>NW_023416317.1:18128541-18518541 GCF_014108235.1 Myotis myotis | reverse complement strand
AGCAGGAGCAGGGCTGCGGCAGATGGGACCAGGGATGCAGCAGAAGGGGCCAGGCGGGAAGGGCCAGGGTGGGGGTGCAGAGGATGGGCTGAGACCTGCCCCTGTGCCCACAGCAGCATCACATCTCAGTTCCTTTCAAGGTGCACGAATTTGTGCATTGGGTCCCTAGTGTTATATATAATGTATGTTCCCATGTAAACACTGAATCTAAATAAATATTTCCATCATCCTACAAAGTTCCCTCCTCCCCTTCCAGTCAGTCCCCTCAGAGATAATCACTGATCTGTAGATTACTTTTGCCTATTCTTATCCTTCATATAAATGGAATCATACAATTTGTACTCTTGTGTCTGGCTTCTTTCACTCAATGCAGTGTTTGAGAGATTGATCCATGTTGTTGCATGCGTTGGTAGCCTTTTTATTCCCCAGTAGTAGTCTGTTGTATGAATATATTTTAATTTGTTTATCCACCTGTTGATGGACATTTAAATTGTTTCCATTTCGGGGCTATTATCAATAAAGCAGCTGAACATTCATGCACAAGTCTTTTTTTTTTTTTTTTTTTAAATATTTTTTTTATTGATTTTTTTAATAGAAAGTAAGAGAGAGCAAGAGTTAGAAACATCGATCAGCCGCCTCCTGCACACCCCCTACTGGGGATGTGCCCACAACCAAGGTACATGCCCTTGACCAGAATCGAACCTGGGACCCTTCAGTCTGCAGGCCGATGCTCTATCCAATGAGCCAAATCGGTTACAGCTACAAAGCCACTTCAAAATGGAATGGAAGTTGCCATCCCAGAGGAACTGCCTTGTATTCTTAATCCTCAAACCTTTGGAATGTTAAAACTGGGTAAATAACATTTGGACTGGGCCTAAAGCAATACTGTATCTCAAACAACTGTTTGCAAAGATAATAGGAAAGCAGACATCATGATTATTTGCCGGGGTCCGACCCCAGCAGGTCCAGGGGTTCCCAAAGGTGTGGACGGAGTCGGCGAAGAAGGAATAACACGGAGACAGTGTTCAGTTGATCAGCAGCCTAGCCAGGACCTCTAGCCAGGATCTCCAGCCAAGTTCTGGTCTGGATTTCCAGAGAGGTTCTGCTTTGGATCTCCTGCCAGGTTCTGTGTCCATGTTCTCTTGCTAGGTTCTCCAGGTTCTCCAGCCAGGTTCTCCAGCCAGGTTCTGTAGCCATGTTCCCTCGCTAGGTTCTCCAGCCAGGTTCTGTCCAGGTTCTCCAGCCAGGTTCAGTCACCAGGTTCTAGTCAGGTTCTCTTGCCAATTTCTGTAGTCAGGTTCAGCCCAGGATCTTTTGCCATGTTCTCTCGCTAGGTTCTGTCTCTAGGTTCTGAGGCCAGTTTCTGTCCAGGATCTTTTGCCATGTTCTCTCCAGCGAAGTTCTTCTGTCTCTAGAGAACGTTCTGTGTAGGTTCTGTGCCTCGGTTCTGTCTCTCTCGGTTCTGTATTCTCATGCACAAGTCTTTTTGTGAACATGTGTTTTCACTTCTCTTGGGCAAATGCCTAGGAGTAGAATTACTGGTTGTATGTTAACTGTGTTTAACTTTATGTAAAGTTGCCAAGTCACTTCCCAAAGTAGTTGTACCAATTTACACTCCCACTAGCAATTTATGAAGTTCCAGTTGCACAATATTCTTGCTAGAACTTGATATTGTCAGTCTTTTAAATATTACCCATTTTACAAGGTGTGTGCACTGTGGTTTTAATTTGCATTTATCTGATGACTTAAGTATTGAGCATCTTTTCGTGTGCTTATTGGCCATTTACATATTTTCTTTTATGAAGTGTCTGAACAAATATTTTGTCCGTTTTAAAAATTGGATTCTGTTGTCTGATTGAGTTGTAAGAGTTCTTTTTTTCTTTTTTCAATGTTTTTTATTGATTTGAGAGAGAGGGGAAGGGAGAAGGGGAGCCCGTATGTGCCCTGACTGGGAATCAAACTGGCAACCTCTTGGTGCATGGGTTGATGCTCAACCACTGAGCCACATCAGCTGGGCTTTAAGAGTTCTTTATATATTCTGGCTACCAGTCTCTTTTCAGATACGTGTATTGTGACTATTTCTTCCCTGTTGTGGTTTGCCTTTTCATTTTCTTTAGACCCCAGAGGTCTCAATGGGCACCCCGCACAGCTGAGATATCTATCCTTCCGGAACTTCAGCTGCTGTCTGGGAAGCCCAGCCAGCCTTTTGCACCTCCGCACTGCCTACCCTTCTCTATGTGGTCTCCACGTTTCGTCCTTGGTTATCAGGGTTCTCTCTAGCTAGTCTTCAGTTGATTATTCAGGATGGTTTTTCTGTATTTTAGTTGTAATTCCAGTTTGGTCCTGGGAGCATGCCAGTGTAGCTTCTACTTACTCTGCTGCCATTTTTGAATCTGTGGAACAAGTCAGTTTTGATGGGAAAGAGAAGAGTGGCTGAATAAGTCTGTTCTAATTACAGTTTTAATCTCTTCCAGAAATGTAATCTTATCTTGTCTGGGATTTTCTGTTTTCATTTTATTAATGATGCCTTTTGAAGAACATAAGTTTTTAAATTTGATGAAGTCCAGTTTATCAATTTTGTTTTTTATCATTAATGCTTTTATGTGTGTCCCAAGAAATCTTTGCCTACCCATTGAATTATCTCGGTGTTTTTTTCAAAATCAATTGACCATATATCTGTGCATCTTAGTGATCTATTTATGTTATTGATTTGTAAGTCGATTCTTACACCAGTGCAACACTGTCTTGATTGTGATTTTGGAGTGTCTTGAAATTAAGTATTGTAAGTTGCATTATTTTCCAAGATTGTTTTGGTTATCAGTTCCTTTAACATATAAATTTTATAGTTAGCTTTAAAATTTTCTCTTAAAAAAAGCCTTTTGGAATTGTGTTGGGGAATTGCATTGTAGAATGGACAAACAATATTGAATCTTCCAATCCATGGACATGATATAGTGCACCATTTGTTTGGGTCTTTTAAAATATATCTTAGCAATTTTCTAATATATTTTTATTGATTTCAGAGAGGAAAGGAAAGGGAGAGAGATAGAAACATCAATGATGAGAGAGAATCATTGATCGGCTGCCTCCTGCACGCCCCCAACCGGGGATCAAGCCCACAACCTAGGCATGTGCCCTTGACCGGATCGAACCCAGGACCCTTCAGTCCACAGGCCGACTCTCTATCCACTGAGCCAAACCAGCCAGGGATAGAGATAGAGATAGAGATAGAGATAGAGATAGAGATAGAGATAGAGATAGAGATAGAGATAGAGATAGAGATAGAGAAAGATCAATGATGAGAGAGAATTATTGATCAGCTGCCTCCTGCACGTCCCACACCAGGGATCAAGCCCACAAACTGGACATGTGCCCTAACCAGGAATCAAACCATGACCTTCTGGTTCATAGATTGAAGCTCAACCACTGAGCCATGCCAGCCGGGCGGCAATTATTTTTAATGAAGAAGACTTGCACATCTTTTGTTAAATGTATTTATAAATATTTTGTGATTTTATGCTTTTTTAAAATTTCATTTTCAGGTTTGTTGCTGGTATATAGAGATGCAATTTATTTTTGTACATTGATTTTATATGTTGCAATCTTGTTAAATTCAAGTGTTAGTTCAGTAGTTATTTTTGGTGGGTTTTTTTGTAAATACCTTAAGGATTTCCTATGTATATAATTATGTGTGAATAAAGACAGTTCTTCCTTTCCAATCTTTATGTCTTTTATTTATTCTTCTTGACTTTTTGTACTAGCTGGGACCTTCAATCTAGTGTTGAATAGAAGTTATGTGAGTAAATATCCTTGTCTTGTTTCCAACATCAGAGGACAGTATCTAATGTTTCACCTTTAAAATTTGATGTTAGCTATAGGTTTTTCATGGGTTCTTTTCATTATATTGAATAGGTTCCCTTTTATATCTAGTTTGTTGGAGGGTAACATGAACGTGTTTTGATTTTTGTCAAATACTTCTTTCTGCATCTATTGAGATGCTCATGATTTTCCCCCTTAATTTGTTGATGTGATTTGTTCTAGCCATTGAATTGTTTTATGTTAAACTAACTTTGCATTTCAGATATAAACCCTGCTTGGTCATGATGTTTTATCCTTTTTATATGGTGCTGGATTCAATTTGTTAATAATTTTGTTTCGTTTTTACATCTATGCTCATGCGAAAGATTGGCCTGTGATTTTCCTTTCTGGTTTTGGTGTCAGGTCTTGATTAATTTCAGTGCATTTACAAGCACATACATTTCCAACATAAAAATACACTATACACAGTGTTTTGTATTTGTATTTTGCTTTTTTATGGTCATTCCATATTTAACGTATTGATCTAGTTTTTTTTCTTTTTAATAGCTAGTTGGTATTCCATGGTATGGTTACACCAAAAAAGTATTAAAACCAGCCCCTATTAAAGGACATTTAGATTGTTTCTAATCTTTTTTAAAATATATTTTTATTGATTTCAGAGAGGAAAGGAGAGATAGAAACATCAATGATGAGAGAGAATCATTGGTTGGCTGCCTCCTGCACACCCCCTACTGAGGATCAAGCCTGCAACCCAGGCATGTGCCCTTAAACCGGAATCGAACCCAGGACTCTTCATTCCACAGGCCGACATTCTATCCACTGAACCAAACCAGCTAGGGCTATTTGTAATCTTTCACTGTTGATTTTCCTGTTTATTAATGCATTGTAGAAAACAGTAATACTTAAAAGTATATATAAAACTGAAATCACTCATATAGTCCTAAAGCTCTGAGATAATTAGTGTTGAAATAGATATGACACTATAATCCAATTGTCAAGTTGTCTAACCTTGTAGGGTCACCTTTTCTTTCATGTTGAAATAACCTGAATCCCTCTTCATATACCATGCAATTACTGTAGGAAGTCCAGCACTCTCTCCAGTATTTTTGGAAGATTCTTGGAGTGGGGCTGGGATGCTGAACACATATATGTACACATTCGTTATTTAATGAATACATAACAGTTTAGTTTCTTTTTCCTTGATTTCCCATTCTTGACTCTGCTTTGGGGGCTTTTCAGAAACAAAGGGCCCTTTAAAATGTGTTTTGTTTTGTTTTTTTAATTATTTTTAAAATATGTTTTATTGATTTTTTACAGAGAGGAAGGGAGAGAGATAGAGAGTTAGAAACATCGATGAGAGAGAAACATTGATCAGCTGCCTCCTGCACATCTCCTACTGGGGATGTGCCCGCAACCCAGGTACATGCCCTTCCTTGACCGGAATCGAACCTGGGACCTTTCAGTCCGCAGGCCGACGCTCTATCCACTGAGGCAAACCGGTTTCGGCTAAAATGTGTTTTTAAAGAAAAGTTCAATTCCTCCCCTTTCGCAATAAGGCAGAGTAACTACAATTAGAACATTTTAAAGCCCCATTCCCTTCCTATACAAAGCACACTCTGAGAAGAGTATTTATTCTATACCTAGGGGTCAATACAGCAGAAGGGGTAAGAG
Source organism: Myotis myotis (assembly GCF_014108235.1). Classification (NCBI taxonomy): domain Eukaryota; kingdom Metazoa; phylum Chordata; class Mammalia; order Chiroptera; family Vespertilionidae; genus Myotis; species Myotis myotis. The sequence goes on along the minus strand of NW_023416317.1, from coordinate 18,513,051 downwards.
TGTGGGTTCTGGGGGCCTGGGTGTGAATGCCAGTTCTTCTGCCTCCTTGCTGTGTGACCCCAGCCATGCTTGCTTACCGTGCTGCACTTCAGTGGCCTCCTCTGTAAGATGAGGATCACAGTAGCATCTGTATCACAGGGTTGTGGTAAGCCTAAAATAGTCAGTACCCAGGGAATGTTTCCCCAAAGTGCTCAGCACACAAAAGCAGCCCTTAATAAATGAGAGGCACAAAGGTGGGTAAGAGCTCAGGTCCTGCAGTTCTGTGGTCTTGAGCATGTCACATAATTTCTCCTATAAAATGGGGGTGACTGCCAAAACCGGTTTGGCTCAGTGGATAGAGCATCGGCCTGCGGACTGAAGGGTCCCAGGTTCGATTCCGGTCGGGGGCATGTACCTGGGTTGCGGGCATATCCCCAGTGGGAGATGTGCGGGAGGCAGCTGATCGATGTTTCTCTCTCATAGATGTTTCTATCTCTCTATCTCTCTCCCTTCCTATCTGTAAAAAATCAATAAAATATATTAAAAAAAAAAAAAGACAAAAAAATAAATAAATAAAATGGGGGTGATGATAGTACCCACCTCTTAAGGTGGTTATGAGGATTAAATGAGTTCATATTTGAAAAGCACTTAGAGCAGTGGTTCTCAACCTTCCTAATGCCACGACCCTTTAATACAGTTCCTCATGTTGTGGTGACCCCCAACCATAAAATTATTTTTGTTGCTACTTCATAACTGTAATTTTGCTACTGTTATGAACGTAATATAAATATCTGATATCCAGACTGTATTTTCATTGTTACAAATTAAACATAATTAAAGCATAGTGATTAATCACAAAAACAATATGTAATTATATATGTGTTTTCCGATGGTCTTAGGCGACCCCTGTGAAAGGGTCGTTCGACCCCCAAAGGGGTCGTGACCAACAGGTTGAGAACTGCTGACTTAGAGCATCCAACTTATAGTTAAGGTTACATAAGCCTTTATTAAGTAAATTACTCTGTAAAATCATATATATTCCACCAAGCTCTGTTTCTACTCTGTCCTCCTCTACCCCACTGCACTTTTTCACTGATCATCAATGTTGACAGCCTGGTTCTGCTGGCCCCCCACTCCCCAGATTCTATCTAGCAAGCTGCCTCAGCGGGGCCAGTCTAACAGAGGTTTCCACGGATTCCTGCCTGAAGACATCAAAAAGGAGGCAGCCCGGGCTTCTAGGAAGGTTAGAATCCCCTGGAATGAGGTCCTTGGGCGAGGCCTCTTTTCATACCTCCCTGATCATCCCTGCCTCCGTTCTTTTCCCCTAGTTGCTAATTTAGAAGTCAAAGGACTCCTGGATTTCCCAACTGGTCCTTCTCTTAAGCTCCATGCTTCTCTGGGGCATAGTATCCTAAGTGAGGAGAGGGAGCCACATCCTGGGAAAACAAAATAATTCAGTGCTGTTTGAAGCTCCAGAGCTTTCAGGTCCACTGAGGAAAGGGAATGCTCGTTGATTCACAGAATTTCCATTCCAAAGAATGACATTCCACAGAATGTCTGTTTGTCTTTCTTGGGATCCTGAGCACTGCCTGGGATCTCATTTGCAGATCTGCTTTGTGTGCAAGAAAAAGGGAGCTGCCATCAACTGCCAGAAGGATCATTGCGTCAGAAACTTCCATCTCCCTTGTGGCCAAGAAAGGGGTTGCCTTTCACAATTTTTTGGAGAGTACAAGTGAGTGATGAAGGGGAAAAGTCGGGTTGCCCTTTAGCAACTTGCTTTTAATTAGCCACTAGTCAAATCAGAGTCTAGTTCTCACGGGCCTGTTTTGATTCACCAGGGAATCTGTCCCTCCATTCAATAATGAGAAACAGTGTCTTGACTTGGCAATTTCACAGGGGTTACTTCTTCCTTCCGTCCCCTTCTTAAATTACAAACAGCTGAGGTTCTTAGACAGCTGCTCAGAAGGAAGTGGGGTTTTCAGGAATGAGAGGGGCTGTAGAGGTAGTCCCGGGAGTTTTGCTCAGTGGGAGAGCAGCTGTGAGAAGGCTGTTCTTCGCCCTCCTTCTCCTCCTCTCCATCCCCTCCCCTCTGAGCACGGAGGAGGTTCTCTGGGCACCAGCCTGGGAAGTTGATTGCCCTGCCTAAGTCAGGCAGCTGGAAAACTCCATCAAGATAAATCAAAACCAAATTTATTTACTCTGCCACAGATCATTTTGTGAAAAACATCGCCCAACGCAGAACATCCACCGGGGGAATGTGGGAGAGGAAAGCTGCGTCTTGTGTTGTGAAGACTTATCCCAAGCAAGTGTTGAAAACATCCAGAGTCCATGCTGTAGTCAAACTATCTACCACCGCAAGTGCATACAGGTGGGGCTTTCTCTGCCCAGAGGACCTTCCACAATTGTCCTAGTTCAGAGCCCCCTGGGAATGCTCAGGCAATCTCAACAGGAGGCCTGTATGCAGGGCTGGTTCCAGGAAGTCAGAGGAAAGTAAGCCCAGTCTCTGGTCACCCTTGACCTATAGGATCTCCTTCATGATAAGATTTAGACTGAGCAAAAAATCCTCAGGATGACTAGAACATCGTAGAATGAGTCAAGTAGCCTCCAAATCAGCTTGCTTCCTCGGATGGAAGGAAAGAGAAACATATTCAGGTACCCGAGCCCTACTGGGTTAGCACTGCCAAGCCTTGTGGCCAGAGATGACAGCTAAGGCACTCCTGGGAACTTTCTTAAGCTTTTGGTCCCTGGTCTAGCACTGTAATATGCAGCCCTCCACCCTAACCCACCCAAATTCCTTTTCCTGTAAGCCCCAGTCAGGCTTTCATAGCAACATTCTCTTTGTGAGATGAGGGTGAAGGTGGAAATAAGGTCATCAAAGATAGAGTTTTTACAAAGTTTTTCCATGTTTCTCTTACAGAAATATGCCCACACATCAGCAAAGCATTTCTTCAAATGTCCACAATGCAACAATAGAGAAGAGTTTCCTCAAGAAATGCTAAGGATGGGAATTCACATTCCAGACAGGTAGTGGAAACTCTAAAGCAGGAATTGAGCCAGGGACTGGGTTGCCTAGATTTCTAGAGAGGAGGTGAGCATGAGGATAGTTTGGAGAATGAAGAAGCAGCCAAGGCATTGTTATATGGTGAAGAGGAAATGGGTAGAGGGAGAGCGTTTCAATTATCAAAAGGAAAGGGGGAGGATTGAGAGTTGGGGGATAGGCATGTTTCTGAAAAGGGTGCTTTGGGGATCAGAATTCCCTGGGTGAGGGGTAGGTTCTCCAATTCCAGTGTGAAACTAAGGAACCCCCATGTTCCATTCATTTGGCTTCAACCCTCTCCCACTGTTAGGCCACCTTCCCAACCTTGCTGAAATTATTCAGGCAGCCTGTTGAACTCCTTTGCTGTGCTAGTTTGCGTTCTTTCTAGTTCTTCCCAGGTGGGCAGTGGTTTCACCAACCAATGATGTGTCCCTTACTGTTTCTTCTCCCACTGCAGAGATGCTGCCTGGGAACTCGAACCAGGGGCTTTCTCAGAGTTGTATCAGCGCTATCAGCATTGTGATGCCCCCATCTGTCTGTATGAACAAGGCAGAGACAACTTTGAGGACGAAGGGTAGGGAAAGGCTTCTGGCTAGAAAGATCTCTCATCAGTGCCATCTTAGAGTTAGACCTTGGCAAAATTATTAAGAGCAAAGAATTCACTTTTGTCTGCAGAGCACAGGGCAAACACATCGCAGCCCGGGACTCATTCACGTGAACAGGCCCCTCTGCAGATCTACTTCTCTTTGAGCCCAGTGGAGAGATACTCAGGGCCAATTCCTTTTCAAATCCGCCTTTCGAGTGTCTGTGCCTAACTGCAAAGTCCTGAGATCAGCACACAGCCACACATTCATCATGGGTAAAATGTACAGCAAACGATGCCTGGGAAGCCCTCAGCAAAGGCCTACCTTATAGTGACATCCCGAAGCGGTAGTTAGTGTTATATTTGTGCCCACAACCCTTCCTTGTCTTCCTGTAGGAGGTGGAGCCTTGTTCTATGTGCTACATGTGGATCCCGTGGAACCCATAGGGACTGCTCCTCTCTTAGATCCAACAGTAAGAAATGGGAGTGTGAGGAGTGTGCACCTTCGCCTAAAGTCACAGGTGGGACTGAGGGATGGTCTGGTCTAAGGACTGGGGTGGGATGGGGTTGGGGGGACTTGTGGGTGCCTAAGAAAGGAGGAGGGCATGCCACCAGATGGGGACTCCATGGTGCCTTTAGTTTGGGAAAGAAAGTGGCTATGGAAGGGCTTAAGGACCTGCACCTGGGAGAGAGAGGGCTGAGTTTTCCCCTCCCACCTTTCTTTCACCACAGACTACATATCTGAAAACTCAGGTGACATCCCCTGCTGCAGCACCATCTACTCTGGGGGGGCATGACTGCAGAGACACCAGCCTGGAAGAGAATTCGGGCCCTTCTTGGACTGATTGGCCAGAACCTTCTTTATTAGAAAAACCAGAATCCTCTGGTGGCAGGAGGGGCCACTCCTGGTGGTCCAAGGGTGTCAAAATCACTAAAAGCTGCAACAAATACAAGTAACAGCTTCTAAGTAGTTGCTGCCAAGCACATTTGGTTACAAAGCTGTGCTCCTCCACCAAGTTTGCGAAGGGAGCCCTTTGGGACTGTAAGACAAGGAAAGGGGGGCAGCAGTGAGACTATGAACAAGGAAAGAGAAGTCCCAGATGCCACCCGCAGTACATGTGTATGGCTATGGTAGCTAGCACCTCTGCTCTTTCTGTCTGATTCCCAGAAGGCCCTCTCTTCTCTTCTTCCACCAAGATTGTTCCACCCTCATCTGGTGCTCATATGCCTCTCTTACTTCACCCAGGTTTGTTATGCAAATAAAGGCTTTCTCTCCATTGGTGTCTCCTTATAAATTCACTCTGGATTTTATCTAGCACAGTAAGGAATCTGGAGGGTAGAATGAGGGAATAGGAAAACTAAAATTCAAAGACTTAAATGTGGAATTTTCAATTTAGAACATAGACACATTGCTTTGGAGGGAAGTATTTTGCAGGGAAATCGACTTTATAGAGACAGATGTCATCATTGTGCAAATAAACACACAGGTTCTCATTAGGGAGGTGAGCCAGCAAAGGAGTCCACACTGGACTGAGAATAGGCCACTACTACAAGGCCTGGTGCCGTGGACTCAGACAGGCCAGGGACTGCCGTGCTCATGTGGGGCAGAAGGGACTCCACTAACCTCCACAGCATGAGTGAAGACACACCTCCACACACACCTTCTCAGCCTGGTAGCTCGGGCATTTCCGGCAGGTAGGGAGCCAGGCCAACACAGTTACAGTAAGCAGGCAGCTAGGATGAGAATCTGGATGAAGGTCTTGGGAGAAATGGAATAGAACCTATCTCAGGTTTGTTTGTTTATGATGATTTTGTGTGATTTGGATTAGTAGGGCGAACTCAGGACCAGCACTAGATAGTGAGTTCTAGAGGGCTCACTGGGTCATTGTCACTAATGGCAGAGGATGGGGTTTTGGGTTCAAATATTGCTGTTCCTGGAGATTTATATCGAGTTGTGCATGGTGCTCGCCTTCAGATTTGAACAGTTTCACTTGGAATCACACAACGGTGGTGGGGGATTGTAATTTGTGTCGTTTTGTTATTTAAGTATATAAACAAAGTAATATAGACTTAAAAATCTTAAAGAAGCACAAAAAGGATTATAATGAAAAATAGTCTATTGACTCACCCTTCCTACGCTTAGTCCTCCCTAAAGGCAACAACTTTCCACTTCTTTTAGCCACTTCTTTCTTTAGGAATCTTAGACATTATTGACTTCCTATTATGTTACATAAATTTCTAGCACCTTTAAACCTTCCCCTTTTCATTCTATTTTATAATTGCATCACCATTTTTAAGCCAGACAATATACCATGATTGTTTTTCCTCTCCTGTACATTTTTTAGTGAAATAAATACCTGCCCTTTTATAAAATATATTTTTATTGATTTCAGAGAGGAAGGGAGAGGGGAAGAGAGAGAGAGAGAGAGAAAGAGAGAGAGAGAGAGAGACACATTAATGATGAGAGAGAATCATTGATCGGCTGCCTTCTGCACGCCCCCAACTGGGGATCGAGCCCACAACCAGGCATGTGCCCTTGACCGGAATCGAACCTGGGACCCTTCAGTCCACAGGCTGATGCTCTATCCACTGAGCCAAACCAGCTAGGGCACCTGCCTATATTTTATTTGCTATATACCCATGGGTAATTCTTCCCAAATGTTCTACATGATCAATTACTTCAAAATACAATTTTCCTCATAGTCCAAGTACCAGATCACTTCAGTTGCACTTCTTTTCTGGAAGATCTGCCTCTGAGAACCTACTCCTGAGCTGCTGCTTCCTGGGCCTGCCACACAACTATCAACCTAGGCCTCCCCATGACTATGCCCTCTTTCTCCATTTTCTCTCCCATGAGTTCAAGGACTCCGTGCTATAATTCCTACCCTAGATGTCCAAGGACTCTGTGTCAAAGCTCTGCAAGTGATGAGGTTTTTTAATGTGGACTTTTATTTCACAAACAGTATTTTGCTTGTCTTGAAGAATCAACTCTTGCAGTGATGATTCACAACTGAAAAGACACTTTCAAGATTAAGACTTTAGTTTCTTAATCTAGAGTTTCTCCAGGCATATTCTCAGACATCTGGGGTAGTATCTTTTCCTTTAAAAAGAGTTAATTTGTATACTAAAGTGTGAGAAACATCATCTTAACTGAAAGTAATGGTCTTCTAACAGTGCCCTCTGGACTCCAGCTGCAGTGGGTGGGAGGTGGAGCTTATGACAGGGGTAGTAGGGATAAGTGTGCTTTTTGTCACCCAGACATTCAGCTACCCGACCTCCATGTGCAGTTGGTACACATACACACACACACATACACCTCACATCTATTAACTATTTCTTACACCTTTATTCTCCATTGATGTGAATAGCCAACCTCATTGTTATAGGCTATTCTTCATCTGGGCCTAATAATAATCAGTCATTCTCTACTAGATAATTGGGCTTTTTTTCTTAAATAAACTTTTAATTTGGGATCGTTTTAGATTTACAGAAAATTTGTGAAAGTATTAGAGGGGATCCCCATTTATCCCAAACCCAGTTTCCCCTGTTAGTAACATCTTACATTAGTGTAATACATTTATCACAATTAATGAACCAATGTCCATACATTGTTATTAACTAAAGCCCATACTTCAATCAGATTTCCTTAGTTTTTACCTAATGTCTTTTTTCTGTTCTAGGATCCCATCCTGGATACCACATAGAGTTGAGTCATCATGTCTCCTTAGGTTCCTCTTGGCTGTAACAGTTTGTCAGAGTTTCCTTGGTTTTGATGACCTTGACAGTTTTGAGGAGTACTGGTCAGGTATTTTATAGAGTGCCTATCAATCTGGATTTCTCTGATGTTCTTCTTATGATTAAACTAGGGCTATGGGATTGGGGAGGAAGACAGACAGTTAAAGTGCCTTTGTCATCCCATCATATTGAGGTTACATACTGTATCAACATGACTTCTCACTGTTGATGTTGATCTTGATCATCTGGCCAACGTAGTGTTTGTCAGATTTCTCCACTGTAAAGTTACTCCTTGTCCCCTCCTTTCCATACTGTACCTTTTGGAAGGAAGTTATGCTATGTAGCCTACAATGAATGAATGGGGGCTTATTCCCCCTCCTTCCTTGAGGAGAGAGTATCTACATAAATTATTTGAAATTCTTCTGCACAGGAGGTTTTCCTATTCCCTCCCAGTTATTTATTTTGTTAATCATTTGTATCAGTATGGACTCGTGGATATGTATAGTATACTTTGGGTTATAATTCAATACTACTTTATTTTGTTGCTCAAATTGTTCTAGCTTTGGCCATTGGGAGCTCCTATGTCCTTTTTACATATCCTTATTTGTGTGTGTTTGTGTTGTTTTTGAGTGCCTCTTTACTTTTTTGGCACTTCAAGATGCCAGGCTCATGTTGTATATTTTAAATACCTATTTTCACAAATAATGTGCCTATTAGAATTAACTACTGTTTTATTTTATAGCGTAGGACCTAGAACAGATAGTTCACTTGTGAAGGATTGAAATAGATATTAATAAAATTTTCCCAAAGTATCTGCTCTCCTTCCTCTAATTCTTACCTTTGTAAGAACCATAAACTAGGGCCAGAAACCTCAGAATCTCCTCCTGCTTCCTTTTATGCTCAACCACCCTCTTTCTTGTCAATTTGACTGTTTTCAAATGTTTGCCTTCCTTTTCATCCCATCGCCAATGCTCAGTTCAGACCCCTGGGCCTCACAAGACTGCAGCAAAAGCCTTTTCTCTGCATGGTTTCCTAGGTCCACTCACTTTGCTGACACATCCACCCCTTTCCCTTCTGCAAATTATCATAAGACATCTGTTAGCTCTTTACTTAGGATGGCCCCCACTGAGATTGGCATCCAAGGCCTTCCACGAGTATGGTTCCATTCAGCTGCATCTCCCAGGGTGCCTCACTCTGGGCACTCTGCCCTGGCTACCCTGACATAGTGGGCCCTCATCGTGGGATTCACAGTCCGAAGGGCCCTAACCTCTATCCTCAGCCTGTTGGACCCAGCACAAGGTCCAGTTCTTCATCCCTAGGTGCTCTCACTGGATTCCACTTATACCCCTATTGTAGCCCACGTCATTCTCCATCTGGTCTACAGTTGTAGATCTGTCTCTCCCACTAGATTGGAAGCCCCTTATGGGTAGGAGCCTGTCTGTCTTATTAACCTTTATTCCCCTCTTGGTGTCTGGCTCGGGATTCCACAAGTCAGAGGCAGTTCAGTATCCGCTGAACTGATGGATGTGCTCATTCCCTGTATATTCACATGCCTTGTTTTGCTCTCAAACACCAGAGGGCACTGTTAGCACGTTGTGGAGGAAGACCATAACCCTTTAGACCTAGAAGGTTGAGAGTGGCTAGTGAAAAGCTTGCTTCTATTTTTGGATGCACAGGATTTACTGCTCTTCACTTGTTTGAATCACATCCCTTTGAGTTTATTCATGAATTGTGCTCCTGTTGTGTTTAGAGATTATTATGAGAGTTAGTAATGACACTTCCATCACAGGTCAAATCCTCAGGCAGGATTGCCTTCATGGTCTCTCCAGACCCACAGTAGCCCTTCTAACCCAGCTGCCCTCCTTTCATCCCCAAGATGGGGACTGCCAGTCCTGAGGGGTATGCAGTGATATGGATCTGTCCCTCTTCTTCCCAGCCCTCCCACCACACGTGCACTGGCACCGTGGCCTGTGGGTGGTGGTTTATAAGCTCTAATGACCTTTGGGCAAGGTGGGAGATTGTTAAGAAAAAGAGCACCTACATTGGCCCTGAACCCAGGGCCACTGCATTAGCTCCCTATGTATTCCCAGGCTGGCTGAAGGTGAGTTACAGCATCATGGGGGCCCCCAGTTCTGCGAAGGCTCCATCATGATTAAGCCAGGGTGCCCCATTCCAGAGAAGTTGGCTATTTGCAGAGGTCTCATACCTTGTACATTTTGCCTCCAAAAAGCAACATGGAAATTGGAAGCCATAAAACAAAGAGTTGATGTTTTTCAGAAAACAAACAAATTGTCTTCCCTTCTCCCTAGCAAACCCCTCCAGCCCTGGGGTCCCTGAGCAATGGGACAGCGTGAGGCTCAGATGGAAGGAGTGAGGCTCAGGAACTCCCCCCTGCCCCGCCCCCATCTGTGGTATAAACTTGTTCCTTGAGGATTCCTGCCCTGCATGTACTCCTGATAAACAGGAAGGCATCGCGCCATCCCTGTCCATCCTTCTCAGAGCATGAGACCTGTCTGGGCCATCAAAGCTATCCCCAGCCCCCAGGAGCATTCTGGAGGGGACTCCAGCCTCACCACAAACAATTCTCCATTGTGTTCCCCCTCCGCCCCCCCCTTGGAAATCAGGGATTTGTAAACAGTCCCTGCATTTAGGTAGGTCCTTGCCCTGGCTTTGTGCTGGTGTGTTATTTTTTCTTCCTTGAACAATGACCTTTCCAGTAGGGCCAGCCGTTCACACCATTGTCTGAGACCCTTGGACTACAGGAAACAGCACCAGATTCTTATCAGCTGGGGGGGCAGGCAGAGCGAACAGATGAGGTCATGCCCAAAGCAAGCTGCTGGTCTGCCATATCATTCTATACCTTTTTCTGTGAGAGCAGAGCCCCCCCTTTTGTCCTCCTAACAGGCCAATCTGGGCTTTGAGTGTCCTTAGTATGGTCCCCTCCATTTGATGGCAGAGACCTGGACTCTGCTTCACTTTGGAATCCTCACTAGCTCACAGCAGTCCCCTTGCTCTGGTCTTCTCTCTCTGCCCGATGGGATGCTCTTCACAGTGAAACATACCCCACTGTGTAGGTTAGAGTACACTCTAGCCATCTTCCCCACCCACCCCCCCTTTCCCCAGGGAAAGAAGTCAAGATTGGTTGGTCACCTGAGTCCCCCTCATCAGCAAAGTCCCTGAGTATAAGCTACTGACTGACTGCTGATGGCCTGGTGTGAGGATGAGGGCAGGCATCCCTAGAGGCCTCCTCCCTGGAGACAGCAATGTTTCCCATCCTCAGTGGAAAATGATTTTTTTAAAGGCTGCATTGAAGAACCATTTCCTTAATGAAAATTCAGGGTGGAAAAGTGAAAGGCTTCATTAGGACAGTCTCTAAGGGAGAGGGGCCCAGCAGTGGTACCCATAGCAAAGGCCACAGGGGCTGAGCAATGGGAAGTGGGCACAGGGCCACAGCAGCCATTGCCTCACCTCCTGTGCAGCAGGGGTGTGGGTGAGTCCGGAATAGGAGCCAGGGGGGCCCAACAATCACTAAGCTCCTTATCAGGTATTGTATCCAAACCTAGCCCCACCCATTCATTCTCCCTTTACACCAGGGCCAAGCCTATAGTCTCAGAAAACCCTCGGGATTTGATCTTGATGTGTGTTGAACTTTCTCCTTGCAGGATCCCCTACAGACTGGAACTTGGGTGAGGCTGGGATGGATCCTTAACTCAGATGGAAATTGGAATGTTTCTGAGTAACTGTTTCCTAGTTCTAAGGAGGAGATGTGGCTGGCTGAAGAAGCCTCAATTTTCTGGGCTAGCAGAAGCATGCAAGCAAGTTTTGGGGGGCCCATCCATCTCTAGTGACATCTGGGGCCTCAACCATCTGGAGAGGACAGCCTGGAAGGGGGCAGGCCAGGCTCCTGATTGTGAGGTTCTAGGGGTGTCTGGGACCTGAGCTGGTCTTAGCTGAGTGAAAGGGAAGCACAGAAGCCATTTGAGAAATAGAAAAGGGCTGTTTTCCTCATTCTGCCTCCTCCATACCCACTACCCTTCCTTAGAAACTAGTATGTGAACTGCAGGACAGTCACAGGTTTGGAGTGGATCCCAGCCCTCCACAGAGGGCCACGCCAGACAACGGGAGAAGCAGGGAGCAAGCGGGGAGGCAGGTTGGGTGTGGAGGGCAGAGTCCAGGCAGCCTGGCCCTGAGGCAGCAGCTTCTGTTCTGGTGCCGGCCATAAGAAGCCAAGATGTGGCTGTTTCACCTGGGAAGTCAGTGCCTCTATAGTTTACAGGCGTAGAAGGCAGAGATTAATAAATTAATCTCACATATTAAGAGAAAAAATATAATCAGAAGTATCCCAAAGTATACTCTTCAAAACACCAGAAACATGAGAGGCTAACTGCTCCATGGGAAAAAAGGGATAGAGGACCAAACGTTTTGGAGAATTGTGTAGCACGCAGTAGGCATGCAATTAATGAGAGATCATCATGGGCTTCTCAGGGGTTTCAAAACAAGGCAAGCAAGCAGGCAGTGCACAGCTCCGTGGGGGCTAAGGAGGCAGAAATCCCCAGTTTTATTTGACCATTTTTGTGGGATAATTGTTCCACAGGACACCATTTTGAAAAACACTTGACTAATGCTCCTTCCCAGCTCTAAATGTGTTTGGGAAATCATAAAACAGAGACTCACAGACCAGGGGAAGTATGAGACTTAGAGGAAAAAGCTGGCAGAGGAAGATAGAGTGAAATCCCTCAGGCAGGAAACAGGACTTAAGAGGGGAGGAGGGAGGAGGAGGAGGGCGAGAGAGAAGTCAGACCCAAGGGGTCTTCAGGGCATGGGTGGCAGTGTCGGTGGGAGCAGAGGTGCTGCGTGCCCCAGGGACAGCAGTGTGTGAGGGGAGAAGGGAGCTCTGGAGATCACATTCACACACCCCTTCCATCCAGCGTTGTACCAAGTGGGTACACTGATGATGCTCATGAGTCGATGGTGATGATGGCTTTGGGTGGGGCAAGGAAGTTTCAGGTTCTGTCAGGCCTGGGTATTTGTGCAGAGATTAGGTGACAAAACTAGGAGCCGCAGACTGCAAGATGGGACTGATGACTGACCTGTTCTATTAGCCCCCCTCTTTTCCATGGATTGAGGGGCCCATCCGAGCAAGAAGCTAGTCTCCCTGGTGAGGTGGGGCAATGTCCATCACCTCTTCTCACCTCCCTTCAGCACCAGTGGAGTCTGCTCTTTGGGCAGCAGCATTATGTCACAAGGGAGTGAGAGCTTCCACAGCACACCCAGGAGGCCAGACTATTGGGGCCGCCCCTCCTCCCCAGAAACTGCAGCCCCTGGGCAAGAGCACAGTGGCCTTAATAAACGTTGGTATGTGGTTTGGGATGAAGACAGGCACCAGGCCAAGTGTTGTTGTCACAAATGTCAAGTGTTATTGTGGAAAAAGCAGGGCTGCCTACGTGCCCAGCTGCCCTTGGCCAGCATTTTTTTTTTCTGGTTCAAGATCTTCCTGGAGTTCCAAGAAGGTCAGTCTCAGAAGCCCAAAGGGCAGCATTTTCCTATTTTAAGAAGCAATCTCAGCTAATAGACAACGCCCTCTGACTCCTTCCTTCCCTTGCTACCCGCCCTCCCTTCTAGAAAACACCACCTAGGGTGGTCTTCTCCATCATGGAATGGATGGGGAAGGCTCATCACTTCCAGCTCACACAGATGGTATCAGTCAGTTTAGTACAGAAACACACAGATACAATAATGATATAATTATGTGATGTAAATATTAACTTCATTCCTCTCCTTGTAGGTTCTGTGTGGTAGACCCCTGTACTGTCCTCACCAGAGCTCGGGTGGTCAGGACAAAATAATAGTAATTAGAGAAGTCACAAAGCCCATCTCCACATCTGAATACAAAAATAGAATTCACACATAAAGGCATTTCCAGGGGTTAATAACACATAGTACCATGGGAGGTGGGAGCTGGTAGAAGCTAGCTGTCCATAATTTTCCAAGTGCAGGTGTTTGTTGTTCAGGATTTTGAACTCCTTATTCCTCCGTTTTCCAGAGTAGCTTCCCCAGAGGACCCTATCCAGAGGCAGCCACACCTGGGTCCAGCCTACAGGCCACTGAGGGCCTGGTTGTGTCTTCCTGGCTCCCCTGGGCTGAGGAGCAGAGCTAGCTGACATCATTCCTGGGGCTCTATGCTCTCTCTTTCTCCTCTCGGTCCCCTCCCCTCTTTCCTCCAGCTCTCCTTCCACAGTCCTCTCCTCTGCTTTTACCTGCTGACAGCCCAGCATCGAACCCCAGGCCAAGGCTTCCCAGAGTGCTGTCAGGTTCCGCTCAATGCTCTGGCTCACTGGCTGTGCAGTCAAAGGGGGAGGAGGGCTTCTTTCGGGTCCCAGTTGGGGGTTGCGGGGGGGGGGGGGGCGGGGGGTGGAACAGAATCTAAGGCAGATTCAGTCTGGGTTTGAGTTCAATGGGACAGGAAGCTCTGTCTTGCTTTTTATCTATTTTTTTTCTCCTTTATTCATCTCGGTTTTTTAAAGGAGGGAATCTTGAACCTGATGTTCCTGTCTCCCTCCTGCCAGTTTTGTGTGTCACTGACCTGCTCGTATGCAAGCTGGGAACGGTTTTTCATTTAGTCCTCCTCCTCCTCCTCCTCCTCCTCCTCCTCCTCCTCCTCTGTGTGTTCCCCAGCTCAAGAAAGACATTGCTGCCAATGGCAAAACACCTGCCTATATGCACAGATAGAATGCATCCTGGCCACCTAAGCCTCAGCCCCAAGAACCTGCAGGACCTAGAGTTCTTAGCAGCTTTCCCCCATATTTTTTCCCTTAAAAGAAAAGAGCCTTCATAAGAACCATCCAAGACCAACCCTTATTTAGCAGAAACTGAAGATTCCAGGGTGGGAAACATCTGGCCTTCCCAGTGGCTCCTCACCTAATTGATGCCATCTTGAATCCTTGAGCATGCTTGCTTCTGGGTCCCATTGCCCATCCTAGGGTCCCACCCTCTCCCATCTCAGAAGCCTCTCAATCCTCTGTGTTCTTGGGCGCCATCTTACCCCTGGTCCTGCCACTAGCTGCAGCATGCTCTCAGAGCTGCCACATTGCTGCCCTCCCAGGCTGGGGGTGTGTTTGCATCACCCTGGGAAAGACAGCCCACTCTTCCCCAGCTAGTCCACACAGATGGGGAAGACATTCTCCTAGAACCCATCTTCACCCTGCTCGTCAACATGGAGGCCCTGATGGTGGGAAGGGATGGGCGTCCCAGGAAACCTTGCCTGCAGCTAAGGAACCTGGGGAAGGGAAGTCAGGCTGAGAAGCCCCTTTGGTTTAAGAAGTGGGGCCTGAGGCCCAGCCCATCCCCAAGCTGCAGGGAGTCTAGCAGTCTATGCTGTGATTCTGTGATGGAGAACAGGCGGTGGGCAGTGGCAAGGGATCACCAAGGTATCCGGGCACAAAGTGTGTGTGTGGGGGGAAGGGGGGTGTCTACCTTCTCAGTATTTCCTCTTTTCCTCCCCAACTCAGTCAGTGTAGGTCTTCTAACCATTGCCAGCTTAGAGGCAATGTCCACCCTCCTCTGGCAGCCTAAGGGCACCCTCACGCCTACTCTAAGGGTTACTCAGGATGGCCTTTGTTCTGCAGCTGGGAAAGAACCACCCAGTCCTCTTGCCTCTGGGCACAACCGGAAATGCACTCTGGGGACCACCTCTGAGAACAAATAGCCGGCCCACTGGGGTTGCCCGTGGCCAGAGGGTGGTGACTCCATCTGGAACTAAGAGCAGAAAGGTGCAGGGAACAGGCACAGGGTCCCTCCATCAGGCCCCCAGCCTTTCCTGAAGCGGCCTGGTAGGGGCTTGTGGGGCAGAGACTCCCATATGTAAGAGGTGATCAAGCCTGCTGACCCCCTCTGCCCTCTCTGGGTGGGGGGGAGATACTGGGGGCTGATTCTTGGCCACTCGGCCCATCCCAACCACCCCCTCCTCCGCCTTCTATGTGGCCTCCACCTCCCGGGGTGTCCGATTCCGCTCGGCCTGCACCCGGCTCTTCACCTTCTTGCCCAGCTCCAGCCCTGCCCAGCTCTTGCCCTTGGCCTGTTTGCCCCGGCTCCGGGAGGAGCACCACATGCGCTCACAGTACTCATCCACCCGGGGCAAGTTGGCGAAGCCGATGAGCTGCAGGATGTCCTTGTACCAGGCCTTGGGTGGGGTGGAGGCCAGGCTTCCCCGGGCAGGGGGCTCCTCCAGCCTCTGCCCCCGGTGGAACAGGCTGTTGAGCTGCGCAGCCACGATCACCTCCAGAGCCAGGCGGGCCACAGTCTGGGAGAAGCCATGCTCCAGCGTCGTGCAGGTGTAGGTGCCCTCATCCAGGCGGCTGAGCCTGCGGATCAGCAGCCCCTGCTCCGTCTGCAGGACTCGCTCGTCCGTCTTCACCTGCTGGGCACCAGGGAGGGCGTGAGGGGGCCATGGAGCAGGGCACACACCATCAACTTCTCTGCACCCTGCTTTTCCAAATGTGCCATCTCAGGGACCAGGACTTGGCACCTCCATGTCCATTCTCCCCAGGGAGGGACCAGCAGCTCAGCAGGCTCAGCCTCCTGGAGACTAAGCCAATTGCAGGCAGGGCTTCACCTTCCCATAACCCAGGGGATGGCCTGGGAAGGGGCTTTTCCAAAATTTGACTGATTTCTCTGTAGTCAAAGCTCTGGGGCACCTGTCTTGGCTTTGCGGGGTGGAGGTGAGCACTGGCACATTTTCCAGTGAACAGAGAGGGTAAGAGGGTACATATGGGCTTTTACTCAAGGGGTATGTAACTCCAGCCCCAGGACTAGAATTCCCCTCACTCTACACGGTCTGCATTGTTCACTTCCCCCACAGCACAGGGCCCACAGCCCCAGCCAGGGTGGGTCAAGCACCCATCACAGTGTGGGAGGCGGGAGTGCTGTTCTGACCCAGCCGGTCTCTGGCCCAGCTGCTGTCTGGGCTTTGGTCTGTGCGACTGGATGTTGAAGCTGCTGCTTGGGCAGTTAGTGCTGTGTAATTTCATCTCGTTGCTCCCCCTGCCCTGGCCTTGGGGGAGTCTCTCAGTGCCTAGCCCAACAGCTGGCCAAGGCTGGCCTCCCCCAGTCCCCAAGCTGAAGGAGAGCCCCTCCTGTAACCAACCCACTCCCTCCCCTCCCTGCCTGTGGGAACTCGGGAATTGTTCCTCACCCTGCCCCACCCACGCCCATCCTCAGGCCCCAGACTGAAGCCATCTCTGGGGTTGACAGAACTTTCCAGATGAGGGTGGAGGGCCTGGGCAGACTGTTGGACTCTAAGGAGGAAGTGTGGGGCCAGGCAGTGTGGCTGGGGGGGTAAGGGCCAGTGGCCAGGGCCACAAGCCTGGGGCAGAGGAGAACCAAGAACCCCTGGGGGAAGGACCTCCTTCAGAGATGAGCCATATATTAAGCCTGGGGACTTCCTGAGCAGCCCAGAGCCCCCTCCCTCTCTTCCATCTCTGCTACCCACCCACCCCTCAGAGCTCAGCTCAGTGCCTTGGGAGTTGGTGGGCTCCCTGCCAATGGAGGAGTTCCAGGCACATCTGGCCTGGGCATTCCCAGATGGCAGGAGAGCAGCACCTCATTCCAGGCACCCAGGGGCCTAAAGCACAGTTTTCTTCAATTGAACTTGACAGGTTCCCCTCAGAACCCCTTCCTAGGACTCAGGACTTAGGGTTCTGGAGAGATGTGACCTAAGGACACGTGCAAATTGGAGGCAGGGTCCTCACTCACCTGGTCGGGCCCCTGGCCCCCCGGTCTCTGCAAGAACCAGCGCACAGCTGCCTGGGGAGACTTGGGCAGGCACTCTAGGAAGGTGCTGTTGTGCTCCATGCCGAAGACCGTAGTGGTGGCCACCGGTCCTGCAGCCTTCTCTGGAGGGAGGCGGAGGTGGTCCGTCTCAGGGACTGTCCAAGAGCCCCCGCCAGTGTTCCAGGGACCTCAGTATCCATCAATCCCCAAGCCAGTCACTCTGTCCAAAGACCCCCACACCCATATAGTGACAGAGCCACTCACGTAGGGAAATTGAGGGCTGTTACAACAGGACAAGTCTGAGGCCCCACTTCACTAGGGTTGAGTCCAGGCCATGGGGTGAGTAGCTGCCACTCACCTTCCTGGCTCTGGCCCAGGCACTGCAGGGCAGGGTTGCCATGCCGGATGTCCTGCCGGCGGAACCGGCGCTTGCTGGTGCCAGGCCGGTAGCGGGTGCAGGAAGCACCGTCCCAGGCGCAGTACGGGTCCCGGGCCAGGCAGCACTCTGCACAGGCACTGCCGTAGGTCTCACACTGGTGCAGCTTCAGCCGGGCCACGCCCAGCCGCGAGCCCACGTACAGCATTTGCTGGGGAGGGACCCAAGCAGAGCCCACAGTGAGCCTGGGCTTCCCCAGAAGCTGCACAGCTCTCAGCCCCCTGGGTTTCCTGAGGTCCCTGCCATTCCCAAGCAGAACCATGGGTGCCTTCCCAGGAGCAAAATGCTTATCACCCACACGATGTACCCCAGATCCTGCGCTAAGACATGAAGGGGGTGGGCAGACCTGGGGTCCTCCCTCCAAGGGGCTTCACCTCGTCCACTACCCCAATGGCCTTTATCCTGACTTGCCTCCCACCTTAGAGGTGCACTCTGCTTTACGTAATCCCAGGACCAACGTCGGGACCTCCCCAAAGATAAACCGAGACCGATAAACTGGGGAAGATGGAAGGTGCCACTTGTAAAAGGACACAGCCGTCCTCAAATCTGGGTTTTGTTTTCCCCTGAGGAGCCAGCGTTTGTGGGTCTCCCCTTATCTGAACAGCCTCACGTACTCAGGGCCTCCCACTGCCCACTAGCATGGGAATGTCAGCTCCCAGCTGGATCCCACCCCTCTGCAGGGCCTGGCCAGGCAGCCCAGCGCCTGCTGCCTGCTGCAGGGCTTTCCAGCAGACACAGGCTGTGCTCAAGGAGGCTCTGGCGGGCTGGGGAGGGGAGGAAGGTGGCAGCTGCTCTTACCCTTTTCACGGAGATCTCCATCTCAGTGATGGCTGTCGGCACCTGAGGAAGGAGCAGGGTCTCAGGGGGCGGGTGTTGGAGAGCCCTCCACTGCTCCCCTGCTCTCAGCCTCCTTTAGCCCCTGGGTGGGAGCCCCTGTCCCCCTGCCTGGGTCAGTGCAGGCTACTAAGGCCAGACAGTCTTTCCCAGAGGTCAGGTTACAAGAAAGGTCCCCTTACCCTGGCTGGCCTCCAAGTAGGAGTAGGAGGCTTGGCTGAAAGCACAAACCTCCAGTGTCCCCTCCCACAGCCCTGTTCCCAGCGATGAAGCAGCTGTCCCAAAGCACCACCCATGTTGGGAGGCGCAGCAGTCCCCCTGTCTGATTCTGTAGAGGGGCCAGCAGAACCTCTTGGGCACTTGGGGCCTCAGCCACCCCCTCACAGTGACTTGTGCCTATCAGGGCTTTGTCCAGGGGTGCTCACCATGGGCCCCCCAACTTTCAGCTCACAAACTGCACCTCCAGGCCCCTCGGTCATTCAGAAGCACCAGCAAGGCCTCTGCAGTGGGGGGTGTCATCCCTTTCAACCCACTGGCTGCAAGCTCAGTTAAGACATAGCCCATCTCCCTCCTGCGCTTTGCTCCTGCTTCCCTGTAGCCAGGGCTAGACCCAGGGACCGCTCCCATCAGCCCCCTCCCTGCTCACCTTAAACACCTGGAGCTCCTCCAGAACCACCTCCTCGGGCTCAGCTGAGTCCCCAGACTGGAGGGCCATGACCTTGAGCACCGACCCTGAGTCTGAGATAGGGAAGAAGGGGTCAGTAGGAGAGGAGGAGCCGCCTGGGCACCCGCCACCTCCCCAGTCCCGCTACCTTACTCAGCCCACCCACCAGTTCCCAGGAAGATGACATCATAGGTCCCGTCCTCTGCCTCCACGCGGTCCACCACGATCTGGCGCAGCTGCTGGGCCAGGTGGGTTTTGACGAGGACAGGGCGGCCCCGCCGAGGCCGCACGGACCGGAACATGAGCGGGTGGGCTCGGGCAAACTGCAGCACTTCATCCGGGTAGTCCTTGGTGCTGCCAAAGGGTCTCCCAGGCTGCGCAGTCATCTTGCTGGGGCACTGTGGCAGCGGCAGAGGGAGCACCTGGAATCCTGGGTCACACATTCCCACCCAGCCTGCTCCACGCCCCACTGTCTGGGCATGCCAACCTCGGAGGACTGCTCTCGCCTGCCAGAGGCTCCTTAACGCGGTCAGGGCTCCTTGCCACCCCTCACCTGACGCCCCTCAGGAGCCCTGGCTCCCAGCTGCTAAGGAGCTGCGTGCAGACACAATGCTGTCCCAACGTAGGGCGCCTGGCATCTCTGTCCTGCCCTCTCCCCGGCCTGGCCAGATACTCACCACGCCAGGGCGGGGGAAGGGCACCTTGCCCCCATAGGGCCCCCATTGATGCTGGGGACCATCTTGGTGGGCAAAGGGCCCCTTGAAGACCTCCCAGATGTCCTCCATGTGGTACAAGCAGACTGCAAAGCCCTGGAACACAGCACTGCCAAGGGCAGACAGGGACAGTCAGGCCAGGGTGGCCGTCAGAGGGGAAGGGGGTGGCCTGGCTCTGTGGGCAGGGTGGAGGGCGACAGTGCCTGCAGTCAGCAGAAACCAAAAAACAAGAACACCCGGGCAGAGGTAGAGAGAGGGAAGCAGAAGATACAGCCAGTCACCAAGTCAGGGACGGAGACAGGGACCCATGGCGAAGCCGGGATATGAAGGCAGAAGCGCGACAGAGGAGCCGGGGTACGGAGCCCCCCCCACCCCCGCACCCCTCCACCCAGTGCAGGGAGGGGAGGCCAGTGTGCCCACCTGACCGTGCTGAACAGTGCATACACCTCGAGGCTCTTCCCTGCCTTGGGCCACAGCAAGAACACATCCTCTGGGAGACAGAAGGCCACTGCCATTGTCCCCCACTCACTGGCTCTGGGCCTCCCCACTCCCGCACCCAGGCCGCCCTTGGCCCTGCCCTTACCCAGCTGGTCAAAGTGGGTCTCAGCACCACCAGGACCGGGCACCGAGCAGACCAGCCTGGCCTTGAGGAAGGTGCTCCACTTGTTCACCAGCACCCTCTGGCCGCCAGCGTCGTTCTGTGGGTCGGAGGCCAGGGTCAGCCTCGGGCCCAGAGGACGGCCCTCCTGCCCTCCTTCACCCTCACCCTCCGGGCAGAGGCAGGGGCGTGGGCTTCACACCCTGGCCTCAGTTTCCCTAATGCTGAGGGTGGGGGCAGGTTGGGGAAGAGGAAGTGCAGCAAGGACTTCCCGCCCTCACCGCCCCTTTTCCACTCTCACCACGCAGACGCGGCCCACGCGGCTGACGGTGACATGGCCCGGGCCCCCATCTGGCGAAGGGACAGTCTCCGAGAAGAAGAAGTACACCTTGTCATCGTTCTGGTCAGAGTTGTCTGCGATCCGGGCAGCCATCACAAACCGGGGGTCTGGGTGGGGGGTGACAGGAGGAAGACAGGTGGCTGAGCCCAGTGGGGAGGGGGCAGGTACTGTCCCCCTGGAGGCCGGAGTCTCAGTGGTAAAGGGGGGTGGGCTGCCCCTCCTGTCTCCATTCCAGCACCAGCTCCCCTGCCTCCTGCCCATGCTGGGGCCGACCTGGGCCAGCCTCGCCCTCAGCAGGCCCCGGACTCACCGTGCAGGAGGTTCTGGTCAGAGTCAGAACGCAAGGCCGGCCGGGCACCCCCACTCCGGAAGATCATGGCCTCGCGCCCCAGGAAGTCGGCGGTGAGGCCCGTGTACAGCTCCCCCCCTGGGGTGGGTGGGACAGAGTCAGGGGAGGAGGGCCCAGCCACCACCCTTTCCCATGGACATCAGCCGGCTCCCACCCTCCCTGTGTCCACCCAGACCTGAGCATCACCCACCTACAAAGGTGCTGGCGAAAGGACGGCTGGGCTCATGTGGGCACCGCCCCCGCCCACTTTCAACACTGTGGGCCTCCAGGTGAAGTACATGCTGGGGAGAGGGAGGCAGGGGTGTCACCTGGGAAAGTAGTACCAGCCCCCCCACCCGGGCAGTGGCCATCATGCATCGCGTGCAGCTGGAGAGTGGGGGGGTGGGGTGAAGGCACCCTCAATTCAGGGCCTTGCCAGTGGGGTCAGCTCTGGCACAAAGGCGCCTTTCAGGCCTCTGAAACCTCTGCCCCGACCCAGGCTCAACGGGGAGGGTTCGGGCCGCCTGGGGGAATGTCACTGCTTCCCAGTCCCTGTGGGGCCCGGGGCTCACCTCCCCACGGTGCCCAACCGCGATGAGGGCGCAGGTGGGATGGAAGGCCCCGGTGCCGCATGCCAGCAGGTGGGTTCTGTTGTGGGGCTGCAGCACCCGCACGAAGTTGGCGCACTCCACCTGGTGGGGAGAGGAGGAGGAGTGAGGGCTGCTCACCACCTATCTCCTTGGGTCCCAAGGCCGGGCCCTGCCTGGCTGATCAGCCCTGGGGTCTATGGTGACATTCTTTTTTCTTTTGAATCCTCACCCGAGGATATTTTTCCATTGATATTTAGAGAGAATGGAAGAGAGAGGGAAAGACAGAGAGAAACATTGATGTGAGAGAAACACATCGATTGGTTGCCTCCTCCATGCACCCAAACCAGGGCCCCGGGCCAGGGAGGAGCCTGCAACCGAGATACATGCCCTTGCCTGGAATCGAACCCAGGACCCTTTGGTCCACAGGCCGATGCTCTATCCACTGAGCCAAACCGGCTACGGCTAGGGTGACATTCTTCTTGGACCCTCTAGAGCCTTCGTGTCCGTTTCAAATGACCCAGCACAGGCAGCTGCAGGAGTGGCTACAGGCTACCCTGGGTGTAGGTCAGGGTTGAGAGCAGTCACTCCCAAGGGCACTCACCAAAGGGTCTCGTCCCTTTCGAACACACTCCTCCCTCTGTCCTGGCTGCGGCGGCCACAGGACCTGAAACACAGCCTGGCTGACCGCGAGCTCACAGCCTCAGTTTCCCCATCCAGCCCCCATCCAGAGTTGCCCAGCTCTCAAACAGAGCTCGCCCCAGTCAGCCCCGCTCACCTCCCGGGGGTCTGCCCATGGCTGGTCCAGCTGCAGGGAGTAGATGGCATCGCGACCCCCCAGAAAGAGGCGGTCTCGGTACTCATCCAGGTACATAGCCCGAAGGTCCAGGGAGCCCCGGGGACCCAGGAAGATGGCGGAGCGGTTGGCAGACAGGAGTTCTGCAGGGGAGCAAGGGAGGGGTGAGGGCCCCTCAGCCGAGGCGTGGAAGTGGAGGGTCCCAGCTGTGCATTCACCCCCCCACACACTCACATCTGGAAAATGTTTCCATCCACAGGGCTGCCAGGAGGGCTTCTGGGAAATGGCTCCTGGGGGTGGGTGGACACAGGGAGCCCCCACCCAGCCCAGCCCACTCAGGACCAACTCCTTTCCCTCCATTCCTTAGCCCCTGCTCTTTCCATTAACACCTCCTTCCCAGTGGCCCCTCTGTGTTCTATGCAGTGCCCACTGTGTAGATGGCCCACTGGCGGACCATACGGCAGCCAGCTGGAGGGAGGGTGGGTGAGTGTGAGCCGTGCAGCGGACAGGCAGGGGACAGTGTTCCCAGCAGAGGCAACACCTGGAAAAGGCCTGGGTCTGGGAGAGGCCAGGGGTGGTCAAGCTGCAGGCTCTAGTCCAGGATGTGGCTAAAGAGGATTTTTCTCCTCCACTGACCTGTCCACCCAGCCCTAGGTAGGGGGAGGCTGTCTGGGGACCCTTGGCATTGGAGGTGGAGAAGGTGGGTGGGCAAGAGGCAGACAAGATGAATGGAAAGGGGCCTTGGCCGCCCTTGGGAAGGCCAAGTGCCCTATGCCTGCCCATCCTCAGCCCAGCACTCACCCTACCCCAAATTCAGCCTCTTCCAGGAAGCCCTCCATGGCTGACAGTACTTTGGAGGGGATTTGCCTTATTTAACTTTTCTTATAGCCTGACTTCCTTCCAAAACCACAGCTCCAAGGGTAGGACCAAATCCTCCCCCAGACTCGATGTTCAGACTCTCCAGAGTCGAGCCACATCTTCCCCCTCATACTCTCCAGAGCCTGGGTCTTCCTCTTTGTTTTATTTTGGGGGTTTCCCCTTTGAACTGAGAATCCCAGAGAAAGGTGATCACCCTGCTCTCCGGCTTCCCTAAGAAGAATCTGTGGCGAGCCTGTGTCGCAGGAGCCTTTTGCTGTGTACTGTCTACGGATTCCGAGGAGGCCTGAGCCCGCCGCAGCACAACGCATCAGCGCATCAGGTTAGATCTGCAGAGGAAACTCCTGAGCCGGGACAGAGCGGGAGGAGCAAGGCCAGCATCGGGGAGCGGGCTGCAAGGGGCAGGTGGGTGAGGGGGGAGCTGTGGGGACAGGGGGAGGGCCCGCATTGCAGTGGGGGAGGAGAGGGACAGGATCCTGCTCTCCCACTGTCTGCCCCTCAGATTGAGGCAGGTGAAGGGACTACCACATGACCCTATCCCACAGCATTCCCTGTCCCTGCCCCTCACAGCTGTCACTCCAACCCACCCAGACCTCTACACTTGGAGCCCCCAACCCATGCAGACAGACCCTCCAGACCTGCCCTGTCTGCCCATCCCCATCTCTCTCTGCCCATCTCTACTGAGGTCTCTCAGGGCCTCCATTCATCTCTCATTTCCTCAAAAGTCCCCTTGGCTTTCCCCTGAGTGTGTCTGTCCCTGCCACCTCCACCTTGGCCATGCCTCCAGGAGCTGTCCTCTCCCCCTGCCTGCCTCCTCCCCTGTGCCTGCCCCTGGCAATAGCCAGAGGAGCACCATCCCGGGAAATGACCGCTGAGTCCTTCCCACTGGCTGTGCAGGGAATGACTGCATCCCTCTGGCTGGCAGAACAGACTGCCCCGGCTGGCTGGGGCCCCCACAGCTGGGGGTGCTGCAGGGTCCCGGGTTCCCACGACCATGCACATGAACAGGGTGTACAGTCCATACCTCGGTAGGAGAGCCGCAGGCGGGGCACGCTGGCGCTGGGGCTGGGGCTGCCCCTGTGGAACAGGAGACTCCCCAAGAGGCAGCAGATGGCCCAGGCCGAGGAGGCCATGCTGGGGACCGAGGGCACCTCGCTGCCTGTGAGCCGCCCTCTGGTCCCACTGCTGGTTGTAGTTTGCTCTCTTGCCGCCAGGCCTGCCACTTATAAGGCACTGGCTCCGCCCTGTCCAGGGCCAGGAAGCCCGAGGAGGAGGAGGAGGAGGAGGAGGAGGAGGAGGAGGAGGAGGAGGAGGAGGAGGAGGAGGAGTAGGAGGAGGAAGAGGAGGAGGAGGAGGAGGAGGAGGAGGAGGAGGAGGAGGAGGAGGAGGAGGAGGAGGGAGAGAGGGAGGGGTGAGTGCCTGCCATGCACCTGCTTTGGCTCCCTCCACCCCGACTGGCCCTGATCCGGGTTCCCCATTGGGGAGACTTTCCCAGCTGGGGTGTGGGTAGTTTACACAGAAATGTCTCCAGGCTCCAGCAAGAGGTCCAGAGGGAGAGAACCTGGAAAAGAGGCCAGGAGTCAGATCGGAGGTGGATGGTCTGGTGAGGGTCTGGTTGGGCTCTCCTTTGCTCTCTGCCCCTCCAGCGCCTGTGGCAGAGAACCCCTCCCCCCACAAACTGACTCCAGGCCCTGTTCATGATCCCAGCAGGGTTCAGCCCCCTGAAGCCTTGGCTTGGCTCCCCAGCTTCCTGCAGCGTCTAAGTTACCTGTGTGTGGGGAGGAGGTCAGTCCAGTCGCAGGGGCTCCGTGTTTTGGAGGAAGGCTTGAGGTTTGCCACACCTCACAGATCTGAGATGGGCTAGAGATGAATGTCTGGCCTTCAGGCCCTGCCCAGTGAGCCTCCCTTTGCTCTGCCCCTCTCAGCCATCCAGTCCTTCCAGAGACCCAGGGCCCAGAGTGTCACTCAGTGAGGAGTGGGTTCTTCCCAGAATCCCCCTCTGCATCATAGGCCCTATACATGTGATCCCTCCAGAGTGAGGGTGAAGGGAGGGTGCTCACACCCCCACCCCCTCTGCCCTGAGCTCAGATCGGGGGCAAGAAAGCCACAGAGAGGGACAAGGAGGAGATGAGATTGAGGGGCTGAATCTAGGCAGGTGAGGGGACTACCACATGCCCCTATCCCACAGCATTCCCTGTCCCTGCCCCTCACAGCTGTCACTCCACCCCACCCAGACCTCTACACTCAGAATCTGAGGCCCTGGAAGCAAAGAAGATTTCAAACTTGAGCCAGAACTGGGGCTCCCGGAATTCTAGAAATTCCTGCAAGTTAGGCCTCCCGGATGGACCAGCCCAAGCCCCCAGACTGTAGGTCAGGAAACTTGGGGGCATCAGAGAGGGAAGGACCTGGCCCAGGCCACAGAGCAGGCTGAAATAGGCCCACCAACCCTGCCCCTTCCTGGGGTTCTCTTTTGCTGTGGTGACTCCTGGGGGTGGCACTTGGAGTCCCCATCTCATCCCTGGAAGGTAAACGGGTCAGGCGCCTTAAGCATGAGAAGGACCCAAGGACCTTGAACCCTGTCTCCCTGGCCCCACCTCCCCCTCACTCAGGGAGGCCTGCAACAGCCCTCAGACCACCACCTGTGACTACTGGAGAATTTGGACCAAGGCCCTTCCCTCGCTGGGTCTCTGTCTCCTCCTGCCACCTTGGGTGTAACGGACTGTTTGCAATGGAGAGGGCTGCCTGTGCAAGGGCTGCCATGATGGTGATTATATTTTGGTCTCTCCGAGAGGCGAAGCCCCTCTGCCTCCATCTTCCTGGAGAGATGTTTTGGGCATAACCCTGGGCGGGGCCGATATCTGGCTGGAGATGGAGCCAGGTGGCCTCTCAGCCAGCCTGTGGCCCCTGCTTTGGGCAGCAGGCCCAACAACTCTTCCGCTGCCAGCTCACCATGGGGTCTCAGCTCAGCCAGGCTCCCCGCTGAGGCTGCAGGGAGGCCTGGATCTCCTGGAGCAGGAGGTCAGGGCAGCCCACTCCACACAGCCTGGCGCAGGGGCGGGGGGCCCGAAAGCGAAGGTTTTTTGTGTGGCCTCAGGCAGGTCCTCTCCCTCTCTGGGCTTCAGTTTCCCTTCTGTAAAGGCCCCTGTTTGCAAGCTGCAGATGAAAAATAGACTCAAAGGTATCCCTGATTTATTGAGTCAATGGGCCCAGCCACATACATCTTGTGCCATCTGATGGACAAAGTGGGGACTGCAGGATGTTCCCACGCTGCCCGCTGTGTCAGGCCCTGGGCAGGGCAGCAGGGCCACCCAGAAGAAACCGCAGCCTCTTGGGGCAGCAGGCAATACCAGGCAATCACAACATGAAGAGGCAGGGGCAGTGAGAGACGTTCCACTGCAGGGGAGATGGCTCCTGGTGGGGGAAATCACGGAGGCTTCATGGAGGAAGCACTGTCCAGGCAAAGGATGGCACAGCTCAGAAGAAATGGAGAGAAATGAATGAAGCACAATAGTCAGAACTAGGTGACATATGTAGAGGGGCTCAATGCTGTGTGCTGGTAGGAGCTTGTGAGCCCTTGGCTGTATACATGTGTGATGTGTGCCATGCACCAGATGCCACCAGGCAGGTATGTGGAGTGTCAGAGCCCAGACTCTCCCAGCGAGAATTCTGAGGGTGGGGATGCTCAGAAGGAAGAGATGCCCCAGCCGCTCCCCGCACGACCTCATTCTGGAACAGAGATATTGGGGCAATCCCATAGAGATCCCTCCCTGATGACCCCTTTCTTAAGGGACCAGCCCCACCCTCTGCCCCCAGCCCTGCCCATGTACCCTCTTTGTAACAGTCATCCTCCTGTTTCATTCATAGAGGGCTTCACTTGGGGTTTCTCTTTTCTCCTCCTTCAATTCCATCAGCCTCCCACATGCTTTGGGTGCCCCCTGGCCTCTCGGGTCCTTGTCCTTCTCCTCTCCCCACCTCAGCCACCCGTCCTGCAAGTCACACTAATGAGGATGTGACCTTCTGTGTCTCCATTCAGAACATCACTTCCTCTGGGCACACCTCCTGCACTCAGTGTCCCCACTGCCACAAGTCTTCCCTCAGTGCCTCGAGCCCCCTTTCTCTTTGCCCATCTTGGATCAAGGCCCAGTGCTATACCCAGACCCTTAAAACATCCCCAGAACCACTCACCTTCTGCAGCCCTGCCCTGCGTCTTGCAACACCCCTTTCACAGATTCCCATCAGCGCACAGGCCATTCCCTGATTCCCCGCCTTAAGTGAGCTTCCCTGGACTCACACTCCCCTAGTTCCTGCCCATTTCTGTTCCCTGAGTGTTTGCAAAGTTTCATTAGTGTTGTCCACACTCTCCATCCACTGCTCCAATGAAGCCCTCATGTCCAGGTGGCCATGGCCTCAGGAGCCTGCAAGTTTCCCAAGGAAGCTTTTCTGTTCTTCCTTCTTCCCCTCCTGGCTCTTGGGGTTCCTCACTCACCCAGGGTCTCTCCCACACCATCGGCCATGTCTCCTCCCCCAGACTGCCCATGTGGGATGCCCGGTGCACTCCTGGGCCACCTCTCTCTACACACCCTCTCCCTGGGGTCTCAGCCAGGACCACGGCTGGGAAAGCGCCTCTCACTCTGATGACACCTGAGTTTATAGCTCTCCTCTGACCTCCCACTTACCTCCAGCGTCCTGATCCAGAGGCAACTCAACTTTGACATGGACCAAACACTCTCCATCTCCCCTGTGACCATCCTGCCAGAAATGCAGAACCTGACTCTGGTCCTGAGGAAACCCCAGACAAACCCAAATCGTGAGATTCTACAAAATAACTGGCCTTTCCACTTCAAGTGTCAGGGTCATGAAAGATGAAGAAAGACTGAGAAACTGACCCAGATTAGAGAGTAAGTGGACAGGATGACAAGACACAGTGTATGATCCTGGTTTGGATCCTGGTCTAGGAAGAGAACTCTAGTAGGGTAGCTGACAGTGTGAGTGAGAGGGGCAGATGAGTTAGTAGTAGCCTGGGTTTGCTCATTGTCCTGTGGCTATTTAAGATATTAACATTTGGGATCAGCTTGTGTGGCTCAGTGAGCATCAATCCATGAAACAGGAGATCACAGTTCAATTCCTGATCAGGGTACAGGCTTGGTCACCAGTAGGGGGCATGTAAGAGGCAGTTGATCAATGATTATCTCTCCCTTCCTCTCTCTGATATCAATACACACACACACACACACACACACACACACACACACACACACGTTTTTTAAAAGATGTTTACATTTGGGGAAGCTGAGTGAAATGCAAATGGGAGTTCTTTGTGCTATTTTTGCAAGTCTGAAATTTCAAAATGAAACATTAAAAATTGTAAAGCCCTAGATGGATTGGCTCAATGGATAGAGCATCGGCCTGTGGACTGAAGGGTCCCGGGTTCGATTCCAGTCAGGGGTACATGCCCAGGTTGTGGGCTTGATCTCCAGTAGGGGGCGTGCAGGGGCAGCCAATCAATGATTCTCTCTCATCATTGATATTTCTATCTCTCTCTCTCCCTCTCCTGTCCCTTCTGAAATCAATAAAAATACATTTTAAAAAATTGTAAAAAAAAAAATAAAAATCTAAAGGAAAAAAGGAACCTCCACTAGTCAATACCCCATCACCAAGAACCTGTGCCTCCCTCAGGCTTCCATATCTCAGGAAACAGCAGCTTCATCCTTGATATGAAAGGTCATCCTTGACTCCCTACTTTCTCACACCTCACATTCAGTCCTTCCAGTTCCAAACCGTGCCCTGAATCTGTGCACCTCCCTCCATCCTTTTCGTCCTGCTGTGCTGAGAGCCACCCGGCCTTCTCACCTAAGGCTGCTGAGGCTCAGTGCCTGGCCCAACACTGTCTTTCTGCTCCTGAGATGCTCCAGTCTCTCCCCATGCCTTCCCATGGGGTTCCTTAGGCCTCAGCTCAGTGCCACCTCCTCCAGGAAGCCTTCCTGGACCACACTACCCCTGGCCACCACAATCCTCATTGCAGCACAATCACTGCTTTTGTCTTCCTGAGGTGACTATAAATTTCACACAATTAGGGACTGGGCCTCTCTCTGAAGGGTCCCAGCATTCAAACAATGTCAGGCACATGGTAGGGGTGACTAAACCATGGAATGGTGCCCTGATTGGTGGTGCTGCTGTCTGTAACCCTGCCTCCTCTCCTGAGATGTCATTCCTGGGTGCATGTGTAGGTCCTTAAGTTCTCCAGCTCCCAAGGGCAGGCTTGAGGGAACCCCTTTTCTCTCCCTCCAGGTATCTATAGGGTCTCCTGCCAGCTCTGGCCTCCCCTGGAGGCATCTCCAGAATTCCAAGCCCGTCTCTGGAATGCTGGGCCTGTCTGGGGAATGTCAAGGCTGGGGCACAGGTGGGGAGGCTGTAGAGTGGCTGGGTGGAGCAAGGACAGCTGCTGACATTCTGGCCGGAGCCCAGACACCATGGCAGCTGTCCCTCCTGCAGGCACCACAGCTCACGCCTCCACTTCCCTGCAGCACCCCCTCCCAAGACCAGTGTCACTCTTCTGGCCGCAGCTCTGGCCTGGGCACCCTCACTAAGTTGAGAGCCACCAGGCCTTGAGCCTCCATTCCCTGTTGGGAGGGAAAATGGGTTCCTGGAACCGCTGAAGTTTGAGAAAAGTGGAAATTATTCCCACACCAACCTGGTCCATCAGACAGAGCTTTCCTGGGAGGGTGACCTTTATAGTCCCGGTGCCTCTCTGGCCCCAGGTCCTCACCTGCCACATGGGTGAGGGCAGGTATGCCCCCTTGGTCCCTGGGAGTCAGTGTTGGCCAGAGGGAAATCCAAGTGAGTGACAGATGGACTAGAGCTGTAGGCCCACTGGGCCCCACAGTGCCCTCTTCTCCCCAACCACAGCCGAGATGGAGCGTGGGCTGCGGTGCCAAGGGGCATCCAGGGCTTAGCTGGGTGCTGCAGTTAGTTATTCCTCCCTCCAGATAAGGACCCCCCGCTGCCCCAGGAGCTCGTGAAATGCAGGTGCCTGGGCCACCACCAACTCCAGATGCTGAACCGCTGGAAACAGGGCCTGGGCATGAGTAGTTATAGAAAGGAGGCAGCGGGGTACGGAGCATGGTAGTCTCTGATCCACCCTAACCCGCCCATGGAAGGCAATGTGTAGGGGTGGCTGGAGCATGGGCTCTGGGATAGGAAGGAAGTGGTCCTCAGGGCAGGAGTAAACACTGGCTGCGGAAATGTCCACAGGTTCCCCTCTCCCCCAAAGGAAAGCCAGACACCAGGCCTCCAGGGAGCAGGGTTTTATTTGTATTCCCTAGGACAGGGCTGGGGAGGGAGCCAGGGAGGGCCCACAGTCAAGGACACGGCCAGGATCACATCCTGGGGACCCCGGCCCCCTGCTCCACCCCAGGGCCCAGCAGGAGTTGAAAGGTGGTACTGCAGCTCTGGGCGAAGGTCGGCATCTACTCCACTCCCTTCATAAACTCCAGGAATTCTGTGGAGAGAAGGCAGGTGTGGGTCAGAGGTGGGGGCCGCAGGGCGTGGGCAGCGGGAGATCCAGTGCACCACCCCTCACCATCATAGTCGATGCGGCCATCGTTGTTCTTGTCGCCGTCCTTCATGAGCTCCTCGATGTCGTCCTCTGTGATGGTCTCGCCAGTAGCCTGAAGCATCACCTTCAGCTCGTCCAGGTCAATGTAGCCATCAGCGTTTCTGCAGGGAGTGGGGGCAAGGGAGGTCTCAGGGCCTCTCGTGGGGGCCAAGGAGGGGAAGAGGCAGCCCCACCCACGACCCAGGGAGGGAGGCAGGCAGAGCAGGGCCGCTGGGAGATGAGGCACCCCATTCCCTCATTGCACAGAATGGGAGACTGAGGCCTGGACGTCATAACACTGTCCCTTTCCCCAGCTCTATCAGCGTTGCGGTCAGAGGTCAAGGGTCACACACTTACTTGTCAAACATGCGAAAGAGATCAGATAGCTCCTCCTCAGACTTCCCTTTACTGTCATCCTTCATGCACCGAACCATCATGACCAGGAACTCCTCGAAGTCTACTGTGCCACTTCCTGAGGGGTGGAGGGCATGGCCATCAGAGAGGAACAGTCAGAACGGCTGGTACAGCCCTTGACCCTAGACCCCGGTGTTCTCACTGCATCCACCCATCAACTCCGTGAGGAGAGTGGTCATTATACCCATTTTATATAGGAGATGACTGAGGCTCAGAGGCTAAACAGCTCCTTCAAGAGCACAGAGTAGTAAGTGGCAGAGCCAGGATTTGGATCCCCAGTGGCCTGCGGAGCTATGGGTCGGGGGCCTGGCGGGGCAGAGGGGCTTACCATCCTCGTCCACCTCATCAATCATCTCCTGCAGCTCCTCCGGGGTGGGGTTCTGGCCCAGCATCCTCATCACCTTGCCCAGTTCCTTGGTGCTGATGCAGCCGTCCTCAGCGCCCAGCACGAAGATGTCAAAGGCTGCTTTGAACTCTGTGTCCGATGCGGGACGGGGAGTAGAATGGCCAGGGCTCAGCAGCCAGGACCCCAGATGGCCAGACCCCTGGGGTCACTTACCAACCTGCCCGCTCCCCTCTGAGACCTCTGAGGTCACAGCAAGAGAGACTCCAGCATCTGGTTTCCAGCCTGGGGTCCTCATGCTCCCCAAGCCCGGCCCTGTTGCCCCCCTATATGTATGTTGGGGAACTCACCATTTTTCTGCTCTTCTGTCAGCTGCTCTACCTAGAGAGGAAAAGAGGTCTCAGGATACAGGCTCAGGCTCTAGCTGCTGTTGAGGAAACCAACCCATTTCACAGGTAGGACAAGTGAAGCCAGGAGAGGCAGGCCATTTCCAGGTCACTGAGACCTCAGTCCTTCCTTTCTGCCCCCAAAGCCCTTTGGTGACCCAGCTGGCCTCACTGAGGGTGGGCTCAGGGCCAGGGCAGCAGGTGGGCACCCCCTCCAGGACCAAGGTGACCCTGAGTAACAATAGTCAGTGACCACTCAATGCCCTATCAGCCTCCCTGCTGAAACCTAAGCTGGGTGGCCCCAGGGACAGCTGTCCCTCAGGTTGGGACAATAACACCAGTGTGGGGGCAGGTAAAGCCACTCACTGTAACCTGACCAGAGTGGCCACTGGGCTATTTTTAACGGGGGACAAACTTAAACCTGGTGATTGTTCTGGGGACTCTGGCATGCAAGGGGGTGGGGCAGCGTTATCTGGCCCCCTGGCCTGCTGGTGCCTCAGGAGCCAAAATTAGTCCCCAGCCCCGCCAGGCCTTGTATGGGCACGGGCAGAGGGCTGCTCCCCCCAGCTCCATGGACTCCTGTGGGCGAGGCAGGGGCACCCCGAGCCAGCTGTAGCCCTTCCCTGCCCAGCAGTAGCCCTTCCCTGCCCAGCAGTGGGGCCACAATCCTGGGGCTGAGAAGGATTCCTTTGGAGACAGTTGCCTGTGTCAGATGTCCTTGTCTCTGGGGCATGGGGAGGTCAGCAAACTAACCCTCGCACCGAGATGGAATAGCATCTGAAGCCCCTCAGTGACCACAGAACCTTTCAGGGACTGGGGTGACCACTCTCCAGCCCTAACCCCAGGCTAAGCCACTGAGCCCTGAGCCTGCCAGGCCAGATGGGAGCTTCGGCTTCTGTTCCTTCTTCCCGGCTCTCCCCGGTGCCCAGTCCTTCCCTGCCTGTCCCAAACTTTAAAGCCCCTTCCCCAGCTCAGGATTTGGCTATGCAGCCCCCTCCTCACAACCCCTATGACCCCCTCCACCGCATCTTCAGCCAGCCCAGGGGGTCATGAGAGTGTGAGACGCAGAATTGAGGGACAGAAATGGGTGTCTCTGGGCCATCAGAGACAGCTCAGAACAAAAAGATGGACAGATGCTGAGAAAGACAAAGATCTAGACACAAATGCAGAAAGGCATGGCCGAGAGACAGGGACACAGACTACAGACACTTGGAGACAGAGGCAAACATGGTGCTGAACGGTGCGAACTCCTCCTCCACCCACTCTCCAATCCCTGAATCCCTCACCCCTTGCACACCCTAGAACACCAGACCCAGCATCCCCTTGAGGGTCTGGGCTGAAAGCATGTAGGTCTTCTCCTGGGTCCCCACCATTTCCCTGGGATGACCTTGTTCCCCCACCCTGAGCGGAGTGGCTCCCCAGCGGGCCCACCCATCCCAGTCCCTCACCGCAGCCTTGTAGATGTCATCCATGCTGTCGGCTCAGAGGGCAGGCTGCTGGGGTTGCCAGGAGGCCCCGAGCTTAAATAGCCCTGCCCCGCTGCATTCCGGGCCCAGCCCACCCCTGCGAGTAGCATCCTCCCCCCCCTCCCCCAGCCCTGGTGATCTCAGGCTGGCCTGAGTCCCCGTGTCCTCTGTCCAAGGCAGGAAGATGAAGGGCTGTAAAGACCAGGTCTCCTACCCTTTGTTCCCCAGGGGACTCTCTGGAAAGTTTTCTTGAATGAATGAAAACATGAGCCTAGGACAGGACAGGAACTACAAAGCAGTGGGGCCCAGGCCAGGCCTCTATACACAGCAGCTCAACCACTCCTCCCATCAGGGAGATGGATGATATTACTCCCGCCTTTCAGATAAGGAAACTGAGGCTCCTCGAGGGGTGATGACTTGCCCCAAGGCTGGCTGACTGGGCAGCCCCTGCCTCAGCTTAACTTCTCTGCAGTAGGGGCAGCCGTGTGCAAGGACAGGCCTGGGAGGGAGTACGGGGCCCTGCTGCAGGGAGCCTCCAACGCTAAGCTCAGAGTCCTGTGCTGTGGACCCACCTAAGGGCAGAGTAGTCGGGAGCCCTTCAGCCAGTGGAGCCAGAGGAGCCACCCCAGACCTCTTCTCTCATCCGAGCAGCGCTAGCTCTGGGCTTGGTCCGCTGCAGTCATCCAACAAACACACCTACAGATGCCCCATCTGTGCCAGACGCCCCCCCCCAACCCCACCCCCCACCCCGTCCTTCTCCCTGGGGTACCACCGCCTCCTTCTTCTAGGTCTGAGCCGTGTCCTGGGTCGGAGCTCTGTCTTTATGCCTGTGCTTCCCGTTCCAGCGCTGTGGCTCCTGGGTCCGGGGCCAGGCGGCCGCCCTTTTCAGCTCCGGCAGGACACCTCTGGGGAGTCTCGTGCCCCATGGACAGCACATATGCCTGCTCTCCGTCTTCACTCCCCCTCCCCATGCTGAGTTCCCATAATCGCACCTGCTCCCCGCCCTGCAAGTGGGGGCACTGCTTGAATTAACCCTCTCAATTCTCCAGTAGCCCATGTGACAGAGGACATGGAGTCTTGAGGAGGTGAACCGGCCCCCCAGTTAATGTTTGGGCTCTAAGCACGACTCTCCTCTCCGCTCCGTGCCCTACAGGTGGGGGGCGATTACTTCTTCCCTTTTTCGGAGGGAGAAACTGCGGCCAGGCCACGCAGTACTTGCGTCGGGGAGCCAGGAACGTGCTAGGCCTTCTGTCCTCCTGGGCATCAAACCGTATTGCCCAGAGCTACCCGCCCCGGGCGCCAGCTTCTCCCTGGCTGCGAGGGGCGCAAAGCAGGTACCCACGGCGCAGGCGGAAAGGCCCGCGCGGCCTGCGCACGCGCGCTAGGAGCGGTTGCTGTCAATCACGCGCGAGGGGCGGGGCGAAGGCCTGAGGAGGCGGCGGGCCCGAGATGGCCGCGCAGCGCGCGGCGGGAGAGGGGGCGGGCGCGGGGGGCCGAGGGGGCCGCGGGGCGGTGGGACGCTGACCCCGCCCCCTGCTGCCGCCTGTCTGCGCCCGGCCGCCGCGGAGCCCGAAACATGGCGGCCGCGACGCGCAGCTTCGGGCCCGAGCGGGAGGCCGAGCCGGCCAAGGAGGCGCGCGTCGTGGGCTCTGAGCTCGTGGACACGTACACGGTGCGCTGGGGCGCGGGCGCTGAGCCGGGAGTGGCGGCCGGAGTCCGTGGCCCGGGGCCCGGGGGCTGGGGAGGAGCTCTGGGCCCCGCGACCAGGGGAGAATGGGTGGGGGCCACGATGTGGAGGAGGGGCTGGGATGGAGGGACCTGGGGAGGGGCCCCCAGGAGGGGTCTGAGGAGGGGCGCGTGCGGGAGGGGAGGCTCGGTTTGGGGAGGCTCTGGGGGTAAAGGGAGGGAGAGCGGGGGGACCGGGGTCTAGATGAGGCAGCGGCGTCTCTAGAGCCTCAGGCCTGGAGGGGCGCCATCCCAGGGGGATAGGCTAGGGGGTTCGGGAGGGGGGTCAGGGGTGGAATTGGGGACCCTGCAGGTCCTGAAGGAGCGGGGCGGGGCCTTGGCCTGGGGAGCCAGGGGTCGCAGTTGGGATTTGCTCTCAGGTGAGGACGGGTTGCGTTCGGGGCCCCAAGGTCCTGGGGGTCTGGCAGGGACGAGAAAGGGGGAGGGCTGGGACCCGGACACGGGGGATTGAGGGGTCGCTCAGGGCTGAAAACGCGAGACCCAGGAACCTTAGGGTCTTCATAGCCTTGGGGGCAAGTTGGGCTGCAAGCCCCGACCCCACCCCCAACCTCCACCCCCTCGCGCGCGCACACACACTCCGAGGCTGTGGGAGAGACGGGCGATAGGAAATGGGGGAGTCCCCGACTGTGATGGAGTTGGAGGTCCTCCTGGGAGGCTGCCGGGGTGGGGGTGACGGGGCACCTCCCCGCCTCCTGTCCTTTGTTCCCACAGGGTGGGGGGCTCCGGCCCGGCCTCGGTCCCATCCCCTTGGCCTCCATCCTAGCCCGCCTCCTGAGGGCCATTCCTCTGGCTCTTTCTGCCTTTTTGGGCGGAAGGGAGGGGAGGGATGCTGCCAGGCTGGGAAGAGGGGCAGCGGGCGGATCCTGGAGCAACAGGCCGGCCCTGGAGAAATGGCTTCTCCTCTATGGAGGCTTCGCTGAGCTGATGATTTTCTCCTCCCCCTTCCCCGCTTGCTGCAGAGAGGGGCGGGGCACTAGGGGTCCTCCTCTGGGTGCGGGTGAGGTCTCCAAGCCAATGGCTGGCCGGCCATCACCCTTGGGCTGCGCCCCAAAAAGCTCTCTATTCAACCCGGGCCGAGCCCCTCCTTTGAATGGGTGTGGGCAAGGTGGGTGATCGGGCCTAGCCTACCATTTTGTCTCCAGGTGTGCTGAGTTGATTATTAATATACCTACCTTTTCGCCGAAACCGGTTTGGCTCAGTGGATAGAATGTCGGCCTGCGGACTGAAAGGTCCCGGGTTCGATTCCGGTCAAGGGCATGTACCTGGGTTGCGGGCACATCCCCAGTAGGAGATGTGCAGGAGGCAGCTGATCGATGTTTCTCTTTCATTGAACACTTGCTGCAAAGCATTTTCATGCATTACCTTGCATTATTTGACTACCTTATTTGATCCTTAAACCTATCAGATTTTAAGATGGAGGAACAGAGGCTCAGTGAAAATTCAGCTCGCAGTCACTTATGTACGTGACTCATACATAAGCCACAGCCAGGGAATGGCAGAGCACGTTTTGAACCCACGTCTTCCTTGACTCCAAGGCCCAGTCCCCTAACCGCTAAGCCATTTTGCCTTCTGTTATGGCTTAATAATTCATCACCACTCTTTTACCCGCCCCCATCCCCATCAGCTTCTTAGTGCCTTGACTCTTGATTCAGCAGCAGCAGTCACAGCTGTTAACCAGCTAAAAAGATTGGAAACAGGCTTGCTTCCAGGATATAGGCAGGGCACCTGGGAAAAAATGCAGTAGGAAAGCTGGCCCTGCCAGACCTGGTGTTGTTCTGCCTCGGAACGGGTGGCTTTACCTGAAGCTCCGGTTGGATTGGGCTTTGAATTAGCTGGAGAATGGAGGCAAAAAACTAAAGAGATGGCTTGATACGATAGTCTCCTCTGTTCCTCACTGTTGGGTAGAGCCACAGACTTACCCCGAGTGCCTGACAGATCGTGCTGGGACCATGAAGGAGGCTGAGGCTAGAGGGGGGCCCTGCTTCGCAGCAAGAGTCAGGTGCAGCCTAGCTTTGGCTGCAGGGGTGGGGGGTGTTGAGGGTCTGGGTGACCCGAAGCTATTGCTGGGGGTGAGGCGGGGCTCTGCTGTCACTGACCAGGAAGGGCTGCCTGCTTTCCCTTTTAGGTTTACATCATTCAGATCACCGATGGCAACCATGAATGGACAGTCAAGCACCGCTACAGCGACTTCCATGACCTCCATGAAAAGGTAATGAGAGCTAGGGGACCTGTGTCTCAGAGCTTGGGGACTTTAGGCCACGTTTCCATTGTGCCACAGATTCGTTTTAGGGCAAAACAGACTCCATGCCTATAGTGTTCTTTAATAAGCAAGTTTACTAATTTAATTGCCAAAACAGCTGGTGGCTCCTGGGAGTTCAACCCTAGCATAAGGCAGTGTGTGAGGAGCATATTTGAACTTTAGTTTTAAGGTAGCCAGTCCTAGCTTAGATGTGAGATGCCGGGACAGTTTCTTGGGAGAGGGAATAGGTTTTAACTTGCTTGACCTGACTATAGCTATTCCATAACCTATACTTTAAAACTGGCTGTGACTCCATGTCTTCCTTTGCTTTTGGGAAGAGATGCCTTTCTCTGGGTCATCTGTAGTCTGAGGGTTTTAAAGACAGGCCACCACCCTGATTGTTTTCATTCTTGTTTGGAGAAAATGGTGATTTTAAGGGTCTGGAGGTCTCCTTTTCTAAATGTCTCCAAATGGAGCTTCCTGTTTGGGATTATGCTGGCGTTTCTCATGTTCACAAGCTTGATGCGGCCAAGCCCAGGTGCCCTGCTTTGATCACTAATCATGGCACAGCTGCCACGAGGGGCTGTGGAAGTCAAGACAAGCATCTGCCTTCAGGCTGCTAGCCTCGATCTTGCAAAGACCAGAACCTCTTGGTCTGTGGTTGACATGCTTATGTTTTTTTACAGCTTGTTGCAGAAAAGAAGATTGATAAAAATCTGCTTCCACCCAAAAAGATAATTGGGAAAAACTCAAGAAGCTTGGTGGAAAAGAGGGAGAAGGATTTGGAGGTCTACCTCCAGACACTCCTGGCCACCTTCCCCGGCGTGGCCCCCAGAGTGCTGGCTCACTTCTTGCATTTTCAGTTCTATGTAAGTTCCTCTCAGGTTTTCTCTTTCCCCTGCAAGCCCACAACCACCTGAGCTCAAGGCAGCACACCTCAGCTTTGAAGAAAGGTGGGCTGGAGTTTGATCCTGAGGTTAGAAGACGGAGGACCAGCACCCTGGCGGGGATGGGGTGTGGGTAGAGCTTGTTTGTGGGCAGACTTACCTTACATTAGACAGACTATGCCTACAGAGGGACTGTCCTGCACCACAGGCACCTTGGTTAGCAAACGTGGGTGTTTAAGCCAGGTTTCCATCCGAATGGATTGGGGGTAGGTTAGAAACAGCTAACACCTGGCATAGACCATAGTGTTGAGTTGTTGGCTCACAGTCAAGACTCATTAAGGCATAGTTTGTGCTGGTAGCATTGCCGTCTGGAGGCATTGTCAGGTACGGCGTGAGTGAGGGAAGCTGGCTTCCTCTGTATGTTGGGGAGCAGCTCTGCACCCCCTTCTGTGTGGAGGAACAGCTTTCATGGCCACTGGTGACAAGATGAGCTTTAAGGAGGGAAGTTTGGCAGTGAAACCGAAACATTAAAAGCACTAACAATTCCACTTTTTATTTTTTATTGATTTGAGAGGGAGGGAGAGAGAGCGAGAGAAACACCCATCTGTTGCTTCACTTATTTATGCATTGCATTGGTTGATTCTTGTATGTGCCCTGACTGGGGATTGAACCCAAAACCTTGATGTATCAAGACACCATTCTAACCAACTGAGCTACTGGCCAGAGCACAATTCCACTTCTTAGAATTTATTCTAAGGAAAAAAATTAGGAAACTTTGGAAAGGACTTAGGGACAAAGGTAGTCATTCCAGGATTATAGCAAGATACTGAACACAAAAGTCCCACAGGAGGTGATTTTTTTTTTTAATCTAGAGCACAACCAGATAATTGGATATTCTGCTAGAAAAATGATGGTGTAGCTATGGATTTATTGACATAGGAAAATAAGTGTATTACTATAGGAAAAGAGCAGGCTATAAAACAGTGTGTAGAGTATGGTCCCATTTTATTAAAGAGTTTTGTGAATATATTTGTCTAGGAAAACTAGAAGTTATACACCAAAATAATAATATTAGTTATCTCTGGGTGATAGATTTTTGAAAAATTTACATTTAATTGTTTTCCGTTTTTGTGCTAAAGATAGGAAAGAATCCATTCCCTTTTCAGGCTCACCTTTTAAGAAGGGACTTGAGCTGTTGTCTTAAAGGCCCAAACATGTTTAAAAAGCAATTTTTCCGGAAGTATTTTCAGAGTAAGATGGCTGAACCTTTCTTGAGTGCTAGATTGAGCCTGGACATTCGGTCATAGCACTAGTGTTGGGCCACTAAGCTTGAAGGGGCCATGTGGAAAAGGATGGCACTTACAGATGGGAGATGCATTTATGCTTGAATTTTGTTTAGCATAGACCAGCAATATATGTGGTTAGCAGTTTCCTCGTGTAGATATCTTCTTACATTTTCTTATGTGAGAAA
This sequence comes from Myotis myotis, assembly GCF_014108235.1. NCBI lineage: Eukaryota > Metazoa > Chordata > Mammalia > Chiroptera > Vespertilionidae > Myotis > Myotis myotis. Next base: position 18,473,231 of record NW_023416317.1, on the reverse strand, counting down.
AAGTTTATGGCTCTTTCAGACAAACCTTACTGGTTAGTATTTTAAGAAATACTGCACTTTGTGGAAGCTTTGATGAGCTAGTGAAGGATAGGACTTGTTAGCAGCCCTTTGGAAGTGTGATTCATTGCTTAAGACCTGGGTCTTTGAGGAGGTAGTCTCCTGGCTGCCCAGGTTTTCTCACCTCTGAGCACGGAAAGGCCTTCACTACTCTTCGGAGATGTGTTTGCCTGAGATGAGCTGGGTTCGGCCCACATGTGTGGTTCTGGTTTGAGTCGGGCTCTACTGCTTGGAGCAGTATGGACATACTTAAAATTACTGTTACCAGACAGGCCCCTGGGTTATAATTCCAAGGTGTTAAAAGGTACATAATTGACCATTCAATTACATAAGGGTTTCTCAACCTTTCTCAACATTTAGAGCTGGATAATTGTTGTGGGGGCTGTTTGTGCACTTTTTAGCAGCACCTCTGGCCTCTACCCACTAGCTGCCAGTAGCACCTCTCCCGCTCACTTAATCACAACCACAAAGTGTCTGCAGACTTTGCCAGATATCCCCCTGAGGGGCAAAATTGCAGCTAATCTAGAACCACTGGATTCTATCTTCAAATGAGTTTGAACAAAGAGGGCCTAAAGATTTGTCAGCCTTTTCTACTGTCTGGGAGCTCTTAAGAATGTTTCTCTCAACCTCTGTCCCATTTGTGTCCTCTCTGAAATTGTTCCCAGCATGCTCCACCTCGGGGGACTGACATTGAACAGGGTGGGCCCAGGGAACCCTATTTGGCTGAGGTGTAGATTTTTTTAAAATTGAGATATAATTGCCGAAACCGGTTTGGCTCAGTGGATAGAGCGTTGGCTTGCGGACTGAAAGGTCCCAGGTTCGATTCCGGTCAAGGGCATGTACCTGGGTTGCGGGCACATCCCCAGTAGGAGATGTGCAGGAGGCAGCTGATCGATGTTTCTCTCTCATCGATGTTTCTGGCTCTCTGTCTCTCTTCCTTCCTCTCTGTAAGAGATCAATAAAATATATTTAAAAAAAAAATTGAGATATAATTCACATACCAAAAAAATGCACTCTTTAAGTGTACAGTTCCTGATTTTTAGTATACTCACAAAGTTGTGCATCTATTACCGCTACTAATTCTAGAACATTCATCACCCCAAAATGGAGTTCTGTACCCATCAGCAAAGTCATTTCCCATCCTGCCCTGCCCTAGCCATCGCTACTTCTGTCTCCGTGGTTTCACATGGCCTTTGTGATGGGCTTCTTTCACTTGGCGTAATGTTTCCAGATTGTAGCGTAAGGTCCTTTCATATTGTAGCAGAAATCAGTACTTTGGTATTTTCATGGGCTGAATAGTTTATTGTTGGGCTGTATCACATTTTGTTTATGCATCAGTTGATAAACATTTGGATGTTTCCATTTTTGGACTATTATGAATGCTGCTGCTATGAACATTCATATAGAAATTTTTGTGTGGACATGTTTTGTTTCCGTTGAGTATGTAGTGAAAGTGGAATTATTGGGTCATATGATAACTGTTTAACTTTTAGAGCAGCTGCCTAATTTTTTTCCAGAGCAGCTGCACCATTTGACATTCTCACCGGCAGTGTGTATGTTCTTATCTCCCCACATCTTGCCAACACTTGTCACTGTTAATTTTTTTGATAGCGGTAGCTCATTATGGTTTTGATTTATGTTTCCCTAATGTTGAGCCTCTTTTCATATGCTTATTGGTTATTTGCATATCATTGGAGAAAATACTCAAAACTTTTGCACTTCTAAAAATTAGGTTATTTGTCTTTTTTTGTTGTTGAGCTGTAGTTTTTTTGTATATTTTGGATATTAGACCCTTATTAGAAATGTGATATGCAGATATTTTCTTCCATTGTATGGATTGTCTTCATTTTCTTGATAGTGTACTTTGAAACACACAAGTTTTAGATTATGGTGAAGTTCATTTTTACTGTCAGTATCTTGCCTAACCCAAGTTACAAAGATTTACAGCTATGCTTTCTTCTATGAATTTTATAATTTTTGCTCTTATGTTTAGGTCTTTGATCCATTTTGTGTTGTCCATGGTGTGAGGTAGGAGTCCAACTTCTTTCTTTTGCAGCATGGATTTTAATGGCAAGGAAGAGAGCATTGCTTCTTTCCCACCAACTCTGACATGGGGCATCTGCAGGTTGGTGCAGCCCTGAGTTGCAGTGAGAGGGCACTGGGCCTATTGTTGTGCTGGCTCTCTTCAGATAGTTGTGCCCCATACCTGGACCTTTAATGACAGACCTCATCCCAGGACCCTAGAGCAGAGGTTTTCAAATTCAATGAAGTGGAATCCCCCAGTAGAATTCCAGCACCCCACTTTGGGGTAGGCTGTGTAACTGTGGACTTGAGAGGTAGGCAGAGCCAAGTTATCTCAGCCTAGTTGCTTCCAACTCAGGCATCTAACCTCTCTGTGTCCCAGTTCCTCTTGTGTGAGCTGGAGAGTGGTGGCCCTGGTTCTTGAGGATTGTAGGGGATGATGCAGTGAAGGTAGAGAGCCTGAAAGAGCAATGGCCCCTGGCCGGGCACACCAGGTGCCAGCCAGTACCAGCTGTCCTGGTAAGGAAAGGCCCTCAGTTGTCTTCAAAGGTGGCATTTATATCATTTTCTTATTTTAAAGCCAGTTGGTTAGAACAAAGACACTTTTTGAAATTTGAAATCAGGAGCTGTGATGGAACTGTTACCATCTTTACATCAGCCTTAGCATTCCCATCCATCATTTGTTTTAGTTGCAAAGTACTGAGCCTGTACATGATAACAGATTTCTTTGCAACTCACAGTCTTGGAGCTCTGTTCAGTTAAAGTTTAGGCTTGAATTCCTCAATGGGGAATTTTTACTTAGAGTTGAATGGCACGTAGTATAGCTGTTCCTGCTATAATGCCTCTTCACAGACATGAAGTGAAAGTTATACAGGGACACACACATGAGCATGTGTGTGTAAACCATACAATGATGTGTAACTGAGCCCCTCATTAATACCCCATTGAGCGTTTTGCTCAAGCATGTGCCAAGCAGAGGCATCAGGCTGTCCTGGGATTGTGCATTAAGTGCAGGTGTATGTGTTGTGGGGTGCAGTTGGTCATGGGTCTCCACATACGCAGACACACTCAGTCAGAATGGTAGTTGCAGAGCCACAGCCCAACTAGTTTATGGTGTGTTTGTGTGCAGTTCACACTGCTGCCCAAGGCTGCACACCAATACATGATCCTTGCAGGAACCTGATCAATTGGTCTAGAGCAGCGGTCGCCAACCTTTCAGTGGTCCGCGGACCACCAGTTGGCGACCGTTGGTCTAGAATACACTTGGGGGTGGGTGTTCTAGTTTGTAAGCATAGCTAATAATATTTTTAATTGATATTTTTATTGAGGTAGAAAGAATGTCTTTCTAAAAAAATACATTGCAATTCAGATATTCATGGCACCGTGAAGCACTTCAGGTCCCTTCAGCTCAGGCTGGGTGGGGCACGTGGGGAGTCATCTGTCCCTGAAGATGACCTCCTGGCAGTATCTGCAGAGCTTTGACTGGGCCCCCCTAGGCCCCACTTACTGCCTGGCCAGAGGGATGCTTGATTCTGCACACCTTTGCTATGCACACAGGCTGCAGTATGGCCAGAATACTCTCTGAGGAGACCAGTGCTGGAGGCATTTCTTTGTTGCTCCCTGATTAAGAGTCTTCCAAGGTAAAGATCAGCCTGGGAAACTGAAGTAGATAGTGTGGCAGCAGCCTGCACTTCCTGTGCCCCAAAGCATGGGAAGAGAAATCGTTATATAGTTTGCTTTTTAGATTGCTCAGAAGTGAAAATGTGCCTTTTGCTTAGCAGGAGCCCTTGGCTCTCAGCTTTCTGTGTTTCTGGTCATTCCAGCCCTATCTCCCTAGTGGGATTGGCACAGACACCAGCTGCCTGAAGAAATGTAACTTTGAGGGTGGGGTTGTTAGGTACTGATGGAGGGCAGGGAGCCCTTTTCCCCTGGAAGACCTCCTAGGAGCCCCAGAGTGAATCACACAGGGTACAGGGGCTCAAGCTGTTTAGGACTCTCTCAAGGCTCTTGAGGCAATCCTGACTGCATGGCGGAGGGGGAAGTGCAGATTTGGAGGCAGAGCTTGGTCCTCAAAACTGTTGGTAGGGAAACGGGCCTTTGGATTCAAGCTCTTCCGAATCTTCAGTTCTTCACAGCAGCCAAGGAAAATGTAATTGAGTTTAAGTTGTGAGAGGTTGGAGTTGAACTCCAGTGTGAACAGGCATCCTCTCCCCTTTCTGGCGCCCTCCTGCTCGGAGCCTGCTCTGTCCCTCTGGTGGCCCTTTTACATCAGACCCTGCGTCTTGGCACACTCTGAGCCCAGTAATGCTTGGGCTGTGTTTGCTCATTTTTTTTCCTTTTTGGCTTTTTGTCTGTTTGTGTGTGTGTGTGTGTGGGGGGGTGATCTCAAAGTTATTCTCACACAATACATAAACTGAATTTCAAGCAGATTAAAAGAAATAAGCATATTTTTAAAAGATACCATAAAGTACTAAAAGAAAACATTAGAAAAATATTGGTATAATCTTGGAGTCGGGGAAGAGGACCCGGAAGTCACAAAGGAAAAGAATCACAGGTTAAACAACATACAAATGAAAACCCTCTGCATGTCAGGAAAACCACTAGGATCAGTGGTAGAAGGCATGCGCAGACAGGGAGAAGGTATTTGCAGCGTATACATACCCATTGTGTATAAAAGGTGAGAAAGAGACCAACAAACCAAACAGAAAACAGGAAAAGCACTGCCTGTTTCCGCTAACCTGGTGCCTTCTGAGTCCTGGAAACGTGATTTGCACGTCCTGGTGGCAGAGATGTTCCTGTAAGTTGTGAAGGCAGTTGTGCAGCCTCCATCTGGACCTGTTTATGAGAAGTCCTGTTGGCTGCCATCCGTCAGTTAGTTAAAATCCTTACCTGTAGGATGTGGGACTGAGGGCCTGTGGGCCCTGCCAGCCTCACAGTGACACCACTGAAGTGCTGAAGCAATCGGTTGTTACAGAGAGGCTTCAAGGCCAAGTGCTGGGGCGTGTGGCTTTGCTAGTTCCTAGCTACATAGAACTGGAGAAGTTACAGCACCTCCCACCTCTGTTTGCTCATCTGCGAAGCAGGTTTCAAAATAATGTCTCCCCCACGTAGGGCGTTGGGAGGATTAGTGAGCCACCACATGGCAAGTACTCGGGCCATTGTCCAGCGTGAATTTGCACCTCAGAACGTGACTGAAAGCTTGTCCTTGTCATGTCTCCGTCACATCATTCCAAAAGGAAGTTCTTTCCTGCCGCTTTCTCGTGGCCCTGGGGCCACATGGTACTGTTACAGGGCCTGACAGGTGAGCTCGCTCTTTCCTAGGACACCTTTGGAATGTGTCAGAGGGTTGGCTCTGGAAGCTCTCTTCGCACAGGGTTCATGGGAGCCCTTTTCCAGGGGAAGCAGGGCTTCCTCTCTACCATGCCCTCCTCGGATCTCCCAGGGCCGGTGTTGGGAGCTGCTGGGTTCCTGGCCAGCGCTTGGCATAGCCAAGCTTTGCCAGCCTCCTGAGCCTCCTGTTCTCGGCCAGTGCCTCTGTGAGTTTGAAGTTGCAGCAGTAGTCTGGTTTCTGTTCCGCTTTTGAGGAGACATTTTAAATGTCCATATAACTGGGAATATTTAGTTTCCCCTTCTTAGGCCCCTGGATTTGTTATAGGTTTACTCCTTTATTTTGTCTGACTTTCTGGAGAGCTGGTGTTGCAGTAGCAGAAGAGGTAGATAGGGAGTGTGCAGGTCCTAATGACTGTGCAGGTTCCAGTGACGAGGGACAGGGGACTTCCTAACTGGGTCTTGTTTTCTCTGCAGGAGATAAATGGCATCACTGCTGCACTGGCTGAGGAGCTCTTTGAAAAAGGTATGTGCCAGGGGTCCCCGAAATACTGGTGTAACTTACTCAGCATTGTTAGGTGGCCAGGGGCATGAGATGGCACAGAACTCCCATCTCTTGGGCTGTGCCGAGTGAATCCTAGCCAGGGCTCACCTCCCTGGAGTTGCCCAAGTCCCTGAATCTGATCCACAGCCAAGCCTGCCCGCCTACCTGCCCTGCTGGCAGCCAACTGTGAGGAGTTGGGGGTCCTTCACCTTGGGACTCTCAGGTTCTTGTCTTGGGGGTAACCCCAAGCTCAGGATCTAGTTCAAAGCCCTATGGTGGAATTCTGGAAGGTGAGAGCATTGTGCCCTCTTGCATCTGGTTTGTCCTTACCTAACAGTGATCAGGTGGCAAACAGAAGCTGAGTGTGGGCCATGGACCTGCAGCAGAGCATAGTTACAGTAGCTAACGTGTGAGATGTGCTTCCTGTGGTCCAGCCTAGTGTTCAGCATCTTACTGCCATGCCACCTCCTCTTTCTCCTTTGGGGGGGTGCAGATGAGGGCACTGAGGATGAGAGGCTCGGTGATCTGCTTGAGGATACATGGCTGGAAGGAGCAGAGTGAGGGCCAAATGCCAGTCTGGCTGGCTCAGAACCCCCACCTGCTCTCAGGCCCTACACTGTGCTGGCATTTGAGGCTTCACCTAACTGAGATGTCTGTATCTTGGAGGTTGCAACATAGGTCTGTTGTGCACAATGCTGCCTTGTATCAGCTTTATCCTGGCTTAATGTGTCAGGTTTTTAACTGAGCCTCACCTCAGTGAGGTTCCCCAGGCACACATCCCCATGGCCCTTCCCTCCTTGGTAATCCCATGTTCTGGGTGTGCCCTGTGCCCCATGAGTTCAGGAGGGCAGCTGCTCCTGTGTGCCCAGAATGGTGGCTTTGTCCTGACGTGGTGCAGTGCCATAGCAGGTGCTTGGCAAACGCTTGTTAACTGTTAGCCAGGTGGGCAGACGCCCTGGCCGCTTGACGAGGACAGGGCTGGAGGTGGATGCTCACCCTCGGGTATGGCTATTGCAGGAGAACAGCTCCTGGGGGCCGGCGAGGTCTTTGCCATCAGGCCCCTGCAGCTCTATGCGGTCACTGAGCAGCTGCAGCTGGGAAAGCCCACGTGTGCCAGTGGCGACGCCAAGACTGACCTTGGGCACATCCTGGACTTCACCTGTCGCCTTAAGTACCTTAAGGTAAGTGCAGCAGCTCATTTGTAGATGTGGTGGGCATACAGCCAGCATGGGGCCTAACAGCTCACTGGCTGGCGATGTGCGTAAAAGAGGCTGGGTGGGCCATCCCAGGAAGGACGGCCACTTTTGTGTTCTTGGCACTGAGCTTCTGGCTGTGAGCACTAGGGGGCAGTCATGACCCAATGTCCCTTGCTTTAAACTTCAGCTTTAGCCTGCTTTGTTGACGGGGTGCATGCCCACCATGCCTCATTGCCAGGCAGATCTTCAAGTCGTGGCAGTTGCTGCAGCACTGCCCGGTGAACATGGATGGGGAGCCATGTGGCAGCATCCCTGACTCAAGCCATATCTGCTGCAGGTTTCTGGCACAGAAGGACCTTTTGGGACCAGCAACATTCAGGAGCAGCTGCTGCCTTTTGATCTGTCAATATTCAAGTCTCTTCATCAGGTGGAGGTAAGGCCCTGGGCCCTGGAGTGCAGGCAGGGCTGAGGCCTGCACAGGGATCATCTTGCTTATGAATAACTGGACCTAATTGTAAGGCAGTTACTTTGGTGTTTGTTAGTAGGTGACAGGTTTCATCTAGGGGAGTAAGGCCAGCCTGAAGGCAGAGAAAGAGGGGATCTGCTGCTCTTGGCTGGCCTGCATATCTCTGCCCCGGCATGGGCAGCATTTGAACAGGATGGAGCACCAGTGCCCACTCCTTTCGGGCCTCCTCATTCGAGTTGAAGTGCCGAGAAGTCATCCTGAGGCTCAGGCAGAGCTAATTCAGGTCTTTCCCAAGGCAGGTCAGCAGAGGCTTTGAGTTCTCTCCTTCTAGCACGCCCATACGTAACTCTGCATTACTCACTGCTGAACATTTGGGTTCAGGATGCCAGTTTTGCCATTTTTAAAATGAAAGAGGGACTCCGTAACGAATAATACAAAATGTATTAAAGCATCTATTTCTCAAGCATGGCCCTTGTGTGCAGCCCTGTGCCCCATGTTTGATGTACACTCCTTGGTGGATTCTTCCTAATAGCCCATAAAGTGGGTACTTTTATTCCCCTTTTATAGTTGAGAAAGCTGAGGCTTAGGGAGGTTAGGAAGTTTGGCCAGGACCACGTGGTTAATGAGGGGAAAGCTGGGATCTCAGTTCAGCTGTTCCCGACACTAGAACCTCTGCTACACATTGGACTATTCTGCCTACAACATTTTGGGCTTGTCTCCAACCTGGAGGACTGCTTCCCTTGGTGGGAACTTGTGGGAACTCGACCAGTGCAGGCCAAGTGAGGACAGAGAAGTCAGAGAGGTGCCTGGCCCAGCTTTGCCCACCTCCCCCTTCCCGCCCCCTCATAGGACTGCAGACACCGGGGGAGTGGGGCAGGGTGAACAGGAGGGTCCATCGTGTTCACTGTGCTTCAGAGGCCCCTTGCTCTCAGCTCTGATCTCTGTGGCCCACACTTCCTGAGCACCTGCCAAGCCCCAAGCAGCCCCTACACGGAAAATGGAATTCATAATTTATTGTGAGTCTTACCAGGTTCTTCAGATGCTGTTTAGTCAGCACTAAAAGCTGGGAAAGGAGAGACTTAGGATTTGAATCACCTCTTGCCACTACCCAAGGCTTCTGTTCGATAAGTGATGCCGTTCCTGAGACATGGCTGTTCCTTGTTCCAGATAAGCCACTGTGATGCCAAGCACATCCGGGGACTGGTCGCCTCGAAGCCCACATTAGGCACGATGAGCGTGCGCTTCTCAGCAACCTCGATGAAGGCGAGTACCCCCTGTTTCTTGCCTGGAGATGTCTGTAGGGCAGGGTTCTGCGCTGTGGTCCCACCCCACCGAGGGTGGGAGTGCACATCACCACTGTCAGAAACCAGAAGCTGAACCTTCCTAGGCCTGGGTAGCCATCCACTCATGGGAGACCTTCCAGTACTTAGCAATGCCTGGGATGCTTTAGTCCACATCTTCATCAAAAATCACGCTGTTAAACAAGATATTTTAAGGAACTGGGTCCCCCACCCCCTGCCCTCAAAAAAAAGTCACTGGTGTTTGATGAGCAAATTGTTAAGCAGTGGCAACTGGCAGGACATTTATAGCTAGATTGATATGAATGTTTCTCTAAGCTTAAAAAGCCCTGACTTAGCACTTGTTTGTGTCTTGTTCTTAGTGGACTTAAAGGAGATAGGTGAGGCTGTGGATATGTTAGGCTCTGATGTTTGTATATGAGCCACAGTAATACTCAAATTGAGAATGTAAGAGGTTTCTTTTCTATTTGCCATTTTATGAATTTCATCTTAGTTATGTTAAAATTCTCCAGAAAAGCATAGTGGCAACTTTTATGACTAAGACTGTCAGACCAAGATTTAGGTTTGGTGAATTTGAGGCTTACTAAAAGAAGACTTGTGTCAAGAGCAAGGGTGTCAGGCAACCTTGTCTCTCTCCGAAGCACTTCCTGCCGCCTGGCTCACGGGGCTCAAAATGATCCATCGAGAGAGGAGAGGTCTTGTGGGCATGAAATGTCAAAATGAGGAGGCCTGCCTCCCTCCCCTTCAGTGGTGCTGCCCCTGTGCACTGTGCTGCTTTCTCAGCATTGTTGGACTTGAACCCTGTGAAGTAATGGTTAAAAGGGCCTGCTGTCCACAGCGGGGACCACAATGCCAGCTTGGAAAGCACAGTTGCCTGGAAACACCATGAATTCTGACTTTTAGCCTCTGAGATTTAAGCCAGAAAAGGCATCACCATTTATATATATATATATATATATATATATATATATATATATATATATATATATGGCAAAAACTTGAAAAGTATTTGCTCCTAAAGCAGGACCGGAACATATTCCAAATAACTGTATGTTGCTAAGCTTTTCAGTTATTTCACAATCGCTTAAAGACATATGAACCAAAGCCCAAGTTTAATGCAAGTTCACTTCCACCTGCTAAATATGCCCAAGCTCTTCCTGAAATTTTGCAATGATTGCATTCCCAGTGAGTGTTGCGTGAGGGCCAAGTGTGCTCAACAGATGTTCTTACACAGGAAGTCCTCGTTCCCGAAGCCTCAGAATTTGATGAGTGGGAGCCAGAAGGCACAGCCCTGGAAGGCCCTGTGACTGCCATCATCCCCACATGGCAAGCACTGACCACTCTAGACCTGAGCCACAACAGCATCTCCACGATCGACGAGTCTGTGGTACGCTCTCAGCAGTGGGCTCTAGGGTTTTCTACCCGAGGTTGGGTATTTAACTGGCTTTTTCTGGAAAGACCACAGAAAACTTGGGCTCTGTGCATTGCCTGCAATTTTTAAAATTTGAAAATGGGATTATTTAAAGGAAGTGAGATAGTACTTAGAACCAAATGAGGCATATCAATTATATGCACATTTGATATAAAAACATAGTGATGAAATTTACTCCTGAGGAGTGGAGTGGAAAAATCACTGCACAGATTGCAGATGTGCTTCTGTGAAAGTGACATCCAGACAGCATTTGGGAAATAGTGTGATTCAGGTATTTGTGCTTCTTAGTGGTTGGGATTAGAGAAGAAGATGGACAGACTTCCTTCTCTGGGACCTGCCATTTGTCATTTTCATAAGCCACGTGCTCCATAAAAATGGGGTGTGTGCTCATCACTGGAGTCCCTGTGTGTTCCTGTGCACGTGCCGCTGGGTGGGCACTGGGAGGTGTCACATCATTGGCCCTGCAGAGGTGGCCAGCCCAGGAGTTCACAGTCAAAAGGAAGAGTCCCTTGCCCTAGTCAGTTTGGCTCAGTAGTTGTAGTGTCATTCTGCGAACTGCAGGGTCCTGGGTTCTATTCCATTCAAGCGCATGTACATTGATCCCTCTGGGGTGCATGCAGGAGGCAACCAATCGATGTGTCTCTCTCACATCGATGTTTCTCTCTGTCTTCCCCCCTTCCTTCCACTCTATTTAAAAATCAATGGAAAAAATATCCTCAGTGAGGATTAACGAAGGGAAAAAAAAAAAAAAAAAAAGGAAGAGTCCCAGGGTGGCCTTGGCAAGTGTCGTCCCATGCACCAAAAGGTCGATTCCCATTCAGCGCACATGCCCAGGTTGCAGGTTTGGTCCCTGGTTGAGACAAATTCAGGAGGCAACCAATTGATGTTTCTCCTTCACATTGATGCTTCTCTCTCTCCCTCCCCCTCTCCCTCTTCCTTCCTCTCTCTAGGAAAAAAATCAATAAAAACATTTTTTAAGTAGTCCCAGGGTGTCTGTCCACCATGTGCTGGGGTGACATAGGGTCCAGGCTCCTAGAGTAACATCAGGTGTTGTCTTTTTTTTTCCCCACAAGAAACTGATTCCAAAGCTTGAGTTCCTGGACATGAGTCATAATGGAGTGCTAGTTGTGGACAACCTGCAGGTAATGTCTTTGAAGACCGTTGCCACCTTTGGGCTTCTTACAAGGTCCCTGAGAGTTCAGAAGGCTGACTCAGCCTTGGGAATTTGGCCATACCCTGGGTTTTCTCTCACAGGCACTGGAAAGGTGTCTGGGTACTCCAGAGGTTTGTAGCGGCAGGAGCTGCTGCTATCCCTTTAGGGTCCCAGCGTTGCACGGAGCGATTGTCACTGTAGTTCCCCAGAGTTAGAAAAGATGCATAAGTACAAATCGAGCGAGGTGGAGATGTTGCACCTCCATCATGAAGGTACAAGCTCGTTTTCAAAGCTCACACCTACCCTGTGGGCTGTGCTGTCTCTGCAGGAAGTGCCACTGGGCTGTGGCATGTGCAGGGGAAAAGAGGGAGTTCCCTTCCAAATGCCGGCCAGAGGGAATGGAGCTGACCTGCAGAGCTGGCCATTTCGGATTGGAGGCTCATCACACCTTTAGTGTCGGTTCCCTTTCCTTGCAGCCTTGACCTAGACCACTTTCCCCTGTTCTCAATGTCGCCTCAGCACCTGTACAACCTCGTGCACCTGGACCTGTCCTACAACAAGCTGTCCTCCTTGGAAGGGGTTCACACCAAACTGGGGAACATCAAGACTCTGAACCTGGCTGGCAACCTGCTCGAGAGTCTGAGTGGCCTGCACAAGCTCTACTCCTTGGTCAACCTGGACCTCAGCAACAACAGAATCGAACAGGTGATCCATGTCCCCCGTTAGGATGTCAGGGTTGTGGGATGGCTGTTTATCACTTTAAAGAAGAATGCTAAGCCTTCTTTCATTAAAAGGCTGTCAAACGTGTTGTCATGTTGCCAAAGTGTTAAAAGAAGGGACGAGGGGAATGGAATTCGTGCCTTGCAGATGGAGGAGGTCCGGAGCATAGGCAGCCTCCCGTGCCTGGAGCACGTGGCTCTGCTGAACAACCCCCTGAGCATCATCCCCGACTACCGGACCAAGGTGCTGGCTCTGTTTGGAGAGAGGGCCTCTGAGGTAGGCTGCCAGGGTAGGGGCTAGAGTGGGTGGGGGTTGGCTTGATCAAAGAGACAGTCAGACAGAGTCCACATCTACACAGGCAGAACCACTGCTGATGTCCACTGTCTTATTACCCTTGCCTGCTTCAGAAGGACTTCCTCACCCTAAGTGGCCTTTCAGTTCTGGGAAGTCTGCTGCCTCCCCAAGAAAAACCTCCTTCACCCTTCCTGCAACCCCTCCTGTCAGCGGCCAGTGGCCACCACGGTTCCCCAGAGGACTTCCTCACATTGCCTCCAGCAGAGCTGCAGCCCAGAAGGGCTCCCCATGAACCCACAGGCAGAGCCTCAGTGTAGAGGGACTGTCTTCAGCTTGTCAAAAGCAACATTGATTATTATAGGCAAGGGTTAGAAATAAGGTATTTAATATTTTTTATTGATTTGATTTTTTTTTTTAGAGAGACATCGATTCGTTGTTCGCTTATTTATGCACTCATTGTTTGCTCCTCATATATGCCCTGACCTGGGATCAAACCTGCAACCTTGGCATATTGGGATGATGCTCTAACCAACTGAGCTACCTAGCCAAGGCCAAAAATAAGATATTTTTAAAAATCCTGTGTCCTGGATGACTTCTGGCCACGAAGTCTGACTACAGACCCCAAGGGTGCGCCCACCTTTGCCAGTGTAGCCCCGCAGTATCTGCTGCCTGTTGAGTGTGTCTGGCCAACAGCCACCCTGCCAACAGAACAGGTCTTTAGCCAGGTTCACCTGTCTCCTCAAGCAGGCCCCTCCCCCATTTCCCCAAATTCCAGGCCAGAAGATACTGGAAGTCTGCATTCTTTTCTCATCCTCCCCCACCCCCAATCTCTTTTCGGTCCCAAATGCCACTCACACTGTCACCAAGACAGTGTTCACAAGATGACATCTCTCCTCCTGCCCGCTCCACACTGCCTGCCAGCCCACAACCCCTCCTGCATTTGCAGGCAGGGTGCCTGCTTTCCATGCCTCTGTCCTCCAGTGCCCAGCCCAGAGGCCTTCTCTATGCTCTTTGCTGATGTGAGTTCCACCGTAATTGGGGGCTTAGTTCAAGTCATCACCTTACCCCAATCCCAGCCATCCAAGAGGCCTCTGCAATGGACCTTGTACCCCTGCCTCACCTTTTTGGAAAGGGACTCTCAGTAACAGACTAGGCCCTGTGGGACCTCCCTGGACCGCTCTAAGGAACTTGCAAGTCACTTCCATGGATGGTGAGGAACTCACCTCCCAGTGGGCTGAGCCCCCAGGCCTGGCCCCCACATTGCCAGGCTCCTGTCATTCTGCTCTCTGCTTGCCAGCTCCTAGGCTGATCGCCGTTTCTGGATTCTGTAGGTCTGTCTGGACAACTCAGTGACCACAGAGAAAGAGTTGGACACGGTGGAAGTGCTGAAAGCAATTCAGAAAGCCAAGGAGGTCAAGTCCAAACTGGGCCAGCCTGAGAAGAAGGTGGGTCTGTATGGGAGGAGTGGTGGTGAGGAGCAGCCAAGGAAGGAGCTGGCTCCAGTGAACTGGGCTCTGGGCTACTCACAGCCACTGAGTCCTGACACATGACCTTGGGCAAGTCACACCGTCTATTCTCATCTGCACGGTGAGGGTGGTGATAGTACCTGCTGTACAGGGTGGTGAGGACTACGCGAGACTGACTTCGCATCCCCATTGTTTGTGAGAACCTCTGAGTTTCTCCTCATCCCTGGCTTTTCGAGTTCTTTTCTTCCCGATCCTTCTCTTTTTTTCCTGGGCTGACTCGAGCACTCTCCTAGGTTGGCGAGGATTGCCAGCTCTCCGCTGCCCCCTGTGTCAGACCCAGCAGCTCCCCTCCCACCGTGGCTCCCACGTCCGCCTCCCTGCCCCAGCCCATCCTCTCCAACCAAGGTAATCATGTATGTAGCTTTCTGCCTAGCAGAGCCACATGGGCCCTGGCTGGGCTGGGGTTGGGGGGAGGTGCTGGCATCTGCTCCCGGCAGGGTTCAGACACAGGGTGGGTGTGGTGCTGTCTACCAGCCAGCTCCTCTCTGGGTGGCACATGGTGGGGGTGCCTGGCCTGATTTCAGCTCTGTGGTTTGCTTAGTGAGGACCACCCCCCACATTGTTCTGACACCCACATCAGCTCCTCTAGGAAACCATAGGGTGTCACTGCGGCCCTGAGGCTGCTCTTGGAACAGGCTCAGCTGCTGGCTCCCCCCACAGGCTGTGTGGGCGGATTGGCTCCTTATTAACGGGAAGCCAAGCCTTGTTACTTTCCTGAATCGGCTGCCTTGATCCCCGCATGGGGAACTTGCTTTTATCATCGCCTCATCTCTGTGGCTCAGGCCCAGACACTATTTGTGGGGCCAGACAGGCTGTCCAGGACCCATGGAAGACCAAGCCTTTTCACCTGCCCACTGTCTTAGCGTTTTCAAAGGGCTTTCACCTCTGAACCCAGGCATCCTCGGAGATGAGTGAGTGAAGCAGGTCCCATGAGAGTGTCTGCTGGCCCGGCCCCCACGGAAGAGGGGAGGGTGTGCCGTCCCGAGTGGAACCGAGGCTCGGGACACACAGGAAGGAACGCCGCCCGCCCACCCGGGCTCCTGGAGATGCAGAACTTGGTGTGAGGTCTTGGGAAAACAGTTTGACCCTATGTTTCAAGAGCCAGAAAAACGTTCCCACTCCTTGACCTGGTAACCCCAAGTGGTGGGGAGTTTATCTTGGTGGGATAAGATAATGGGAAGGGGAGATGATGAACTGCTCGCTGCAGCGCTATTTATGCTAGCAAAGCAGGGGATGTGACAGACGTCAGAGGATGAGAGGGAGATTAGGCAGTGGTGCCGGATACTCTGCAGCCATCACATCAGAGAGGAGGGCTGGGTAGGAAGGAGGGAGAATGCTGAGGGTAAATCAGCCTGCTGCAGGGCGGTGCACCGGGGTCACAGCTGAGAGATGCGGAGAGCATTCCTGAGAATGGATGCTGATGTCACGTGCCAGAGCGATGGCCATTTGCTTTTGTAACACTTGACTGAGAAAGTTTTATTTTTTTACATAAAAGGGGCAGGAGGTTGGTATCCCACTGAAGACTTCCCTGACCCCACCTCCTGCTGGGAGCCAGAACCCTCTTTGGGCCTCACAGCACTGGGGAGGACAGGGAGGCAAGTGGTCCTAGGCCAGGGGCTAGCCGGTCCTCAGCCAGCTTTTGTGGAAGTGACCGGGTGTGTGAGTGAGTGAGCAAGTGGAGAACAAGCTGGTAGAGAGCAGACCGCAGGCCAGGTGAGTGAGGCATTGCCCCCAGGGCCATAGCTGCAGGCAGCCCCCCGTTTGATGGTGAAGCCTCTGCACCAGCCAGGCCCAGGCCTCAGCCCTCTTCTTCACTGCCCCCCCACTCCTGGGGACACACCACCGAGTGGCTCACTGTAGTCTGTTCCCTTTCCCCAGCTGATGGACATTTAGACACTGTCTCCAGACTTGCACCTCTTATAAATAAAACTGCAGTGGATGTCTTTGTGTGCACATCTCTTTCCTTTCTGTGAGAAGCAAAGTCGGGCCCCCATCCAATTGCTCTCCTGATGTCCTTGTCCCGTCCTCTGAGTGGCCCTTTCTGACCACTTGTTTGTACTGACTGTGGTCCAGGAAGGAAGCAGCGAGATTATCCCAATTCTCACTTCCTTGGCTCCAAACAGGGCTGGGGGGTGGGGGGAGGGGGGGTGACAAAATGTTGCTTTCTTTTCTCGCTAATATGGAGGAATCCACAGATATTTTTGTGTCCAGCCATGAGCTGCTGGGTCTTGCATGGATGGACATGGATTTCTCCATGTGGAAACAGCTTTGCTCCCAGCCTGATCCTAGAAGTGTGTATATGTGTGAATAAACTGGTCACTCGGAGGCCTGTGTGAAGGGCACTGTCCAGTGGACATCAGGCCTCTGGTCATTTCAGAAGCTGTTAGCCAGCTGGTTGGAGCCACCGAGGATTGTGACCGATAGGCGCTAAAGTGCGGAAGGCCGTGGCGGGCTCACCAGGCGGGGCGGAGCTGAGGGGCTGGAGAGAAGAGGTGAGGAGCAGGCTCCTGGGGTCAGACAGCTGAGTTTGTGCCCCACCTTCCTTGGCTGTGTTCCCTCAAACAACGTGTAGCCTCTCTGAAGTTCTGTTTTCTCAACTATAAAGTGTGAACACCCAGCTTCATCACTTCTAAGATGTACACAGCTTCTGAAATTGAGATGTGTCTTTCAGTCAGTGCTGTCTCATAGTTGCTGGTACTCGTGATGGAGTCGTGTGGAAACCTTCCGTGGACACCTGCTAAGGCCAAGATGCATGCCCATGCATCTTAGATGTGATGAACTGAACGAGGTGTGCGTGAGCCAACACGGGAAGCACCGAGCACTGCTCCCGGCTCATCAGAAGTGGTCATGGAGGCCTCCCTCTCCCGTGTCCTTGATGGGGAGTTTCAAGGTGACCAGGACAGTGCCCCTGAGGAAGCTGTGTGCCCAGGGAAACAGGACAGAGTGCCGGGGGGCGTTTTGTAGAGGGAGAGGTATGGCTAGAGCAGGGCCTTTGCAGCGGAGGTTGTGTGTAGGGGTCCTCAAAAGCTGGGCAGGACCTGAGCATGTGAGGGAGGAGGGTGGGTTCTAGGAGAGAACAGTGCGCTTACGCATAGCTGTGTGTTTGCCCTTCCTGCCTGTGCAGTCCCTGCTGCTTCGCTGGGGTGGGGGGTGGTCTGGGCGTGGGCCCTCAGCCTGCCTACCCCATGGGCAGAGGACCTGGGTTATGTGAGTTGTCTTGTCCCTGGGCAGCTGCTGAGCTGGACTAGGGTCTGTGACCTCTAGGGCTTTAACCTGTGGTGACTGGTTGTAAAGCCAGGCCAAGCCTTGGGCTCCTCCAGATTTTTGTGAAATGAGGTTGATGCCATGTTCACCCAACAAACTGCACTTAGGAAAACATTAAAAAGGCTTTGCCTTCGGCCAGTCTAGGTGTGAAATATCAGGCTTAGACGTAAAACAGCCTCAGCAGGATTTAAAAACACCCCGTTGTTTCCATAGTGCATAAGTCAGCGTGTGCTGTCTGTGGAAGGCTGACGAGGGGAGGCCAGAGGGGTGGTCCTGTGGAAGCAAGCCACGGGTACCGGCGTGGAGGTCCTGTGCCCTCGTGTGTCTGTGAAGCTCTGCAGAGATGTCAGATCGTTGTGGGCGGTGTCCAGCCATTTCTCTGGGAAGGCTCTAGGAGTGAACATGTTTAAGGCTCTTGATGGACATATTGCCAAACTGCTCTCCTGACGGGTGGGCCAGCTCCCACGCCAGTGCCTGCCTCTACCCAGTTCGGCCAAGTCCGGGCCACACAATCAGTCTAAACTTTGCCAAAATGAGAGACAAAACTGGTGTCTTATTCCAGCTTGCCCTTCCGTGCTGATTTGTGAAGGAGGGTGAGCATTGTTTCGTGTGATATCTATTGACCATCTTTTGTGAAATGTGTTTGCATTCTTTGCAGTCTGTCTTCTAGTGGGATTCCCAACGTTATCCCTTATTTTTGTCATCTGTAACAGCTTTTTAAAAATATTTATATTTTATTGATTTTTTACAGAGAGGAAGGGAGAGGGAAAGGGATAGAGAGTTAGAAACATCGATGAGAGAGAAACATCGATTCAGCTGCCTCCTGCACACTCCCTACTGGAGATGTGCCCGCAACCAAGGTACATGTCCTTGACTGGAATCGAATCTGGGACCCTTCAGTCCACAGGCCGATGCTCTATCCACTGAGCCAAACCGGTTAGGGCTGTAACAGCTTTTTATAAAAAGATACAAATGTTCCTCAAATATTGCCAATGCCTTTTTCTCATTTCTTTGTTTACTTATAGAAGTTTAGTTTTTATGTAGTCACATTTCAAATTCTTCCTTTCGATTTAGGCTCAGAAAGTCTCTCTCTACCCTGAAATTGGATAAGCAATCATTTGTTCTTTCTTCAAGTTATTTTAAGATTTCAGTTTTAACATTTTATCCTGTAATCCATGTGGCTGGGTTTGGGGGTCTGTCTATCCCTGGGCCAATGCCAGAATCCCGAGGGCCCAGCCCCATTTGTTGAATGGCTGCTCTTCCTGCCCCGCTGTCCCCCCCGCCTGCCCCTGGTCTCTCCAGGAATCATGTTTGTGCAAGAGGAGGCCCTGGCCAGCAGCCTCTCGTCCACGGACAGTCTTACTCCCGAGGACCGGCCCATTGCCCGGGGATGCTCTGATTCCTTGGAGTCCATCCCTGCAGGACAGGTAATGCCTGCCTCCTGCTTCTGCAGATTGGTTACCTCTGTTCCAGCTCTGTTTGAGGCTGTTGGGAAGTAGGAGGTGGCCTGCCAAGAGTTATGGCAGATGCTGCCAGCGATTGGTGTACTCTGCTTTGTGGTGTCCTCCCTCCCTCCCTCCCTCCCTTCCTCCTCTCCCCGCTCTCATTCTCTCCCCCTCCCTCCTCCCTGTCTCCCTCTGTTAGTGGGAACAGACAGTTCTCTCACTGGGCCCTGGAGGGCAAAGCCAGATAACCTTTAGTTTACATGAGTGGATTCCCTTGGGGAAAGCAATTCTGAAGGTTCTGGAGTGGAGGGGGCCTTGTTTGGGTTCCAAACCCATCAGAGTTTCTCCCCTGTTGCCTGGCACCCCAGGGCTATTCTGCCCATCCCTGCATGTCATCCTGGTAGTTTGGGACACTGTGTGACTGTGGCACCTTCTCTGGCTGCTGCTAAGGGTTCCTTCATGTGTCCTGGGAAGAGAGGAGGTGGCAAGTGTGGTGTGAGTGGCTCATTTGCCATGTTGGAGCGTGTGCTTGCCACCTGTCAGACCTCCCTCTAGCCCCATCTCTAGTCAACAATAGCCCGGACAGTGTGACCCCTGTGGTTGTTTGAGAGGCCTCACCTTACCCCAGCACGCCGTGGCACTCCCTTCTCCCTCCCTGTTGTCCAGAGACCCCTGGGAGGGCCTTGCCAGGTACTGTGCAGCCTCTGTTCATTCTGTCTTCTGCTGACCAGTTACCAAGTTGGTGTATTGTCCATAAGGACCCTCTGGGGTGGCACAGGGAGCACTTGGATGCTAGACCCAGCGGCACAAACTGAACTTCAGAGTGGCAAGAGGTTCTGGCCCAGGAACTGGGAGTGTGGGCTGGGGGCAAACTGACCCGGGTGGCAATCAGCCTTGCTGTGCACTGGCAGGATAACTGGAAGTCTCTCTGTCTCCAGGCCCCATAATTCACCCAGAATGGAGCGTGGGATGGTGAGGAACTGCCTGCAGGGAGGGAGAGGGAGGGCAGGGTGCCTGGCTCAGGGTCTAGCACCAGAAAATGCCAGGGAATGGCCGAGGCAGGTGGGGGCTGACCACATTTCCTTCTCCGTCAGGCACCTTCTGATGATTTAAGGGACATACCTGGAGCTGTTGGCGGTGCAAGGTAAGGAAGAGGTTGAGAAGGCCTGTACACACTCGGCTGTGGGCTAGCGGTAACTAGTTGGATTTTGTTAAATATGTATTCACAGGAGTCTTCCAGAACTACCTCTTCCTTTAAATTAAACACAGATATGAAAAGCCCTGGTCTGCTTCTAAATTTGAGTCTAAGGACATATGTCATTCTACAGAAGGGATCAGCAGATCGAGGCTGGTTTGGTCCACAGCCTGTGAGATAAGAATGATTGTTCCATGCTTAAGGAGCTGTTTTTATTTTTTTTATTTTTTTATTTTTTTTTAAATATATTTTATTGATTTTTTACAGAGAGGAAGGGAGAGAGATAGAGAGTTAGAAACATCGATGAGAGAGAAACATCGATCAGCTGCCTCCTGCACATCTCCTACTGGGGATATGCCCGCAACCCAGGTACATGCCCTTGACCGGAATCGAACCTGGGACCCCTCAGTCCGCAGGCCGACGCTCTATCCACTGAGCCAAACCGGTTTCGGCAGGAGCTGTTTTTAAAAAGAAAAGATTATGTGGTTGGGTGGCCCCAAAAGCCCGAAGGATTCATCCTGTGACCGTTTCCGCCCCGATGTACACACACTGTGTGAGGGCAGTAATGGCCGAGAGGGGCTTGAATTAAATGTGAAGGTCCTAACGCCCCTAGGGAACTGTTGTCAGCAAGCGGCTCCGTGCCCTGGAGCACTCACTGCCTCGGGCTCACGGCCAGTGTCTGAATGACTAAGATCTGTGTGATGCTTCAGGTGGGGGAACCAGTGTGATGTGGCAGGACTGGCCTGAACATGTCATCAGAGTCCTGGGCATGTGGATTCTGGAGAAACTGGTGGCCCCAGCCTTCTGGCACCTTGGCTCCCCAGCGGGGCACTTGTCCTAGGAATAGGCTCGGCTATTTAGCATTTTGGGATACCCATGAGTTGGTTCCTCAGGACGAGGGTGTAGCCCCAGACTTGAGAGGTGGGGTGTCCCAGCCCAGCGTGTCACTGACCTGGCTTCTCACACAGCTCAGAGCACTCGGAGCCGGAGGTCCAGGTGGTGCCTGGGTCTGGCCAAATCATCTTCCTGCCCTTCACCTGCATTGGCTACACAGCCACCAACCAGGACTTTATCCAGCGCCTCAGCACACTGATCCGGCAGGCCATCGAGCGGCAGCTGCCAGCCTGGATCGAGGCAGCCAACCAGCGGGAGGAGGGCCAGGGCGAGGATGACGAGGATGTGGCTGAGAACCGCTACTTTGAAATGGGGCCTCCAGATGTGGAGGAAGAGGAGGAAGGAGGCCGGGGAGAGGAAGAGGAGGAGGAAGAAGAGGAGGATGGTGAGGAGGAGCGCCTGGCCCTGGAGTGGGCCCTGGGTGCAGACGAGGACTTCTTGCTGGAGCACATCCGCATCCTCAAGGTGCTCTGGTGCTTCCTGATCCACGTGCAGGGCAGCATCCGCCAGTTTGCCGCCTGCCTCGTGCTCACTGACTTTGGCATTGCTGTCTTCGAGATCCCGCACCAGGAGTCACGGGGCAGCAGCCAGCACATCCTCTCTTCCCTGCGCTTCGTCTTCTGCTTCCCGCACGGCGACCTCACTGAGTTCGGCTTTCTCATGCCCGAGCTGTGTCTGGTGCTCAAGGTGCGGCACAGCGAGAACACGCTCTTCATCATCTCAGATGCCGCCAACCTGCACGAGTTCCACGCCGACTTGCGCTCATGCTTCGCCCCGCAGCACATGGCCATGCTGTGCAGCCCCGTGCTCTATGGCAGCCACATCAGCCTGCAGGAGTTCCTCCGCCAGCTGCTCACCTTCTACAAGGTGGCGGGCGGCTGCCAGGAGCGCAGCCAAGGCTGCTTCCCGGTCTACCTGGTCTACAGCGACAAGCGCATGGTGCAGACGGCTGCCGGGGACTACTCGGGCAACATCGAGTGGGCCAGCTGTACGCTCTGCTCTGCTGTGCGGCGCTCCTGCTGTGCACCCTCCGAGGCTGTCAAGTCCGCTGCCATCCCCTACTGGCTGCTGCTCACACCCCAGCACCTCAACGTCATCAAGGCTGACTTCAACCCCATGCCCAACCGTGGGACCCACAACTGTCGCAACCGCAACAGCTTCAAGCTCAGCCGCGTGCCACTCTCCACTGTGCTGCTGGACCCCACACGCAGCTGCACCCAGCCACGGGGTGCCTTTGCTGACGGCCATGTGCTGGAGCTGCTCGTGGGCTACCGCTTTGTCACCGCCATCTTCGTGCTGCCCCATGAGAAGTTCCACTTCCTGCGCATCTACAACCAGCTGCGGGCCTCGCTGCAGGACCTGAAGACTGTGGTCATCGCCAAGACCCCTGCGACTGGGGGCCAGTCCCAGCGCCCCCTCGTGGATGGCCAACCTGCTGAGAACAGGGTCAGGTGAGACTGAGCACAGGCTTTCGGGGCCAGGGCATGGGACTGGTATGTGCGCAGGGAGTTCACATCGCTGTGTCCGAGATCACTCGCCCCAAATCCCATCTCTGAGCACCTGCAGAGTGTGCGTGGGTCCAGGGTGGGCCCAGTCCTCAGCTGCTCCTCAGCTCCTGACCGCCCTCAGCAGTGTCCCTGACTCCCTCGGGCTTGGCACGGGGCTGCTGCTCCTCTCCCAGGGCTTCAGAAGAGGCCTAAGAAAGCTGTCCTTTCACAAGGACAGTCTGGCCCAGTCCCCTGCCATTTAGGGCCCTGCATGGCTGGGTCCGGGTGCCTGAGCTCCTGCCAGCAGGCAGGTCAGGCTGGGGTGATTGCCCTACCTTGTTTGGCCTTCTCTGCTCTGCTCCACTGGGCCCAGCACAGCCTCTAAGAATCACCCACCGTCTCCTCCCCTCAGGGCCTCACAGTCCCATGCCAAGCCTTATCCTGTTGAGAGCCACCCAGCCCTGCTCAGGAAGGTCTGGGTTGCTGATGGGGCTCTCTTTCTGTATGTAATTTGGGGAGTCCCCTTCAAAGGAACTGAGTGTGTGAGCTGGGTGGTCACCTTGTGCAAAGCTCCTTTTTTTCTGGGGGAGACTGGGACACAGAGAGAAGGAGTGGCAGCTGGGAGCCCTGTTCTGCTCATTCCCACTCTCTTCTCTGCCCTGCCCCCTCCCCCAGCTTGGCTTTCCCTGGGCTCCCTCCTTGGGTTTCCCTGAGGGCTGCCTGAGGCTGGGGTAGAGGGCATCTCTGGGGGGGCATGGTCACACCTTAGCTCACCTCCACCTGGGGCTCAAGGGGCCTGTGCCCTTGAGGGGGCCCCTATTTCCTTTCACTGCCCCCTGGCTGCACATATGCTGGGTTTTCCCCTCGTGGGCAAGAAAGCCCTTCATTTGTCACCTTCTTGTCCCCGGGACATAGTTACGCTCACTTTCTTGTCTATCCTGGTAGTCAGTGGAGACCATATTCTCACTCCAGCATCTCACGGGGCCTGCCTTCTCCCTCCAACCTTCCTGCCGAACTAATGCGTCCAACCTCTTCTTGGCTGAATTGGGTGCCTCTCCTATGCTCAGCTCAAATCCCATGCCCTCTGCAGGGACCCCTGATGCCTAGTGAACAGCTTAAGCCCAAGGTGGCCCTGCCCAGCTGTCCCCCATCTCCCTGCCCCTGTGCTAAGGCTTAGGTGACATTTCTCTGCCACCCCAGAGCCTAGCTGTTACCTTCCCACAGTGGGACCCCATGCAGAAAACCAGCCCTTGCTACATTCCTGCAGCCGCATCCCTGTCTGCGCCAGCAGGAGGACAGCCGGGGGCTTCTTCGGGCATGTGGCCTAGTGCAGGGCCAGAGGGCAGGGATCTGATTGGACAGCTAGACTGTCCAGTTGAGAAGACAATTCCCAAGGACTTCCCTCAGCACAGGCACCGGCATGTAGGCATGTAGTCTGGTTGCAGGGGGCGCCCCAACCGCCAGGAGCTTTAAGGGTTCTGTGTCCAGGTTGGGGTGGAGGAAAGCCTGAGCCACCTGAGAGGACCCAAAGGCAGACTGAGGGGTAATTTGAGTTTTTGGTTCTCAGACTTGATTGCACCCAGATCCCAGCCCTGGGTACCTGGGTCATACTCTGGACTCTGCAGTGACATTTCCGACTCCTCTATCACCTGCTCAAAATAAGTGTTTGGTTTATGGGCCACAAGTGTCTGGCCATCCTAGCCTGGGGTGCTCCCATCTTCCCATCTATCTCCCAAGAGAAAGGGCCTGGGTACCTTTTCTCTGCTCTTTTGTCTTTCCAGGGCCCCATAGGTGGAGTGTGTGTGGTGCATGCTTTCCCCTCACACTTCTGAGGTTGAGCATGTGATATGAATCTCCTTTGGGGTCTACATCTTAATATAGTCTTTCTTGGGGGATTGGGAGGTGCAGTGATGACCAGAGTCCCCAGGAAGCCCCAGCAGAGGCTCCAGCGCCAGCACCAGCCCCAGAGGAGGCCCCAGATCTGGCCCGGGCAAAGGCCTCAGCCCCAGAGGACACCCCAGCTCCAGCCCCAGCAGAGACCTCAGTGCCAGCTTTGGTTCCAGCAGAAGCCCCAACAGAGGCCTCAGCCCCAGAGGAGACCCCAGCTGCAGCCTTAGTGGAGGCCCCGGCACCAGCTGAGGCCCCCGCCCAGTACCCAAGCGAGCACCTGATCCAGTCCACCTCAGAGGAGAATCAGATCCCCTCACACCTGCCCGCCTGCGCATCGCTCCGGCACATTGCCAGCCTGCGGGGGAGTGCCATCGTCGAGTTCTTCCACAGCAGCATTGCAGAGGTAGTGGCCTGGGTGCTGGTCTTGCTGGCTGGCACTGGTGTGGAGAGGAAGCATAGTTGGTCCTGGAGATTGCAGAGTTTGTGTTGGGGTCAGCCTCAGATTCTCTGACTTCTCTGCTGGCTTTTCCCCAGCTTCAGCTGTTCACAGCTGGAGGGTCTAGGTTGGGAGGTCCCGGACTGACCTTTCCTGGTCAGTTGTCCTATCACCGTTGCCCCCTGCGGCCACTCCTATTCTTGGGCCCCCCACACCGCACTGCACATCCATCTCCCATCCCTCACCTCCTATCTGCTTCCAACTTCATTTAATCTATTGACAAGATGTGATGACCTGCCTGAGTCTCCCCATCCAAGGCTATGGGCATGTCACCAGGGTGGTGGGCCTAACAGGGGGGCCTGCCCTGAGGTCTGTTTCAGGCACGGTCTGGAAGAGAAGCTGCGTGCTCTGCCCGGCCCTGCTTTCCTGCAGCCCTAACCCAGCCCCTTTGTGTCCAGGTGGAGAACGAGGAGCTGAGGCACCTCATGTGGTCCTCGGTGGTGTTCTACCAGACGCCGGGGCTGGAGGTGACGGCCTGCATGCTGCTCTCCACCAAGGCCGTGTACTTCGTGCTGCACGACGGCCTCCGCCGCCACTTCTCTGAGCCACTGCAGGGTAGGCACCAGGGCCTGCTGCCGCCCGGGAGCTGGAGCCTGTGCCCAGGAGATGGGCCTGTTGTGTGGCCTCAGCAGTGACTTGGCTGCACTGGACTGGGAATCTCTTGGGAGTGGGGGTGACACGACCCCCCCTCCCACGCTGTCATGAGGAACCTAGGGTCAGACATGAAGGCGCCAAGCCAGGGCCTGGGGAGCACCTGGGCACTAGCTATGATAAGGGATGGAGCAGCTTTGCCCCTCAGAGCCCCAGTGGGGGGCTCCTGGTGACTCCACTGAGTCAGGCACGGCTCAGACTCTAGGTCACATTGCCCATGAGGCCTTGTGTGTGTGGAGGGGGGACGGTGCTCCTCAGCTGCCCAGGCCAGCCAAGGGGACCTATTCCTACTGGACTCAGCTGTGCCTAGGCCCCTCATGCTCGCCTGGCACAGCCCCTTCCCCCCCTTTTCTCCATAGATTTCTGGCATCAGAAAAACACTGACTACAACAACAGTCCCTTCCACATCTCCCAGTGCTTTGTTTTAAAACTCAGTGACCTGCAGACAGTCAACGTTGGGCTTTTTGACCAGTATTTCCGGCTGACGGGTGAGTGACCACTGCTTTGTCCTATTTTAGCGAAGGCCAGTGTTACCAGTGGGCTTCCACCTTCCATCTGTGGGTGCGTTATCGCAGGCAGGGTCATCTGCTCACAAGCCCCTTCACGGGAGCGGGAGGAAGCAGCTTCAGGAACTGCTGAGAGTGCAGAACTCACCGGCCGGGGCTCAGGGCAGGAGGGACAGAGCAGCAAGTGCGGGCAGTGCCAGAGGCAGGCCGAGTGGGCCCTGTGCTTAAGGCAGGATGTTTCTGACTCACACTTCCTGAGGAGAGAAGACTAAGCTCTTTCCCTAATGCCTCTGTGTCCCCTTCCAGAAAAAAGTCACAGCCCTTCCGGCCTGAGAAGTAGCCTTCTGTTGAGGCCCCGTGATGCTTTCCCACTTGGGCCTTGGCCCTGGCTGTGTGGTCTCCAGGTCCAGGCTGACCTGCTAGAGACTGGAGGTCACTCCAGCAGCAAGGACGGCTGGGAGCAGCTGCCTGTAACCGTGACCAGCCCCTTCTCCCACAGGCTCCTCCCCGATGCAGGTGGTGACGTGCTTGACTCGGGACAGCTACCTGACACACAGCTTCCTTCAGCACCTCATGGCCGTGCTCTCCTCCCTGGAACGCACGCCCTCACCTGAGCCTGTGGACAAGGACTTCTACTCTGAGTTTGGGAACAAGACCACAGGTACCTGCCCCGCTCAGGCTGTAGACAGGCCATCTGGCCTCACCAGCCCCGAGGGTGCAGCACGCCCGGAGTGCTCTCTTCCTCACTTTCTCTGGTCCCGCTCAGCCAGCTAGGGTTTCCCATGGCAGAGTCTCCATCCCAGCAAACCCCTAACCATCTGGTAGACGCACCTGCTCTGGGCTGCTGGTCTGTGGGTCTCTGCCTGGGCATTGGGGCTTGGAGTGCTCCTGCCTGCCTCTGGTGGCCTGTGGCCACTGACACTCATAACACACCACAGTTCCAGCTCCAGCCCAGTGGGCATCTCTCTCTACAGGGAAGATGGAGAACTACGAGCTAGTCCATGCTAGCCGTGTCAAGTTCACCTACCCCAGTGAGGAGGAGGTCGGGGACCTGACGTTCACCGTGGCCCAGACAATGGCGGACCCAGGGAAGGCACCGGCCCTCAGCATCCTGCTGTATGTGCAGGCCTTCCAGGTGGGCACACCGCCACCTGGGCGCTGCAGGGGCACCTTGCGCCCCAAAACGCTCCTGCTCACCAGTGCCGAGATCTTCCTCCTGGACGAGGACTTTGTCCACTACCCGCTGCCCGAGTTTGCCAAAGAGCCGCCACAGCGGGACCGGTACCGGCTAGACGATGGCCGCCGCGTCCGGGACTTGGACCGTGTGCTCATGGGCTACCAGCCCTACCCGCAGGCTCTCACCCTAGTCTTTGACGATGTGCAAGGCCACGACCTCATGGGCAACGTCACCCTGGACCACTTTGGGGAGGTACCAGATGGCCTAGCCAGAGCCGGCCAGGGCCGCGAGGTCCAGTGGCAGGTGTTTGTCCCCAGCGCCGAGAGCCGAGAGAAGCTCATCTCGCTCTTGGCCCGCCAGTGGGAGGCCCTGTGCGGCCGGGAGCTGCCTGTTGAGCTCACTGGCTAGCCCAGGGCCCTTCGTGTCCAGCATGGGCGTCCATTCAGTGTGGGGAAGCAGGCTTGCTTTTTTTAAAAAAAATGATTTCTCCTCCTTTTGGTACCTTCACTTGACTGTCCTCCCACAGAATGTGAACATACATGTTCAGTTGATTCTTTCTAGTCCCAGGAGTGACAGTGCCGGCCCCTCCAGGGCCTCCTGTGCCGTCGGCCTCCCGTGGATCTGTGGCCTGCCCCTGGTGGTGCGTGGCAGGCGCAGCAGTGTCCCAGCTTCTGTTGTAGGACTGTTGTGAACACGGGGTGTCGTGAGTCCTCTATTCCCTTACGCGTCTTCTTCTGAAATGTCAAGTCCAGTCTCGTTGATGTTGCTGTTGTCAGGGTTTGCTGCTTATCATTGCGCTGGCAGCAAAGTGCACATTGGAAGTTCCCACCCTGTGCAGTTTTCCTAAGTGAAGGCTGCTTTCTCCTGGTCCAGACGAGCAGGAGAGCCCCGTGCGGGCGGGAGCCCCCAGGCCTTGGGGCTGTGGGATGGGAGCAGGGGACCTGGAGCTGCCAGCGCCGAGTGTGGCTCCTGTTGCCTATTTTCTCTATTCCAATAAAGTAGAGTGTGACACTGTCTGGGTCTTTTATTTCAGAGTCCACTGGGGTTCCAGCAGGGCATTGGCCCAGGACATGCCTGAGGGAGAGAGGGTCCCCTAGAGACACAGGAAGGTGAGGTATTAGGGGAAAGGAAGGAGGGAGGAGAGGCAGAGGGGGTGACGGCAAAGGGAGCAGCTCTCCCGGGGCCAGAGGCTGGGGGGGCAGTGCGAGGGGCCTATGGACAGGGCTATGCTGGGCTGTGGCTAAACCATGAGCCTCAGTTAAGCGAGTGCGGAACCCCCAGGCATGGCTGGCACACAGGCTCACTGCCCTTCTGCCTTCTCCAGGTCTGGGATGTCTCACCTGGCCAACCCCACCAAAGGCTGCAGCCTGTTGTCAGGGTAAGGCCTAGAGTCGGGATTCTTTACTGTGGGGTCTGCAGGGGGCAGGCCTGTGGGGAGCTGGCCCAGGTGGGATCATGGAGAGGAGACCCATGCCCATCTGCGTCTGCTCATGTCCTGAAAGTGGGATCCTCAGGGAGCCTGCTGAGGTAAAACCTAGGACTTCGTTGGGACCCGCCCCTGTGTCCCACCTTAACTCATTTCTACCTACTCCAGAGCAGGGCCCTTAAGCCCACTTGCCTCCCCCCCTCATCCTGGTCCCATCAGAAGCCTCAGTCCCCAAGGTGCAGGGCCATTTGGGGAGGACCAGGGAGGAGATGAGGGAGGAGCGGCCAACCTGGCTCCCAGGCCTGCTTCTGCTCTGTTTTCCTTGGTGCCAGCAGTTGGGGATCCTGGCCTAGCGGACCCATCGCCCTCAAGAAGACTGGGTGTTGGGGGAGCCACTAAAGGGTCTCCCCACTGAACCTCCTCAGCCAGATCACAGACCGGCCAGTGTCCCCACCAGCTGGTAGGGGGAGTGGGAGCCTGCTGAGGATGAGTAGGAGGGGGCAGGGGACAAGGCTTCCCCTAGTCAGGCCATTATCAAAGGCATTTACAGATGGCCACCTGCCTCTTATATCTCAGTCCTCTGTAAACAGGACAGTGATCCCAGAGGCAAGGTGCACCATTCCCAGGTATGGCACACGGAGGCCTCGCCACCTGGGCTACTGTCCCAGGCCCCACAGCCCAACATGTTAACAGCTGACCAGCCTGGCCCAGTGAGGACTTGACCTACTGGGAGAGGCTGTACAGTGTTGGGTGGGCACGCTCTTTGGGCAGCAGTCGTGGGATTTGATCTTTCTTAGACAAGTTACCTAGCCCCCTCTGAGCCTCAGTTTCCCCACCAGTAACAGGGATAATGAAAGTGGCCACCGTCATTCATTCATTCATTCATTCATTCATTCATTCATTCATTCATTTGTGCCGCAAATCTGTATTGAGCTTCTGCTGTGTAACCAATCAGATCCTGTCCCTGTTCTCCCCTAACATCCTAGCAGGGGACAAAAAATGAAATAAACCAGGGTCAGCTTGTGGCCAGTGCTATGAGGAGATGAAGGCTGGTGACCTTTTGGCTAAGACTGGACCTTGAGGTCATTCCCTGAGAGTAGATCTGGAGTGACAGCAGCAAGGCAGCTACGAGGGAGAGCCGCAGAGTTCAGGGAGGCCGGCCTGGCGTGGACAGGTGTGCAGAGCAGGGCTCCTGAGCGGAGAACAGATGGATGAATCGGGAGGCAGAGCAATGCAGAGGCTCTTGGGGGGAGAAGAGAGGGGTAGGGATAAGGCTGGGGCTGGACTAGTCGGAGGGGTAGCTGGGGCAGGTGAGAGGAGGAGCGGTCCACTGTCCACTTGGCACAGAGCCTGGCAGGGTGTCCGAGGCCTGCTCCTGCCCTCGGCAGTTGGAAAGGTTGATGCACATAAACCTGATTCAGGGGCTGAATCCCCCAGGCCCTCTGCAGACGCTTGGGGTGGAGAGTGGTGTGCATTTGCATTTGGATTGTTTCTCAGCCTCTGATAGACCCCAGATTCGTGGCTAATGGTGGACTTGGAGACTCTGGTGCCAGGAGAAGGTCCCGGGGCCAGGAAGCCCCAGCAGGGCCTAGGCCAACCATGCAGGGGTCAGTAGCCAGCACCTTCCCTTCCGCCTGCAGGCTGCTGATAGGCAGGAGGAAATCCTGGCGGGTTCCTGTGGGGGTGAGCTGGCGGGGCCTCGAGGCTGCTTTTAAAGCGAGTGCCCGCCCCCATCCCACTTGCCCGCCCTGTGCCTGCCTCCCAGAGCTCATTCCCCTCCCAGGCTGCCCCAGCTCTGTCCTGGACAGTGTGCCTGCCAGCCACCGCTGTCCATGGCAGGGCCCCGGGGCCTCCTCCTGCTCTGCCTCCTGGCCATCTGCCTAGCAGGCTCCCGCCTCGTCGGGGGGCAGAAGGTGAGTGTGAGCCAGTAGCAGGGGGTTATCCAGGTGCCCAGGCCCTGCTGGCCAGTGGTGGGAGCAGGGAGGGAGTGTACACAGGTCGGACACAGGTCTGGGGACACATGAGCAGCTGGTACATGTCTGGCCTTCCCTGAGCATCTCCTTAGGCTGAGCTCTGTGTATGGCTACTTGGGGTGGCAGCCTGCTCTGCTCTAACGGTGCCCAGCCAGCCTGCCGTGTGGTGTGGTGTGGTGTGGTGTGGTGTGGGCAGCCGTCCCTCGGTCTTCCAAGCCTGAGGGTGAGAGGCACAGAGCCAGGCCTGTCTTCCTGCCCTCCAGCCCGGACTGAGGCCCGGTTTCTGTGTCCCTGGCCTGAAGATTAGAGTTGTGATTTCTAACCCTCGCAGGGCTGACCGAGAGGCACAGATGTGTGTGGGTGCTGGGTATGTGTTATGCATGTGTGTGTTCCTGTCCCAACCCCCAGAGTGCCCGGCGGCAGAATAGGTCTACTGACCTCAGTTTATCTGGGTAAACGGCAGCCAACGATAACACCCTCACGCCTAGGAACTGCCGTTTACTGAGCACACAGCCCTGGCACACCCAGTATTATCCCCTCACCCTCTCCCCGCCCCTAGGCAGCGGGTCCTGTTCTCCACCTGAGGAAGCCAAGGCCCAAGGATGGTGCTCAGGTCAGTCCAGCTCGGCTGTGCCCAGGCCACCACCTGCAATTCCCCGCCCACCCGCAGTGTGGGAGCAGCAGAGGGGTCCTGGTGTGGGGCCCTCAGGCCCATGTGATCCCACCCTCCAGGCTGCCCCTCCGCGGCCCCCCAGGCCCCATAACAGGGACACTGTCCCAACTGGAGTTTCTGGAAGAGCCTTCCATCCTAAGTATGGAGAGAGTCACCAGGCTGGGGCCGACCTCCAGGTGAGGGACCCTCCCCTGCATGGCCAAGTTCATCTGGTCTCAGGGCAGTTGCTTCTGTCCCCGTGTCACTAACAGGCAGACTGAGGTCGGGGGAGAGGAAGGATTTACCAGGATCCCAGTGCCAGGCAGCATCAGGATGGTAACCCAGGCCCCTGCCACCTTTGGGCGTTTTCTCTTGTGCTCCTCGTGGTCCCTCCGGGAAGAGGCAAGCTAATGGACCTCGCCAGGCTCAGGGCCAGGTCAGGGATGGGGATGGGCAGGTCTGAGGCTGGACAGGTGACGGTGATGGTGGAAGAGCTGAGGGTTACAGGCTGTTCCTGCAGGTGGTTTCCTGCTCCCTCCCTGCCTCAATTTCCCATGTGCACAATGCAAGGGGATTTCAGAGCCTTGCTACCTCCTCATGTTCTGGGATCAGGGGTCAGTGAGGGGTTTCAGATGGGACTTTTTCCTTGTTGGAGACCCAGGGCTCTGACCACCTCTGAGCCTGCACGCCGGGGCTGGGGCTCGGCAGCCTGGGCCGGGGAAGAGGGCCCAGGGTTCTTGTTGACAGGGACACAGCATTGCTGGCCTCCTCACACACTGTCAGCCACTCAGCACTCTCAGCATCCTGTGCTGTGTGAGACCCATTAAATAGTAGGAAACTGAGGCTCTGAGGGGAAGTGATGGCCTCTGGGTCACACAGCCAGTGAGGGGTGGGTCAGCCGGGAGAGGCACGGCCGGCTTCCTGGGGGAGGGGGTCTTAGCACCTGTCCCTTCCACAGCCTGTGACCACACACCTCCGTGCTAGGAGTGTGCTGTGGTCCCCAGCGAGGTTTGAAGGCAGAGGGGCATTGATCCAGGCAGGGGAAGCAGGTTGGGGGCCCCTTCCTCTGAGGGACTTCAGTTCTGCGCCCTGGACCCCCGCTTTTTGGGGGAATTTCTTCCATGTTCTCACAATAGACTCAGCACCTCGGGTCCTCAACTTCCCCAGCAGCGTCTCTGTGGGAAGCAGACATTGCAAAATTAGTTCTGGATTTGGGCAGGGAGGGGGACAGCACCCGCCTGGCTCGGGCAGATCCCGAGGTGCCCCAGGAAAAAGGGAATCTGAGTCAGCACTTGGATGTGATCCAGCCTCACTCTGCCCAGCGGGACCAGCAGTGACAGTGAGAGTGGGGGCGGGGGCTGCTCATGCTCCTTCCAGGCCACCTTGCAGGGGGACCCGAGTGCCTGCCTGTGGGGTCCCAGGAGGAGTGTGATTTCCCACAGATTTACAAGTGAGACATCCTGTGATGAGTGTCCACCAGCACACAGGGCTCCGGCCGCCTCCTTTGCCCGAATCCACCTGCCATTTGGGCAGAGAGCGAGGGCCGTGTGTGCTCATTGCCCGGAGCCCCTCTCCAGGGCCGACCAGCGTTCCTCTAAGAGCTGGCCCGAGATGAGCAACCTGGCAGCGGTGCCCAGCGAGCCGTCCAGGTGGCCCTCCGGGAAGCCCGCTGCCTGCTGAGCCTTTGCCCTGAGCCAGCAGCTGCCAAACCCTGGAGTTGCCCAACTTCCTAGCCACTCCCTGGCTCAGCAAAGACCCAGCCTGGGGTGGGGAATGAGACCTTACTCCCGGCCCTGAGGCCGCTCGCAGCAACTTCCCTCTGCAGACCGCAGAGGCTTGAGCGGAAAAGGGCAAATCACAGCGGTGGCAAAAGGCCGTTTCTCTTCTCGCTTTGAGAGGCCACATCCATGATGTGTTCTAGGAAAGAGATGTCCTGCGCTCTTTGGACCAGTGTGGTCAGCATTTTCTAGATGAAAACATCTTAGCCTTCCAGGCCGTTCCCCAAGCTCCCCCTTCACCAGGCACACCTTCCCGTGGCCCCTTCTCCCACTCACATTGCTTCCGTCCCTCTGAGGTACCGTGCTGTCGGTTGTTGGGACTTAGTTGCTGTAGAGGCAGCCCCAGGGAGGGGCTTGCAGGAGCTATGTGAACGTGGCTGCAGGGCTTTCTTGGTACTCTGGGGGGGGGGGGGGCAGCCTCTCCCCCCAACCCCCACCTCTGTTTTCCTTGCAGCAGCCAGAGAGCCCTTTAAAACACAAACTGAGCCTCAATGGCCTCGGCCAAGTCTCCTGCCTCCTTCAGGTCCTACCTCAATTGTCACCTCCTCCAGGAAGTTGCCTGGGCCTGCAGCCTGGCTCCTCTCAGCTCCCTCACCGCCAGCCTTGCCCATTTGATGATGGACAGTGGACCACTGGGTCCAGCGAGTGGGGCCGTGAGCCAGGCCCTGGGTCAGGGCTCCCAGAACATGACAGATGCCCTCGCATGCCTGCCCATGAGAGCCAGCCTCCCGGGTCTGGGCAGGCTCCTGGGTCCCTTGGGCTTGCGGAGGGTCATTTGGCAACAGGTGCAGATATGCTCGGAGCAGAGTGGGGACAGGTCTCCCCTCCCAGTGTCAGCCACATCATTTACTGTTTTAGTTTTAAGTGAAAGGTGAGACTTAGCACTAGGTGGAGAGTTCGGGTTCTAATCCCTGATTTGCACACGGTCACTGGGTAGCTCTGAGCAAGGGCCACCCACTGGGGGGTTCAGTTTCCCCATCTGAATGGGTTGAGGTGGGACAGAGTGGCTAGATTCTCTTCGTGTCGGAAGTATAGACTCTGAGACTTCTGGCCATGCCTGCGGGGCCCTGGGCAGAGGTATGCGGCTGTGGACATAGGGACATGCCATGGCAGTCACAACCGTGGCAGGCAGGTATCCCCGTGTCTCGGGGCCTTCCCTGTCCTCCTCGCATCCCCACTAAGCAGGTGGGAAACCAAGGCCTGGAGAGGGATGCGAGGCCCTGCCTGGTCAGGACAGAGTCAGGACTGGCCCAGGGTCCAGGCCCCTCATTCCAAATCCCACCCGTGGCCCAGGTGTGGTCCAGACGCTGCGATGTGAAGACCAAGTTTGTCACCCACATACCCTGCACCGTGTGCCCCGCCATCAAGAAGCGGGTGTGTCCCTCGGGCTGGCTGCGTGAGTTCCCGGAGAAGATATCACAGGACTGCCGGTGTGGACCCCACCCCATCCTTGCCCACTTCAGGGTCATCCTGTCGGGTGTTAGGGGGACAGGAGGGGCCTGGCAGGGTCTCACTTATCTACACATTTGTTGGTTCTCCAGTGGGGAAGATGGAAGAACAAGCAAGAGGGTGGGGCAGGCGGTGTTTATTGAGTATCTACTGTGTGCCCGGCCCTGTGCTCCACTCTGGGCCCAGCACATAGAGGGCAGGTGGAGTAGGAACACTGCAACCTACACGTCAGGAGGCTGGGGTGGGGGCTGCAGGCTGGGAGCCCTGCCCACCATCCTACCTACCACCCTGCCTACTGTTCTACCTACTCCCCTGCCCACCTCCCTGTCCATCCTTTATCCTCAGCTACGAGGTGCAGCTAGGGGGCTCTCTGGTGTCCATGAGCGGCTGCAGCGTGGGATGCTGGAAGGACGTGGTGCAGAAGGCCTGTTGCCCTGGCTACTGGGGGTCCCAGTGCTATGGTACAGGGGGGGTCCCAGTGCTATGCTATGGTACAGTGGTGGTGGGGTCCAAGTGCTATGGTACAGGGGTCTTTCAGTGCTATGGTATTGGGGGTCCCAGTGCTATGGTACAGGGGGGTCCCAGTGCTATGCTATGGTACAGTGGTGGTGGGGTCCAAGTGCTATGGTACAGGGGTCTTTCAGTGCTATGGTATTGGGGGTCCCAGTGCTATGCTATGGTACAGTGGTGGTGGGGTCCAAGTGCTATGGTACAGGGGTCTTTCAGTGCTATGGTATTGGGGGTCCCAGTGCTATGGTACAGCAAGGGGTCCCCACTTAGTTCCTAACACCCCAGCCCTGTGCTCCCCATCTGCAGCATCTGCCTGCATTCCCCTCCACCGTGTTCACTTAATGGACACTTACTGAGCCAACACAGCTGGCCGCCTGACTCTGGCTGCCTTGGGCAGGGGCCACCAAGAGCTGCTGGGGTCAGGGATGAATCTAAAGTTCTTAGACCACAGCTGAATTATTTGATGGGGGGTCCACAGAGTGCCCTGGAGGGGCAGGGACCCCGTGCAACGGCCATGGCACCTGCCTGGATGGCATAGACGGGAATGGGACCTGTGTGTGCCAGGTGAGTTGGCAGGCGGGGGAGGGGTGGGGGGTGGGGCCGTGGAGGGGCCGCTCTGACTGGCTGTCCTCCTCCACCAGGAAAACTTCAGTGGCTCCGCCTGCCAGGAGTGCCGAGACCCCAACCTGTTTGGGCCTGCCTGTCAGTCAGGTGAGCTCTGGCAGGAGGGCCGGCCAGTGTCCCTGTGGGGGCCTGTGGAGACCCAGCTCTACAACCAGCCCCACCAGCCTCTCTCCCAGACCTCCAGCCTTTCGCTTCCCCTCTAGGGACACAAACTGGTTCATCACACCTCCAGCCCTTGCACAGGTTCTTGGGGGCCTCCTGGAGGGCCTTCTGAAGCCCCCCTGAGCCTCCAGCCTGGGCCAGGTGCCTCCCTGGCTCCTGCCACCCTGTAGTCCTACCGCACAGCTCTGCACTCGAAGTTGTGCCTGTTGGAGCTGAATTCTGGAAATGCAGGGGGCAGGGGCTTGATGTCCCGTGTGTCCCTGGGTGAGGCTAGGGCAGCCGTGGGCAAACTACGGCCCGCGGGCCGGATCCGGCCCGTTTGAAATGAATAAAACTAAAAAAAAAAAAGACCGTACCCTTTTATGTAATGATGTTTACTTTGAATTTATATTAGTTCACACAAACACTCCATCCATGCTTTTGTTCCGGCCCTCCGGTCCAGTTTAAGAACCCATTGTGGCCCTCGAGTCAAAAAGTTTGCCCACCCCTGGGCTAGGGTCCCACCTGTCCCTGGGTGTTCTTCCCAGTGTGCAGCTGTGTGCATGGCGTGTGCAGACATGGGCCACTCGGGGATGGGAGCTGCCTGTGCTTTGCTGGATACACTGGACCCCACTGTGACCAAGGTGAGCAGTGCTGTGGGGACATCCTGGGCAGCGGGTCCTTGGTGGCCAGAACAGGAGGGGCCGACTGGGTGACAGATGAAGCCTGAACCTCAGCAGGAACTCTCTGCACCCCGGTTTCTTTCTAAGTAGGAGAGGCACACAGCTGGTCAGGGGGAGAGGGAGGTCTCATCTGAGACTCAGAGAGGGCAGGGCGCTGGCCAGAGTCACACAGCAATTTGGGCAGAGCACCTCTGCTCCCGTGGTCCTTTCCAGCCTGGGGTTTCGGCCACTGCAATACTCTCCCCTCTCCACGCAGAGCTGCCCGCGTGCCAGGCCCTGCACTGTCCCCGCAACTCCCACTGCTCTGCAGAGGCCCCCGCCTGCAGGTGCCTGCCTCCCTACACCCAGCAGGGCAGCGAATGCCAAGGTAAGACTCTGACCGAGGGCAGGGTGAGCAGGCACTGGGAGGATGTCCTTTTCAACCAGCATGTGCCATCTGGCCATTTATAGGGAGGAAGAGCTGTCCCTGAGGGAGGTGAAGGGGGCTTGTCCCAGAGTCTGGGTCAGCCTGCTCACCCCCTCTTTGAGCTATCTCGCTGGAAGCTGTGGAGGAGACAGGCTCTTGGGAGCTAAGCTCACTTGGGCTTTCTCTCTGCCCTGCAGCCCCTGACCCCTGCCGGCCATCGCCCTGTTCCCCAGTGGCCCAGTGCTCAGTGAGCCCCACCGGGCAGGCACAGTGCCGCTGCCCCGAGAACTACTATGGCGACGGGACAGTGTGTCTGCCCCAGGACCCGTGCAGCACCAGCAATGGTGGCTGCCCCAGCAACTCTACCTTATGTCTGTACGAGGGGCCCGGCAAGGTGAGCCCCTCCATCCACCCAGCACACTGGCCGTGGGACCCTGGGCCTCAGCTGCCCCATTTGTGAAATGGGGAGAGAACAACACCCTCTTCTTGGAGGGCGGTTTTGGGGACCGAGCAGAGCTCGGTGGGTGTGGCAGATGCCAGCAGTCCTCACGGACCTGATGTCACCCTCTGGCCCTGCCCAGGCCTCCTGCACGTGTAAGCCAGGCCTGGTCAGCATCAACGGCAACGCCTCTGCAGGCTGCTTTGCCTACTGTTCCCCCTTCTCCTGTGACCGGTCAGCTACCTGCCAGGTGACCCCGGATGGAAAGACCAGGTGGGCACCCGGGCAGGGCAGAGAGGGTGGGCTGGGCGAGGGGAGGTGTGCCCCCTCAGCTCAAGGCCCTGTGGGGACAGGTGGGGGTGGGCCAGGAGGTGGGGACTGGACCCACCTTCTGCCCTGATCAGTTCTCTGCCCCCTAGCTGTGTGTGCAAGGAGGACCAGGTGGGGGATGGGCGTGCCTGCTACGGACACCTGCTCCACGAGGTGCAGAAGGCCAGTGCCAGTGTGACCAGGACCCTGGGACTGAGAACCGCTCTCGCCATGCTGGGTGTGTGGCCTCGCCCCTGAGCCAGCTCTCCTGCAGGGCGGGCTCTGCAGACATAGCCTGCTTTTCGGCCCAAGTACTATGGAGGCAGAGTGTCTGTGGAGGGTGCACGCTGGAGGTGGGAGCTAGTCCCCCAGACCCTGGGGCCCACATCTACCCTAGACCTGGATCCAGTGCCCCCTAGCACAGCTCTCCAAAACCAAGGACTGATGCCTTAGGGCAGTGGTTCTCAACCTTCCTAATGCCGCGACCCTTTAATACAGTTCCTCATGTTGTGGTGACCCCCAATTTCATTGTTACAAAGTGAACATAATTAAAGCATCGTGATTAATCACAAAAACGATATGTAATTATATATGTGTTTTCCGATGGTCTTAGGCGACCCCTGTGAAAGGGTCGTTCGACCCCCCAAAGGGGTCGCGGCCCACAGGTTGAGAACCGCTCCCTTAGGGTCTCCCCAGATCCATTCTGACGCACCCCCTCCTGTCCTCCAGACCAGGGCTGCCGGGAGATCCTCACCACATCGGGCCCATTCACCGTGCTGGTGCCATCCCTCTCCTCCAGGATCTCCTGGACCATGAACGTGAGCCCCTCCCCACTGAGGAGCTGGCCGTGGCCCTTGCCTCCTTCCTGGACCCTGCCCCAGGCCTCTGCCCTCTGGGGAACTGAGGCCTGGGAGGCATTTATCCCCTCTGTAGCTCGAGCAGGGTGGCATGAAGAGGACCACCTGCCCCAGGCCCCTTAAGCACTCGATCCCCTCGTGCCCACAGACATCCTATACCCAGCAGCTGTGCAGACAGCACATCATCGCCGGGCAGCACATCCTGGAGGACTTGGGGACCCAGCAGCAAACACGCAGGTGGTGGACACTGGCGGGGCAGGAGATCACTGTCACTTTCAACCGCTTCATGGTAAGGAAGGGGGACCGGGGACTAAGGCCCCAGGTGCGGGGACACGGCTCCAGCAAAGGTGTGGAGGTGGGACAGAGTCAGGCCCGGGGGCTGGCATGTGGAATCAGAGCCAGGGGTCTCATTTCTCAGCAGAAATACTCCTACAAATACAAAGACCTGCCCCAGCAAACATTCACCATCCACAAGGCCAACTACCCGGCAGCTAACGGCGTCTTCCACGTCGTCTCTGTCCTGCGGTGGCAGCCCCCACCAGAGCTCCCGACTGACGCCAAGGCAAGCCAGTGTCGTCCTCTCCCCCCACCCTTGCCACTGGGTGACCTCTGACCCCCACAGAATGTAGAGAGGTGGTGCTGGGCAGGGCTAGAGCTGCCTCGAGCTGAAGCAGCCTCATTGAGGACTCCTCTGAGGCCCTGATGCTTGTTCCTTCCTACAGAAAACCATTGGCCAGATCCTTGCTTCCATGGAGGCCTTCAGCCGGTTTGAAACCATCCTAGAGGTGAGTCTAGGGGAAAGGTCCTAGTCTGTCTGATCTTTTGGGCCAGGAACCCTTATTGTCTGGAATCTGGCTCACAGTGACCTGAGGTTCTGGAGTGGCACAGGCCTTTGCCCCTGCCCCCATCCTAGAACTTGCCCGTCACCATCCTGAGGTTCTGCAGGACCCACTGTTGATGTCTACCGCTTACTCCTGGTGGGAGTTCCCAGGCAGGGCTCAGAGGTGGGGGCTGGCCACACAGCCTCCCTGAGCCTCCCTCACACCACCACAGAACTGTGGGTTGCCCGCCATCCTGGACGGGCCCGGGCCCTTCACAGTCTTTGCCCCAAGCAACGAGGCTGTGGACAGCTTGCGTGACGGCCGCCTGATCTACCTCTTCACAGCAGTAAGCTCGGCGGGAAGAAGGGGCCGGGGACATGGGGGGCACGAGGGCTGCCCTCTCCCCTACCAGGCCTCCAGCAGCCAAGCCCTCTGTTCCCTGCCAGGGTCTCTCCAAACTGCAGGAGCTGGTGAGGTACCACATCTACGACCATGGCCAGGTGAGGGTCTTCCTCCCAGAGGGTGGCCAGCTTGCACCCGAGGCTGGCCTGTCGGGGGTTTGTGTGTGGGCTCCGGCCTTCCAGGGGCCCTTCTCCTTTCCTTGCCCGTCTGGACTACTAGACCGCAGAGTATCGTCACCGGGAAGGACCAGGTGTGGCCCCAAGGTGTGTGGCTAGTGCCCAGCCTAAGGCCACCCTCTCCTCTGCCCCAGCTGACCGTTGAGAAACTCATCTCCAAGGGCCGCGTCCTCACCATGGCCAACCAGGTCCTGGCTGTGAACATCTCCGCGGAGGTGAGGCCAGGAGCACTGGGAATGAATGGAGGGGCTGGTGATGAGTGGCCAGTCATTCGGCCTCTTTCAGACCTGCCTTCATGCTCCAAGCCTACGGCCAGCAGGCCCTGGTGGGGGTCATATGGGCGGCAGCACGGATCAAATCCTTTTCCTGGCGCCCGACAGGCTGGGAGGGCTCCAAGGAGGAGGAGGGAGAGCACATGGGTGGGGTGCTCCCTGGCAGAAACCATGTGGTCAGGGCACTGAGGCTGGAGCCCTGTTGCCAGGGCAGGAAGCATTGCCCAGGAGAAGGGAGGGAGGACAGCAGGGAGGGGAGGCAGAGGCAGGGGCGGGGCGGAGCCTGCTGTTACCCACTGGGCTCTGCCACAGGGGCGCATCCTGCTGGGACCCGAGGGCATCCCGCTGCGGAGGGTGGATGTGCCTGCTGCCAATGGCGTGATCCACATGCTGGAGGGCATCCTGCTGCCCCCAACCATCCTGCCCATCCTGCCCAAGCACTGCAGCCAAGAGCAGCACAAGATCGTGGTGGTGAGCGCTCGCCGCACAGCCGGCCGTGCTGAGACCCAGTGCTGCTTGTGGGGGGTCACCCCCGAGGGTGGGCTGGTGGTGGCTCTGGCCCGGCCATAGACCCGCCTGGACTCGCCCGCATCCCCTGCTGCTCTTCATGCCTTTGAGGCCTCTCTTGCATCTTCTGCCCCTGTCTGCAGCCTCCCCGCCCAGGCCCAGCACTCACACTCACCCTACACTCCTTCCTACCGCAGGGCCTTGGTTCTTGTCTGCCCTCTGCCCACACGCCATCTCCTGGCCCTCCTGCTGTTGCCTCTGTCTCAGACCCAGCCCTCGGCTGCATGCCACTTTCTCAGGGTGAACACATAAACCAGGACTAACGCTCTCCCCCTCCCCGTGCCCTGCGCAGGGCTCCTGTGTGGACTGCCACGCCCTGAACACCAGTAGCACCTGCCCGCCTAACAGCGTGAAGCTGGTGAGCAGAGCTTGGCCCCGCCCTGAGGGTTGACTCCTGAGTGCCCAGGGTCAGGGTGGGGCTGTGGGGCTGGGAGGTGAGGCTGGACCTGGAGGTTCAGCACCCCTCAGCCCTGCCGAGGGTGGGAGTGCTGGACCCAGGGATCTGAGGACTCATGCCCAAGGCTGCCCGGGACCCATACCTGCTGACCAGCTTGGCATGGCCCACCCCAGGACTTGTCCCCCGAGGAGTGCGTCTACACCCATGACCCTTCTGGGCTCAACATCCTGAAGAAGGGCTGCGCCCACTACTGCAACCAGACCTTCCTGGTGAGCCGGGAGAGCACGCTGTCCCCCGTGACCTGGGGCACTCGCTTCTCCCCGGGGCCCCAGCCTGGGCCAAGCGGCTGCCCTCCTCAGAGAGATGTGCCATCCTAATGGTGGAGAGGGTGTCCCAGGGGGGCCTCACCACCCCCTTGCTCTAGAGAAGGGCCGGCGGCAGCAGCAGCTGGGGCAGTGGGGGTGGCATGGGGCAGACACGCTCCATTTCTTACAGAAACCTGACTGCTGCAAAGGGTTCTTTGGGCCTGACTGTGCACAGTGTCCTGGGGGCTTCTCCAACCCCTGCTATGGCAAAGGCAACGTGAGTCCCCCTGCCCACGGCTGAGATGGGGGGTGGGGGTAGACTTCTCCAGGCGGCTGGTGACTGGCTGTGTGTCTGAGCCAAGCCTATCTGGCCTCCGGTTCCCATCGAGGCATGGAAGGGAGTCATATTATA
Organism: Myotis myotis; assembly: GCF_014108235.1. Lineage (NCBI taxonomy): Eukaryota > Metazoa > Chordata > Mammalia > Chiroptera > Vespertilionidae > Myotis > Myotis myotis. Next base: position 18,431,592 of record NW_023416317.1, on the reverse strand, counting down.
GTTAGAAATAATTACCTGACAGCTGTTTATATCTACTTTCCTAAAGGCTGTTTGTGAGAGGTTTTCTTCTGTGGCCTGTTTTCGCCACTGTGTGACATGGGGTTACTTTACGCCTGGCCAGGGAAGGGCCGAGGAGCTGTCTTGGTTGGGCAGCCGTCACCGTGAAGCCTCCAGGCTGGAGCCCTTTAGGGGGCAGCTCTGGGCAGCACGAGACCTGGAAGATGCGGGAGGTCACCAGGGGAGCCCAGTCAGCACAGGAGCAGGTGTTGGGGGGGGATGTGGAGACCCCCCCGTGACTGACCTGCCCCTGCCCATCACCAGTGCAGCGACGGGGCCCTGGGCAACGGGGCCTGCCTCTGCTTCCCAGACTACAAGGGCGTCGCCTGCCACATCTGCTCCAACCCAAACAAGCATGGAGACCAGTGCCAGGAAGGTGGGTGTCCTGGCCCGGCCGCCTGCCAGGGAGAGAAGGGTTCTGCTTGGGAAGGGGCTGGGGGCCCCAGGAAGGGGCCAGAGCCCAGGAGGAAGGGGTCAGCCCCAGGAGCGGGGGAGGACTTGGGAGCAGAAGTCGATGTCTCCTTCACCCCGGACAGGAAGAGAACCGCGGTTTAATCTAAGGCATCCGGGATTTCGGTCAGACAGAGAGGAGAACTGGGTGGGGGACCTGGGGGCAGGGGTGACTGAAAGCAGCAAATGCCCCTCTCATTTCCTCTGCCCGCCTTTGACTTGGTGAGCCCGAGTGCTGCCCCGTTCCCAGCACTCCCCCAACGGCATTGGCTCCCAGCCAGCTCTGCCCTTGCCTCAGTTTCCCTGCTCCCCTCTCCTCCCTACAGATTGCGGCTGTGTCCATGGTCTATGTGACAATCGTCCAGGCAGTGGGGGTGTGTGTCAGAGTGGCACATGTGCCCCAGGCTTCAGCGGGCGCTTCTGCAACGAGTCCACAGGGAGCTGTGGGTCCACGGAGCAAGCCCAGAACTGCCACCTGCACGCCCGCTGTGTTAGCCAGGGCGGCACTGCCAGGTGAGGGCTCGAGCTTCCTCTCTGCCCGTCCATGACGTCACTGCTCAGCCTCTAGCCTCGCCCAGAGGTCACTGGAGGCCCCTCCCTCCCCCTCCCCAGGTGCCTCTGTCTCGATGGCTTTGAGGGCGATGGCTTCTCCTGTGCACCCAGCAACCCCTGCTCCCGCCCCGACCGTGGTGGCTGCTCAGAGAACGTCAGTCTCCTTGTCCACTCCCCGAGTCCTGCTTCAGGGGCGGGAGGAGGGACTCCTCTGCCCTCTGCCCTCTGCCCTGACTCGTTTATCCGTGGCTCTCACAGGCCGAGTGTGTCCCCGGGGCCCTGGGCACCCACAGCTGCACATGCCACAAAGGCTGGGGCGGGGACGGCCGTGTCTGCGTAGCCATCGACGCGTGTGAGCTGGACACGCGAGGCGGCTGCCACGCTGACGCCCTCTGCAGCTACGTGGGCCCCGGGCAGGTGAGGCACAGCCGGCCTGGGGACAGCAGCGTAGGGTGGGGGACATCCGTTCTGGGTCCTCTCCCCACACCCCCTCTGACTCCAGGAATGTCCACTCCGAGAACTGAAGCTCAGGGTCTCAAGTCTCAGACACAAATGAGAACCAGATCCGAAGTACTGAGTCGTACGACCTGGGAGCATCAGACACGTGCTGGAAGCCGTGAGAGGCTCCGGGAGATTTTTTTTTTTTTTTATTTTGGAGAGAGGAAGGGAGAGGGAGAGAGAGAAACATCGGCTCCCTCCTGCACGCCTCCTACTGGGGATCGAGCCCACAACCCGGGCATGTGCCCCACCCAGGAATCAAACGGGTGGCCTCCTGGGGCATGGGACAACATCCAACCAGCTGCACCACACAGGCCGGGCACGGCTCCCGGAGTTTTAATGGAAAGCGCATTCCAGGGCCAGTCTAGGCAGCATTTTTTCCAAATCAGAGGCCGTGACTCCCGTCTCTCAGGGATAAAGAACTCTTATAATCAAACCAGTGAGTTCTCTGCTCTAACTGGGCACTGGGGCCAGCGTCCCTGGCAGTCAGTTCATTCACTCACTCATCGGCTTCCCACGTGTCACCAGAGCCTGTTCCACGCTAGTTCCTGTTCTAAACGCAGGAATTTGATGTTGAGCAAATCAGGAGGAGACCCCTGCCCCAGGGGAGTGACAGCCCAAATCTTTACACTCATGGGCATGGCAATCTCAGACTCGTCACAGCGTCTCAGAACCGGGGCCCTCCATGTGAAGCGTTTCAACCTGATACACTCGAGGGCGAACTGGCATTTAAGAGCATCTAATACGCCAGCGGGGAGGCCAGGCCTGGCTGCTTCAGGATCAGCCTCTTCACGGACCCCTGGGCTCCCTGCCCTCCCACATCACCGTGGCCGGAGCCACCAGCCCAGGGGCCTTCGCAGTGAGAGCTCAGATGCGCATGAGCACCGAGCTCCAAACTCCACCAGGGGCTTTCACGTCCAGACCTGAGGGCTGGAGTAAGGCTGAGATGCCCCAACTGGCAAACAAGGGCAGCCGAGATCTGGGGAGTCTCGCCAGGCAGTCCCTGCAGCGAGGACAGGCCTCTAAATGACAGTGGGAAGGATCGGAGCTGCTGAGCAGGGGAGCAGGGTTTGCCCTTGGCAAACACCAGTCCGCTCACCCCGTCCCGCTGACCCCAGCAGTCCTGGCAGGGTCTCCATGGTTACTTCCCTGCCGATGCCATCACTCCCGGACTCATCCCGAGAGCCAGTCTCCCCTCTGGGCTCAGTCTCCCCATCTGGAGCACAGCTCTCCAGGTGGGGCTGGGGGAGCTCCAGGCCTCCCAGAGGAGCCAAGGGGGTGCTCCTGGTGAGATGAGGCCCTCTGCTCCCCTCTCCAGAGCCGGTGCACCTGCAAACTGGGATTCGCGGGGGACGGCTACTCGTGCAGCCCTATCGACCCCTGCCGGGCAGGCAACGGTGGCTGCCATGACCTGGTGAGAAGGCTTGGAGCCTGGGGGGTCCCTCCAGGGTGGGCCTCGGCTGCAGCTCTCTGGGTGTCCCTGTCTCTGGTCAGAACCGACATCTTTCTAAACCCCAAATCCAAACAGTGTCACCCCTTGCCACAGGATAGAGCTTTCACTCTTTATTACGGCCCAGCATTGCCCAGCCTGCTCTCTGCCCTGACCCCCACTGCCCGCCTTCCACACTCCTCTCAAGGTCACTCTGAGCTCCTCGCTGTCCCCTATCTCGCTCGCTCTAAGCCACCATGCCGCTACCGGCGTATTCCGGAGGCGTATTCCGGAGGCTTCCCGGAGCCACACCTTTGGCCAGCTAGCTCCTTTCCTGAGGGTACAGGCCTCCCCAGACCTGGGCCTCCATGACTCGCCTGTCGGGTGGGTGATGTCAAATGCACAGTGATCTGAGCGGCCAGGCACACCAGGGGCAATGCAGCCGGGGCGGCCGGAGAGGCACCCGGTGGGGACAAGTGGTTGGAAAGGCGGATGGTAGGAGGATGGGTGGCCAGGGTGGACAGAGAGATGGAGGACGGGTGCTGTCCAGTTTGCCACATGGGTGCTAAATGGAGGGCCATGATTCTCTGCCCCACCTCCACCCCAGGCCACCTGCCAGGCAGTGGGGGGAGGCCAGCGGGTCTGCACATGCCTCCCTGGCTATGGGGGTGATGGCTTCAGTTGCTACGGAGACATCTTCCGGGTGAGTGGTTCCCTGTGCCGGGGGAGGGGCCCTCCCATGCACCCCAGGTGGGAAGGGGCAGTGCTGGGGTCCCTGAGGGGGGAGGGAGGCTGAGGTTTGTCCCTAAGCCCATGGCCTCAGCTCTTTCCTTCCCCTAGGAGCTGGAGGCAAATGCCCACTTCTCTGCCTTCTACCAGTGGGTTAAGGTAGGACAGGGCAGAATGCTGGGTGGGGCTCACATCCAGGAGGCCTCCTGGACACGGGTGCCCCATCACATCTCCCTAGCGGTGTAGGGGGGCAGGCCTGGAGGCTGGGAGCAGGCGATCTCAGGGTGGGGGCTGCCTTCACCCTCCTCCCGTCCCTCTGCACACGGCATGCACAGAGAGCTGGCATCACGCTTCCTGCCGACAGCCGAGTCACAGCCCTGGTGCCCTCTGAGTCTGCCATCCACAGGCTGAGCCCTGAGGACCAGGCCTTCTGGCTGCAGCCGAGGATGTTGCCACAACTGGTCAGGTGGGCAGCCAGGGTCGGGCCCTGGGAGGGGGCTTCTGTGTGAGACCAGCTCCTCCCGGGGTTCTCTGCCTGGCATGTGTCCACCCCTGGGTAGAGCCCCATCCCAGAGGTCTCTGCAGGTTACACTGATCTGTCCCATGGTCCCCCCACTATCCCTGCAGGGCCCATTTTCTCCAGGGGGCCCTCTCTGAGGAGGAGCTGGCCCGGCTGGGCGGGCAGGAGGTGGCCACCCTGAGCCCCACCACACGCTGGGAGATTCACAACATCAGTGGGGTACGTGGTGAACTCTGGGCAGAAGGGGGGACCGTGCAGGGCATGGGAGGGAACTTGAGTGACTGCAGGCTTCCTGGACCAGGGACCCCAGGGGGTGAGATTGGGGTCCCCTTGCCCTGCCTAGGGCTGAGCTCAGAGGGTGTGCCAGGGACACTTTTGCCGCTGGGCTGGGCAGTGTTTGGTCTAGCAGTGACTGCTTGCCAGGAGTTGTCTGTCCATCTTTGTGTGTACACACCCCCCTTTCATGCATGGGCCCTGCTGAGGGTCTGTGTGCCCATCTGGTTACTCCTGAGTCTGAGGGTGTCCGGACCAGGCTGAGGGCCACCTGTGGGTGCCTGTGTGCCCAGCAGCCTCTCTGTTGGTGCTACACCCACTCTTACGTGTCTGCCTGTGTCCACTGTGGCTGAGCTCTGCCTGCTGCTTTCCAGAAAGTCTGGGTGCAGAATGCCAGCTTAGACGTGGCTGACCTCCTTGCCACCAACGGTGTCCTACACGTCCTCAGCCAGGTATGGTGGAGGGGAGTGTGTGTGCCCAGGGCACTGCCCAGGCAGGCTGAGGGCGGTGACATGCTCACTAGCCCCCATGCTCTGTTACAGGTCCTACTGCCTCCAAGAAAGGACGTGCCGGGGGGGCAGGGCCTGCTGCAGCAGCTGGACTCAGTGCCTGCCTTCCACCTCTTCCGGGAGCTGCTGCAGGTGAGGGCGAGAGGAGAGGGGAGTTCATGGTCAGGGGCGCCCTTCCCCAGGTGTGGAGGCGGCTGGCCAGCCCCAGGGTCAGGACCCAGGGTGATGATGCTATTATGCCATTCCCTGACCCTGACCCTGACCCCTGTCCCTAGAACTACAGTCTGGTGCCCCAGATTGAGGCTGCCACTGCCTACACCATCTTCGTGCCCACAAATCACTCTCTGGAGGCCCAGGGCAACCACAGCAGCCTGGTGAGGTCACTGGGATGGAGGTCGGGGTGGGGGGGCGCAAAGGGGCACGATGGGTGGAATGCCAGCCACATCCAGGGCCCTGGGTCGCCCTGAGCTTCTCCTTCCCTCAGGATGCGGACACAGTGCGACACCACGTGGTCCTGGGGGAGGCGCTCTCCTCGGAAACCCTGCAGAGGGGCGGACACCGCAACTCCCTCCTGGGCCCGGCTCACTGGCTTGTCTTCTACAACCACAGTGGCCAGGTTTGTGGGGACAAGGAGACCTGACCGTGAGGCCCCCCCTCTTTGGAGTTCCTCCGTCTGGGAGCCCCCTGTTCGTGGAGATAGCCCAGCCCTGGGGTGAGGGTGGGCTGGGCTGGGCTGAGCCTCCTGCCCCACTTCCCAGCCTGAGGTGAACCACGTGCCGCTGGAAGGCCCGGTGCTGGAGGCTCCCGGCCGCTCGCTCTTCGGCCTGTCGGGCGTCCTGACGGCGGGCTCCAGCCGCTGCCTGCACAGCCACGCCGAGTCCCTACGGGTAAGAGCCCCTGAGGGTGAGCTGCGGGGCCAGGGGAGGGCAGCAGCCTTTCAGAGCTGGGAGGTGCGGCCTGTCGGGCGGGAACCTTGGTCGGGATAGGAGAGCCGTCAGCCTGCCGGAAGGAAGATGGGTTTGGGGCCTCCTCCCAGGGACCACCTGACGCTCTGCAACCCCCCACCCCCCCCAGGAGAAATGTGTGAACTGCTCCCGGAAATTCCGCTGCTCTCGGGGCTTTGAGCTGGAGGTGAGGCTACATTGGCGCACCCCATCCCCGCCTTGCCTGCTCCCACTGCCCCCAGATCTGCTCGCCCAGGTGTGGGGCACTGGGAGGGCGTGGCCTCTCCACTCCCTGGTCGAGGCCAGGAGGCCTGGGCCCAGGTCTGCCCGGAGCAGGCCTCACTCAGACTTGCACCCGGAGGCCTGTGACCTGTGGCCCAGGCCTGGATCCTGCCCGCCCTCTTCTCAGCAGGTCTGTGTCTCATCTAGCTGCCCCTCTGCTCTCCTGCTCATGCCTTACCCTCTGATACCTGTGGTCCCTCTGTCTGTCTCTCCAGTCACAGTCCTGCCCTACCCAATCCACCAGCTGAGCCCTCCTGCCTGTTCCCATTTGCAGGACACTCCCAAGAAGAGCTGCGTCTACCGATCTGGCTATTCCTTCTCCCGGGGCTGCTCTTACACGTGTGCCAAGAAGATCCAGGTTTGCCCTGAGCCTTCACACCCATATCTTTGACCAGAATGAAGTCGGGGCCCGGGGAGAGCCCAGATTAGATGTCAAGGGCAGAAGCAGGGTTGGGACTAGACAAGGCCAGTGAAGCAAAGGCCCAGGAAAAGGGGAAGAGACAGGTCGAGGCCAGACGGGCCAGTGTTTGTTCCTGTGGCCATGCCCCCAGGGAGGGGGAGGGGAGGGGGAGAAAGGCCCAGAGTGAACCATCAGCCAAGCCCCAGGGGCAGCACCTGGGTCCAGCGCGTCCCCTCACTGTGGGACCTGGCACAGCCCTGCCATGGGGAGGGCTGTCCGTGGGCTCCTTCCCCCTGGATCCGCTGGCTTTGTTCTATGGCTTTGTTCCCAAGATGCCCTCCCCACTCCCAGCATTTTGCATCTCCTTGATGTCTGTCCTGGCCTGTGCGGGCCTCTCCTTGCACCCCTCCCCGCAGGTGCCCGACTGCTGCCCCGGTTTCTTCGGCACCCTGTGCGAGCCATGCCCGGGGGGCCTGGGTGGGGTGTGCTCGGGCCGCGGACAGTGCCAGGACAGGCTTCTGGGCAGTGGGGAGTGCCGCTGCCAGGAGGGCTTCCACGGAACAGCCTGTGAGATGTGTGAGCTGGGCCGCTACGGGCCCAACTGCACTGGAGGTGAGGACCGGGGAGGGGGCAGGAGCGGTCGATATCCTGGCCGCAGACAGCAGTCACGGAGATACTGCAGCAGAGGCAGGACAGAAGCCGCGGGTAACTCCCGTCCTCCTTTGTCCACTCCCAGTGTGTGCCTGTGCCCACGGGCTGTGCCAGGAGGGGCTGCGAGGGGACGGAAGCTGTGTCTGTAATGTGGGCTGGCAGGGCCGACGCTGTGACCAGAGTGAGTGGCCCCAAAGGGGAGGCAGGTGACCCTGGGAGGCAGTTCCTGGGTCTGAATGACCAGAACCCTCCCATCCTCCTACTCCCCAGAAATCTCTGGCCCTCACTGCCCAACGAAGTGCGACCCTAATGCCAAGTGAGTGAACACGGCCTGGAGCAGGTGGGCAGTGGGTGGGGGGACTGGGGTCAGGGCAGGGGCTGGGCGGGCATCAGCTGACTGCTGTCACCCCTCCCAGCTGCGTGCAGGACTCGCCGGCGGCGGCCCCTGCCTGCGTCTGTGCCGCGGGGTACTCGGGCAACGGCACCTCCTGTTCAGGTCCAGCCACACTGAAGCCCCGAGCTCCCCATGAAATTTTGGGGTGGCTTTCCCTGCAGAACCCTCTCCACTCCTCCTAGATCCAGTCTCTCCCTCTGACCTTTCCCTTCGCCCTTGCCTCCCCTGTCCCCACTCCATCCCGTGCCTGTTCCTCACAACTTCCTGGGATCATCTACCTAGAGGTGGACCCCTGTGCTCGCCACAATGGGGGCTGCTCCCCCCACGCCAACTGCACCAAGGTGGCGCCTGGGCAGTGGACATGCACCTGCCTGGATGGCTACACGGGCGATGGGGAGCTGTGCCAGGGTGAGGCTGGGATCCCCAATCTGGGTGTATGTGGGACCAGGGGTCTGGTTGCATTGATCTCAGTCAGACTAAGAAGGGCTGAGGGGCACATGGGGTGTGGGTTCTGAGGCTGCGGAGAGTAGGGGATGAGCACCCAAATGAATGGATGAATGCAGGGGGCACCCAAGGCCCCCCTCATCCCAATGTCTCTTCCCTCAGAAGCTAACAGCTGTCTCATCCACCATGGGGGCTGCCACGTGCACGCAGAATGTATTCCCACAGGTCCTCAGCAGGTCAGCACAGCAGGGTTGGGCCCTGGTAGGGGGGTGACCAGGGCTGGGGGGCGCGTACTCCTGTCCAGGGTGCTGGCCCACTCTTGGGTCCCAGCAGCCCCCGAATCAGGATTTGGGACAGGTCTCCTGCAGCTGCCGCGAGGGTTACCATGGGGACGGCATCCGGACCTGTGAGCTCCTGGACCCCTGTGCCCAGGTCAGGCCCCAAGCCCCACCCCATTTCAAGGGGGAGGAGACCAGGCAGGAACCGGCCCTCCTTGTCCCCAGCAGGGTTCTAAGGGCCTCTGAAGGATGAGCTGCCTCCCCATAGGCTCAAAACTGGCTGCTCAGTAGGAAACAGCTTTGGGGGGTTAGGGGTGTTGGACAGGCATCTTCCTGGCCCCTTTCCCAGGGCTGGTTGGGGCAGAACAGTCCTGGGAGCTACTGAAGTCTCTCTCCTGTCCTTGCGCCAGAATAATGGAGGCTGCAGCGCCTATGCCGTGTGCAAAAGCACCGGAGATGGTCAGAGGACGTGCACCTGTGACCCAGCCCACAGTGTGGGCGATGGTTTCACCTGCCGTGGCCGAGTCAGCCTGGTAATGATGCCCAAGTCGGACTCCTGACCCAGCCTTGGCTGTGTCCCACTTGGGCCTGACCCATGATTTGATCCTGATCTTGCCCAACCATTACCCTGAGCCTGACTCCTGACTCCGCCAGGCCTATGGTCCATGAAACTAATCCTGCCCCTAGCTCAGACCCCCTGGCTTTCCTGTCCTCATCTCTGTCTTGGCCAGACCTTGGGCTGCAGGTGCGGGGACAGGCACCGGGCCTTAAGTGGGGGCCATCCCAAATCTGAGCTGGTCTCCCCCACCCTTACCCCCCCCCCCCCCCCCAGGAACTCCTTCACGACAGGAACGCCTCATTCTTCAGCCTCCACCTCCTGGTGAGTGACCTGCCTCCACTTCCTGTCCTGCCTGGGCGCCCCGACCCACGGGCCCCGCCTGCCCGGGCGCCCCGACCCACGGGCCCCGCCTGCCTGGGCGCTCTTACCCACGGGCCCCGCCTGCCTGGGCGCTCTTACCCACCGGCCCCGCCTGCCCGGGCGCCCCGACCCACGGGCCCCGCCTGCCCGGGCGCTCTTACCCACCGGCCCCGCCTGCCCGGGCGCCCCGACCCACGGGCCCCGCCTGCCCGGGCGCCCCGACCCACGGGCCCCGCCTGCCTGGGCCTTGGCGATCTCGTTTGCTCAGGGGGTTGGCTGGGCTGGTCTCTCAGAATCCAAGTCCTTCCCGGAAGATCCATGGGCGCCCCGAGTTGGTCCGCGGCTGCCCCCCTTCCACTCCAGCTCTCTCCCCTCTTCCCCCAGAAATACAATGAGCTCAAGGGCAACGGGCCTTTCACAGTCTTCGTGCCTCATACAGATCTAATGACCAACCTGTCGCGGGTAACAGCTCCCAGGGGCAAGGCTGGAGGGCTGGGTGCTGCGTGGCGAAGGCGGCACAGGGCCCCCTTCACCCTGGCGATTCCTCCTCCAGGATGAACTCGCCCGGATTGGAGCCCATCGCCAGCTGGTGTTCCGCTACCACGTGGTGGGCTGCCGGCAGCTGCGCAGCCCCGACCTGCTGGAGGAAGGCTATGTCACCACGCTCTCGGGGCACCCACTGCGCTTCAGCCAGAGGGAGGTGAGCCAGGCCCCACCCCAACAGGAGCGGAAGCAGACCCAGGACTCCCCTGCTTTTGAGCTCCCGCCCCTGCGAGCCTGTGCCTGTCCCCTTGCGTTTAAGACCCTCTCCCTTCCGCTGGCCGGAGCGGGCTCAGTGGGTTGGGGTTGAGTTCCGCTCTGGACCCTGCCCACCACCACGGGCCTGTTCCGGGGGCCCAGTATTTTCTGGCCCCGTGTGGGTCCCCGCTCCCCAGCCCACCTGCGCCCCCTGCTGTTTCCCTGAGAGGTGAGACGCCCTTCCTTCTTGACCCCGCCCACCTGCTTCAAGATTTGCCCAACCAAGGCTCGGTCCCTGCCTCAGGCCCCACCCACAGCTCCTGAGCCACCAATCACCGTCATACAGTTTCGGCCTCGCCCTTAGGGCAACATCTACATCAATGACTTCGCACGAGTGGTGAGCAGTGACCACCAGGCGGTGAACGGCATCTTGCACTTCATTGACCGTGTCCTGCTGCCGCCGGACGTGCTGCACTGGGAGCCTGAGGATGCCCCGATCCTGCGGGTATGACCTGGAAGGCAGGTGGCTGGGGGCTGGAGAGCCCTCCTCCCTCCCCACCTGAACGCACAGCTCACCAGCGCCTTTCCCTAGAGAAATGTCACCGCCGCTGCGGACAGCTTCGGTTACAAGATTTTCAGCAGCCTTGTGACGGTATGCTCCTGTGTGTGAGCCTGTTAGTGTGTGCACCAATGCACGTGTGTGTGTCTGTGCTCAGCTGTGCACACCCACCTGTGTACAGACCTGTCGTCCCCTGTGTGCGTTCAGGCCATGTTTGTGTGCGTGGGCTTCCCAGCGTGGGCACAAGGATGCGCTGGCTCTGTGTGCCCACATACCTGACAGCAGTCAGGGTGTGTGCGTGCAGGTTTATCCCTTGTATGTTCCCGTAGCTGCCTGGGGCGGCTGCAGAGGAGGGTGGCTGGTGGGGAGGCTGCCTGGGTCTCTGTGGCCCTCCAGTCTGACTAGGCTGTGACTGCACGCCTCGTCCTCCCTGCCAGGTGGCTGGTCTCCTGCCCCTGCTTCGTGATGCGTCCCATAGGCCCTTCACAATGCTGTGGCCCACAGACTCTGCCCTGCGTGCCCTGCCGCCCGACCGCCAGGCCTGGCTGTACCATGAGGACCACCGTGACAAGCTGGCAGCCATTCTCCGGGGCCACGTGATCCGTAACATAGAGGTGGGTGCACCCCCGACCTTGGTCCCCACGGACTGCCACCCAGCCTGCCTGCCGAGCTCCAACCATGGCTTCTTCTGCTCAGGCCTTGGCGTCTGACCTGCCCAACCTGGGCCCACTTCGCACCTTGCACGGAACCCCCATTTCCTTCTCGTGCAGCCGGGCTCGGCCGGTGAGTCTGGGGAGATGGCCTGAGGGAAGGAGGCAGGGGCCCTGCATTGAGGGCTGGGCTGCTGTGCATCTGTGAGCCCCATGTATCCCACACCCTCTGCCTGCAGGGTGAGCTCATGGTGGGTGAGGATGACGCCCGAATTGTGCAGCGACACCTGCCCTTTGAAGGTGGCCTGGCCTATGGCATTGACCAGCTGCTGGAACCACCTGGCCTTGGAGCCCGCTGTGACCACTTTGAGACTCGGCCACTGTGGCTGGTAAGGGGGCAGAGGTAGACAGGCAAGGGCCCAAGCCCACCTGTACCGTTCATCCGCCTGACCTTGCTGTATTGGCTCCCATTCCTTCCAGAAGATTTGCAGCATCTGCGGGCAGGAACCACCATGTCCTGAGGGTTCACAGGAGCAGGTAAGGGGCTGGGAGCTGAGTGGAGGTTTGGAAGGGCTCAGGACCTCCAAGTTCAGGCTGTTTGCAGCCTGACTCCTCTTGGCTCAGGGAAGCCCCCAGGCCTGCCTGCGCTACTTCTCAAAGCTGTGGACATCGCCTGCGCTGCGTTCCTTTACACTGCGCAACCTCTGGGGCCAGCCCCGAAGTCTGGCCAGGGGCTGCCACCGCAACTGTGTCACCACCACCTGGAAGCCCAGCTGCTGCTCTGGCCACTATGGCAGCGAGTGCCGAGGTGAGCGTCCGAGGTGGCGGACACTGCTGATTGGCTCCTCTGGCTGCCGAGGGCACAGACCTGGCCATTTCTGAGAGGGGTTGGGGAGCTCAGGGGCTGGGGGTGGTGCGTGGATTTTACTAGGAGAGGCTCTAAGAGGTGGAATGGGTGTGTAGATGGTAAAGGACCCCGTGGGGTGTGCTGGGGGCCTGGAGGGTGCTCAGCAGCGTGGGGACTTGGGTGGGTTGCTGCATCTGAAGAACCTGGGCTGTCATTGGGTGGAGGATGGACGGTGTGCCTGGGCTGGGGCTGCTGTGGGGGACAGGGGCAGTCCTGAGGAGAGTCCCTGGCCCCACTTCACTTCTCCTACCCCCACCCCTAGCTTGCCCTGGGGGTGCCAGCCACCCCTGCAGTGACCATGGCGTGTGCATGGACGGCATGAGCGGCAGTGGGCAGTGCAGGTGCCATTCGGGGTTTGCTGGGACAGCCTGTGAACTCTGCGCCCCAGGGGCCTTTGGGCCTCATTGCCAAGGTGGGCTGTCCTGCCCCTCCCTGCCTTGCCCCCCCCCTGCCTTGCCCCCCCCCTCCCTTGGCCCACATGCCAACTCCCTCCTCCTGCTTGTCGCTTTCTGTAGCCTGTCGCTGTGCCTCTCATGGCCACTGTGATGAGGGCCTTGGGGGCTCTGGCTACTGCTTCTGTGACGAGGGCTGGACTGGGCCATTCTGTGAAGTGCAGCTGGGTGAGTGACCCTGTGCTGGTGCCCACCCTGCACACACCAGTGCGTGCCCCAGCTGCACACTCAGGTGGGATGGAGCTGGGGGCATCCAGGAGGGCAACTACTAACCTTGATATGTGGGGTGGGCCCCGGGGACAGAGCTGCAGCCTGTGTGTGTCCCACCCTGTGCACCCCAGGCAGTATGCCGTGCAGGCAACATCTGCGAATGCAGCCTGGGCTACGAAGGGGATGGCCACACGTGTACAGGTGAGCAGGTGGGAGGGGACATGAGGTGGGAGGCCCATTCCCCTCCTGTCACCTGGTCCAGTCACTCTCTCCCTTCCCCAGTGGCAGACCTGTGCCAGGATGGGCGTGGTGGCTGCAGTGAGCATGCCAACTGCAGCCAGGTAGGGACAGTGGTCACCTGTGCCTGCCTGCCAGACTACGAGGGTGATGGCTGGAGCTGCCGGGCCCGCAACCCCTGCGATGACAGCCACCGAGGGGGCTGCAGCGAGCATGCGGACTGCCTGAGTACCGGCCCAGTGAGCAGGGGGAGCCCAGCAGCTGGGTGGGGGGTCCCAGTGGGTTCCCCATCCCTAAAGGGCACCTGCCTGCTCTCCTGCCCCAGAACACACGGCGCTGTGTGTGCCACGCCGGCTACGTGGGTGATGGACTGCAGTGTCTGGAGGAGCCCGAGCCACCCGTGGACCGCTGCCTGGGCCAGCCCCCACCGTGTCACATGGATGCCGTGTGCACAGACCTGCACTTCCAGGGTGAGCTTCCCTGCCTGCTCTGTGCCTGTTTCTTATCTCAGGGCCCCAGCTGACTGCATCCCTCCCTCCTGCAGAGAAACGGGCTGGTGTCTTCCACCTCCAGGCCACCAGCGGCCCTTATGGTCTCAACTTCTCTGAGGCTGAGGCAGCATGTGGGGCCCAGGGAGCTGTCCTTGCTTCTCTTCCTCAGCTCTCCGCTGCCCAGCAGGTGCGTGGGACCCAGGAGCATGGAGCCAAGCCTGTGGGAGCCCCTTGAGTTGGGCCTTGGGTCTCAACATCCCCCCCTACCTCTACAGCTGGGCTTCCACCTGTGCCTTGTGGGCTGGCTGGCCAATGGCTCAGCCGCCCACCCCGTCGTTTTCCCTGAGGCAGACTGTGGTGCTGGTCAGGTGGGAGTAGTCAGCCTGGGCACCCGGAAGAACCTGTCGGAGCGCTGGGATGCCTATTGCTACCGTATGCAAGGTGCAGCCGCCCCCACCATGCCTCACTCCCCTGCTCTGCCCCTTCCCACCGACCCACCGACCCACCGACCCACCCCTCTCCCACAGATGTGGCCTGCCGATGCCGCGATGGCTTTGTGGGTGATGGGATCAGCACGTGCAATGGAAAGCTGCTTGATGTACTAGCCGCCACCGCCAACTTCTCCACCTTCTATGGGGTGTGCAGAGGCCCTGGGGGTTCAGGGTAGCTGGGGTCCCTGGAGAGGGAGCCTGCTCACAGCCCTGTCTCCCCACCCTCCCAGATGCTGCTGGACTATGCGAATGCCACTCCTCGAGGTCTCGACTTCCTGGATTTCCTGGACGATGAGCTCACCTACAAGACACTGTTTGTCCCGGTCAATGAGGGCTTTGTGGACAACATGGTAACTAGCAGGGGGTATGGCCTGCTCCCTCTGGCTGGTCCAGGCCAGCAAGCAGGGCGAGTGGCCTTGGCTTTGCCCACAGACACTGAGTGGCCCGGACCTGGAGCTGCACGCCTCCAACGCCACCTTCCTGAGCACCAACGTCAGCCAGGGCACCTCGCTCCTCTCCCGCTCGGGCCTCAGGCTCGCTGTCAGTGCTGTGGGCTCCGACAACAGTTCTCAGGCCCCTGGGGTAAGTCTGGCCTCTCCCCCCTGACCCTCCCTCCCCCCCTGGACCTGACTCTGGTCTCCCTCCAGGCCCCAAGGACAGTTGTGGTTAGCCGCGTCATCGTGTGGGACATCATGGCCTTCAATGGCATCATCCATACTCTGGCCAGCCCCCTCCTGACACCCCCCCAGCCCGTGAGTTGATGGGGGTGGGGAGCGGGCAGAGCTGCGAGGGCGGAGACAGCGTGGCCATGTCCTTGACGTCCTCCTTGTGTGCAGCGGGCGGTGGTGGCACCCGAGGCCCGGCCTGTGGCAGCGGGCGTGGGGGCTGTGGTAGCTGCTGGGACACTGCTGGGCCTGGTGGCTGGAGTCGGCTACCTCCGTGCCCGAGGCAAGGCCGCCGGCTTTGGCTTCTCTGTCTTCCAGGTAGGGCTGGGTGGTGGGTTGGGGTTGGGGTAATGGATGTTGCTCTAGGCCCCTCACCACTCACCTCTCTTCTCAGGCAGAAGACGACGCTGACGACGACTTCTCCCCGTGGCAGGAAGGGACCAGCCCAACCCTGGTCTCCATCCCCAACCCAGTCTTTGGCAGCAACGATACCTTTTGTGAGCCCTTCAATGTGAGTGTGGGGGACGGGGAGTGTGGGGGGAAGTGGGCCCAGGGCCTGGTCTCAGCCCAGCCCACTGGGTCCTCCCTGCAGGACTCGCTCTTGGAGGAGGACTTCCCCGACACCCAGAGCATCCTCGCAGTGAAGTGACGCGGCAGAGGCGGCGGGAGAGACCCCTTTATTGCCATCGGGGCAGGAGGGCGGGGCCTGTTCTGGACAATAAAGGTTCCTCAGCGGATGTGGGCCATGTCACTGAGGAAGGGCGTCTTCATGCAGCCGGTGCAGAGCTGGTCCATCCAGAGCGGTGCCTCGTGCTGCAGGGGCGTGCGGCGCGGGTAGAAGGTGAAGTCCACGCGGTAGTTGAGCAGGCAGCTGAGGGAGGCCATGTACAGGTCGGAGAAGCGCACGAGGCGCCGTGAGAAGTAGGTGGGGTTGTGGAAGGTGCGGAAGATGCTCCCAAACTGAGCGTTGAACAGGGCCTTGGTGAGACACCTGGGGAGGGAGACAGGACGCACTCCAGGGGCCACACAGGACGGGGCGGACGGGCTCCTGCTCTCGCCCCACCCTGCTCACCTCAGCTCCTGCCGCTCCTTCACCCAGGAAGCCAGCACCTGCCGTGACTCGGCATCCTGGTAGGTCTGGGGGAGACAAGCGTGCCCTGGATGTGTGTGCCCAGGTGGCAGCCCTGGTCCCACCCCCGGGAAATCTGGCCAGCCACGCACCTGCATGCGCTCCAGCAGCCCCGTGAGCGCCTGCTGCCACGTCAGCGAGTGCATGTACTGCTCCGTGTTGATGATGCGGATCTCACGCTCCAGCTCGGGAATGATGGCACCTGTGCGCCAGCCGTGCCGCAGCATGAGATCCTGGGGGGCAGGGTGGAGGACAAGGCTCAGCCCCAGCTGGGGGCACCCTCCCCAGCCCAGAGGCCCAGTCTTGTCCCCCTCACCGCCAGGTCACTGTAGAGGTGATCTCCGAAGTAGAGCACACGGGGGCCACGCCATTCTGTCAGACGCAGGAAGTCAAACAGGTTTCCCTGGGGACAGGAGGGGACACGGCTGAGCCCAGTGGACCCAAGGGACTCCCCTGCTGCCAGAAGCACGCCTGGTTCTTCACCCTTCCTCCTCAATCTCAGACAGCGAGGCCTTTTCGGCCGGATGCTGAGCTGCCCTTTCCCGTGGCCTGCTGTCTCCTCTGGGCTCTGGCCCTGGCTACCTCCGCCTCACACTCAGGCAGGGGTCGCCTGCTGCAGGAAGGTCTCCTGTAGGCCTGGCACGGTGCCCGTGTGCCTCCAGAGTCTCCCCTCACACCCATCCCAGGCGAGGGACCGCGTCCACTCTGTGGGAAACAAACGGCAGCAGTGACCCCATGGCCCTGAAGCTCTGGCCTCCCTGGCCTGAGCCCAGGGGGACCCGGCAGACCAATGGCAGACCTCACTGAGGCCATCTGCCCCTCTGGCTCCAAAGCTGGAGAAAAGATGAAAACACTCAGCCAGGCTCAGACACTACAGAGGAAACTCCCAGGGGAGAAGCCAGGGGCCCAGAGCAGGAAGTGCAGCAGCCACAGGGCAAGCGCCCACACCCCAGGTGAGAACTGTTACTCAGCAAAAAGGAGTCACTAAAGCAGGAGGCCCAGGGAGAGGAAAGCACAGGTGGTTGCGAAAGACTTCACTGTTGACAGGAGCCCAGTGGCGAGGCTGAGGCTCAGGGACCTGTAGGAGAGGGCGGTATGATGGGCAGAGGGGATGTGCCCTGAATGAACCAAGAGAAAGAATCTGGAGGCACAGATGCTGAGTCAGGAAGGAGCCAGAGCAGCAGGAGAGGGAGGGAGGAGGGGAGGGAGCAAAGACAGACAAGAACCAAGCAGGATCCAACACACACACTTCAGAACATCAGCCCTAAGGAAACATCGGAAAGCTGCCAAAGGGAGATCACATGCTCCCCACAAAGCTGTGTGACCCTCAGAGTGAGGGAACGTCTGCCCGTGGGGCCATGAAGACGGGGCCAGCAGGTTGGGAGACGGAGCAGTGCCTGTAGGCCAGGCCTCCACACTGGGTAGGAAGGCTGCTCCCTGTGGCTGTGCTTCTGGCCCAACTGTGGCTTCCTCCCTCCCCCAGCTCCTAGAGCTCCAGCCCCCAAGACAGCCCACTCAGCAGCTCGGCCAGGATTTCCGAATTCCATCCAGGCCAAATGCCTAATCAGCTCCAGCTCAGAGCCACCCCGCAACCCCCTACCAGGCCCCTTCTCGCCTTCTCATCTTCCTAGGCAACGGGGAGGGGAGGTCTCCCAGAGCAGCAGCGGTCGCCAACCGGTGGTCCAAAAGGTCGGGACCACTGAACTAGAGGCCCAGGAACCGCTCCAACCAGGCATGTCTGGCTGCAGCAGAGCCCGCAGCCCCAAGCAGTAACAGTGCCATTTACTGGACACTTAGCAAGTGCCTGGCCAGTCCAAGGCCTTACCACCACTCAGGCTGAGCATGATGCCTCTTCACCAGGTGAGGCAGGCAAGGCACCAAGAGGCCAAGTAACTCGGCGAGGCTCCCTCTGCCAACCAGGATGGAGTGAGAATTCAAATGCAGGCAACCTGACCCTCAGGCCAAGTCCTTGACACTGCCTAGGCCTGTGCCCTGAGAGCCACTCCCTGGTGCCCCAGGAGGCGATGCCACTGCCCCCTGGGGCTTCGGTTGGCCTTTGAGCCATCCACTCACCCAGGTGCTACTCCCAACTAGATGGCCCTCACCTGCCGATAGATCTTGCCCTTTTCCAGGCTGGTGATGCGGTCCCACTGGAGCGAGCCCTTCTCATCAAGTTTTCGGAAAGGCCTAGGGTCGGGGGTAAAGGGTGTGACTTAGTCTGTGGCAAGACCATGAACTAGGTACCATCCCACTCTGCAAAGGCCCACCTGCTCATGTGGGCCACCTCCCACATGCCAACAAGAGGGCATCCGCACCCCAAGCACACAGGGCAGTACCCAGAGGGCATTCGGAAATATGACTACAACCCCACTCCCTGGCACCGCCGCCCCTGCCAGGCCCATACTTGCGCGGGTCGGTGAAGAAGCTGGGTTTGTCCGCCTGGACAATGACCACATCAAACAGCTGGCGCCAGTCGGGACCCACCATGTGCCGCATCCCCTTGTCCCTGGACAGGAAAGGGCAGAGGTGGGACAGGTGGTCTGAGGGCTGGGGCCAGCCTGCTCCCACCTGGACTCCCCCTCCCCACCAGGGTGGGGCGGGGCTCACACGAAACTGAAAGGGCTGTTGGTGATGAGGAAGAGCTGCTTCCCGTGGTCCACCAGGCGGCTCAGGACGGCGAACGTCTCATCCCCTCTCAGGATGTACTTCTCTAGGGGGGAGATGTGCCTGTGAGAGCCAGCCCTGCACCTGCCCAGGCAGGCTGCAACCACCGGCCACCCTTACCCATGTCCCGCTCGATCCACTGGTACATGAGGCCCTTCACGTGCACATCTCGAATGGCATCCTGGGGGCAGTGGAGGGACAGTGAGGTGCAGTGGTGACCAGGAGGGCCTGCCCTGTTGTGTCTGGACTTCCCCTTCCCTGCCACCCCAAACAGGCCCAGCACCCTCACCGTTACATCCTTGTAGAGGTGCGCTTGGTCAAACTCCAGGCCATGGCCCAGGAAGTGATCCACCACACAGGAGAGCAGCGCCATCTCCGGCAGCGAGAAGATGTCCATGAACTGCTTGATGGAGGGGCCCTGAGGAGGGGGCACTGCTTTAGCAACCTCTCCAGCCCCGCCACCCCCAGCTCTGAAGACCAAGGGCTCCAAATCTGCCTTGGGACACTAGCAGAGGGTGCAGCTGTGGGTCAGGGGCGTGGGCCTGGCCTCCTAGGGAGCCAGCACCCACATTGGATCACTGAGCGGGCTGCCCTGGGCAGCACAGTGAGTACCTTGCCATAGAAGTCGCTCATCTGGTACAGTGGGATGTGCTGGGTCCCCCCATACAGGTCGATCACCTCCTCATCTGGCACAGGTTGCAGGCCCCTGGGTGGGCATACAGACATCAGTCCCAAGTGGTCCTGAGCCCAGGCAGAAGTGTAGGGTGGGGAACAGTGGGGGGAGGCAGGACAGTGAGATCTGGAACGGACAACTACGGTGGGGTCAGGGCGGAGGCAGCACTGACCTGTAGGCCGTTCCCAGCTGCACATAATGGAAGGCATCAATCTTCATCAGAAGGCTCTGGGGGCACGAGGAGAGCGGGATGGGCGGTGAGGAAGGAGTCTGCCATCGGCCATGAGCCAGCCTTTCCACCCCCTACACTGAAGCCCCAGGTGGATGGTATCAAGGGGATCACATACACACCAAGAAGCTAAAGCTATGAATGAGGCCACGGGGTGAGACGGTGAGCTCCCTCCATGGGGGGTGGGGGACCAAGAAAGTGGCTGATGCACAACCAGTAAGGAGGGGCCAGGGGGAATCAGTGGTCTAGCCACTCACCTTCTGAATGTCATAGTGGAGGCCACGGATGGCAAAGCTGGGATTGTAGTCATACTTCCGAATGCCCTCTGGGTACTGTGGGGGGAAAGTGGACCAGGCCTGAGCCAGTGGCACGGCCACACTGCTGGCTGAGCAGCGGCCTCGGAGGATCAATTCAGCCACCTACTCTCCAGGGCCTGGGAACCCTGCCTGGCTAGCCTCACCTTGTAGTGCTCAATCAGGATGTCCCGGGCGGCATTAAAGATCTCTGGATGCAGTGAGTCTGCGTACTGGGCCAGCGTGTAGTCATAGTCGAAGCCATAGACCTCGACATCGTGCAGGCTGATCTCATTGTTGGCATAGATGGCGGCTGGGTTTAGGAGGCTGCAGACCTCAGGGGGCAGGAGGTCTAGAGGAAGGAGATGCAAGTGTGAAGATGATGATCACGCAAGCAGCAAACAGTTACTGAGCACTTTCCAGGTGCCCAGCCCTGGGAGTCTCCCAAGACACCCAGGATGGGTCCTCTTAGCCCAGTGCTGCAGGTGGTCAAACTGCAGAGGCTCAGAGAGAAGTCATTGCCCAGGGTCACATGCTCGGGGTCAGGCAGAGCTGGCAACGGCTGGAACTACCGTGCGGTCCTGTTACACCATCACCTGCAGCCCGCCAGGTGCACTAAGCCTGTGCCTCCTCCAGGCTCTCAGAAGCCCCATCGGAAGCATGGCTGTGTGCCGACCCCCTCCCCTTGCCTGAGGCTGGGGGCGGGACTTGGGAACATTATTGGAGTGGGAGGTATTGGGTAGCCCGCCTGCCACTCATGCTCCCAGCTCTGAGCACCTGCCAGCCTTTGAATCAAGGCCTCTCTAATAGGATTTCAGCGGCCTGCCAGCCCACATAATGACATTTGCTGCCTCTAGCCAGGGAACATTGCTAATTACGACAGGCAGGACGTGTGATGTCGGGATCTGGGCCGTTACCCAGGCTGCTCCCTCTGAGGATGCAGCCATAACCACTCCAAGCCCCTGGCTGCTCCAGAGGGGCTGAGTGACACTGTGCAGAGTGGGCTCTGGGGTCCCCAGGCTCATCTGCCTTAGTTTCCTTATCTGTACAGTTAGGGAGGTGGGTGGGGGAAAGACATGGGTTTTGTTTTTTTAAAAATATATTTTATGGATTTTTTTACAGAGAGGAAGGGAGAGGGATACAGAGTTAGAAACATCGATGAGAGAGAAACATCGATCAGCTGCCTCCTGCACACCCCCTACTGGGTATGTGCCCACAACCAAGGTACATGCCCTTGAGTGGAATCGAACCCAGGACCCTTCAGTCTGCAGGCCGATGCTCTATCCACTGAGCCAAACCAGTCAGGGCTAGGCATGGGTTTTGAAGTCAGAGAGGTCAGACCAAACCCTCCTCCTCATGGCTGTGACTTCAGGAAAGTCCCCTCACTTTTGGGCCTCAGTTTCCTTGTCTCTGAAAGGGGAAATAAAAATTGTACCAATAGAGAACCAAGATGGCGGCATAAGGTACAAACCTGTACGTGCTGCCCCCCACAACAACATTAAAACCACAACTATAAGACAAAACAGCTGTCATCCCCCCGAGGCTGCTGCACCTGGGTGCGCGGGAAAGGGACAAGCTCTGAACTCATTTCCGGTGAGACCCTGGGGTCCAGGCTCCTACGGGGAGAAACGGGACTGTCTTGCAGCGGGTCGGAGAGCGAAGGTGACTTTCTCACGAGCTGCTCGCAGGGATCATTGTTGCTGTAGGGGCCCGCAGCACTTGGGAGTCACAGAATCGGAGTCGTGGGGTTTCTGACGACACCATTGCTGTTTGCCCCGCCCTGGGAACTCTCTGAGACCCCGCCCCACTACATCCCCTCCCGAGCTGTGCTGGGCGGCACAAAGGAGGCACCTGTGCTTTTGCAGCCTAACAAGCTGCAGTGAATCAGAGAGCTCAAAAACTTCCAAACTCCAAACAAAGAGGAGAAATCTGCTGATATCGCTGTAGCCCCTGCTGGGTGGACCCACACAGTGGTTGACTTGGAGATCCAGGAGCCAGGGTACCCCTGGTCAGATACTAGATTTCAACTCCTCACACCTACCTATAAGGGACACACTCAAGAAGCAGACCCAGTGAGCACCAAAGCCCCACTGAAGCAAGTCCTGCCGCATAAGGGTGTCTCCAGCACAGCAGTTCTTATAGACACAGTGGCTCCTCGCAGTCAGCCAAAAATGCGAAGACAAAGAAACATGTCACAAATGAAAGAAATGGAGGAAAGCAAACTAATGGAGGACATAGAGTTCAGAACCACGGTTTTAAGGTTACTCAAGAATCTTCTATGAACCTCTGAGGAACTTAGTGAGACCTTCAAGGATTTTAATGAGAATGCCAAAAAAATGGAAAAGGACCAGTCAGAAATGAAACATACACTGACTGAAATAAAGAATAATATACAGACTCCCAACAGCACACGAGAGGATCCCAAGAATCAAGTCAAAGATTCGAAACGCGAAGAAGCAAAAAACACCCAACCAGAAAAGCAAAATGAAAAAAGAATCCAAAAATATGAAGATAGTGTAAGGAGCCTCTGGGACAGCTTCAAGCATACCAACATCCGAATTATAGGGGTGCCAGAAGAAGAGAGAAAGCAAGATGCTGAAAGCCTATTTGAAGAAATAATGACAGAAAACTTCCCCCACCTGGTGAAAGAAATAGACTTCCAAGTCCAGGAAGCGCAGAACCCCAAACAAAAGGAATCCAAAGAGGACCACACCAAGACACATCATAATTAAAATGCCAAGAGCAAAAGACAAAGAGAGAATCTTAAAAGCAGCAAGAGAAAGAAACTCAGTTACCTACAAGGGAGTACCAATACGACTGTCAGCTGATTTCTCAACAGAAACTTTGCAGGCCAGAAGGGAGTGGCAAGAAATATTCAAAGTGATGAATGCCAAGAACCTACAACCAAGATTACTTTATCCAGCAAAGCTATCATTCAGAACTGAAGGTCAGATAAAGAGCTTCACAGATAAGGAAAGCTAAAGGAGTTCATCACCACCAAACCAGGATTATATGAAATGCTGAAGGATATTCTTTAAGGGATAAATACCACATGATCTCACTCATTTGTGGAATCTAATGAACAACATAAACTGATGAACAAGGACTGATCCAGAGACGGAGAGGCATTGATTGGACTGTCGGGCCCTGGAGGGAAGGTAGGGGAGGGTGGGGGTAAGGGGAAGAGATCAACCAAAGGACTTATATGCAAGCATATAGGCCTAACCAACGGACACGGACAACGAGGGGGAGGGGGGCGGGGGGGGGGGTTGGGACGGGGGGCATGAGCAAGGGGGGTAGGGGATAACGTGGGGATAAGGACACAGATGTAATATCTTAATCAATAAAAAATATATTAAAAAATTGTACCAATAAAGATATTTAAAACATTGTGCCAACCTACAGAATTATCACCAAGAGGGACACACAGAATGTGCTCTGTGCAGCATTCCCACTCTGCACTGTGGCAAAGCAGGATTCAATGGTCAATGCGCCTCCTCGTCCTGGATGTCCCTATGTTGCTCAGGGAGCAGGGGCTGCAGGGGGAAGGGAGCAGACAGGACAAGGTGCACAGGACCTTGCAGGGGCTCCTTTCCGGAGACCTCTAGCCTGTGGCTGAAGTCCAAGCAAACACCCAAGCCCTAGGGATTCCTGCTTCAGCCACAGTCAGTCATGTTCTCAAAGCAGAAGCCCTTGGCCTGGCAGACACTTGCTGATGAGCTCCCAGGCTGAGGCTCCACCCCTACCCGCTCTCCGCTCTCCGCTGGGGCCCAGTGCAGGGAGTGGGTGGGAGAACTGGTGTGGCTGGTTCCTCTGGTGGACCCAGGCCAACCTAGGCCTGGCACAGAGCAGCTGTTTAGAAGATGATTCCTGGGTGCAGACAAAACACTCCTCACTTGGAGCCACGTGAGCGACAGCTGCCTTTAGCCTTTTGGGGAGCTGCTTCTGAGGCCCCTCATCTGGTGTCAAGAGGACCTGCCCCCCCCATGGCCCTGAGTTCCTGGGCACCAACAATGTCTGGTGGTCCCCAAGAGGGGAGGGGTCTGCTCGGCAGGACAGCCCCTTGTGGGCAGAGTTCTGGCCATGTCCAGGCTTTCGCCTCTCCCCTTGAGGATGTTCCCAGGGATGGACAATTCTCCGAGGAACGAAGCAGGATGGGGAAACAGCCCACAGTGCCTGGCTTCCTGACCCGACCTCTGGACTGAAAAAACACACAGCTCTGGGGCCACAGTTCCCACTCCCTGCCACAGGCGGCTGTGCTCAGGGCCAGGTGAGCAGGAGGTGTCCCTCACCCTCTGGCCTTCCAAGCTCACCGGTCTCACTGCCCAGCCCCCACCCTTCTTTCTCCTCCTCAGCCCCCAGCTCCAAAGCCTCCCCCGCTCAAGTCAACTTGTGGGTGTCACCCTCCCAGCTGCTGCGGGGAGCACCCGCTAGGTGCTTTAGAAGCTCAACTTGTTCAATCCTCACTGCAATCTGGTGAGGTGATCACTTATTCCTCTACCATGCAGAGGAAGAAACTGGAGAGGTTAAAGTCATGTTCCAAACTACCCAGCAGTAGACAGTGGAGAAGAGATCTGAATTCAGCCACTCCACGTGCCTTACTCACGGGGCAGCCTCAGCCTAGCCTCCCTCTGATGTGGGAGGGGGCAGGCTGGCCTGGGGCCTGGCACTGGGCAACAAATTGCCCAAAGGCATTAGCCCAAAGACCTAGAAAACCCAGCCAGAGGGGCGTTGGGTTGGCGGGAGTTGGAAGGGGGCAGGAAGGCTGGTTCACCCTGGCACTCACCCTGGCATTAGCAAATGACCTGCCCCGTTCACATCAAGAGGAGCTTGGGGTCTCCATGAAGATCTGAAGACCCATGGGAGCCCTGAGAGGCAAAGCCCAATACACCTCCCTCGGCCCTCCCCCAACACCTGCCAGGGAGGCTTTTCAAGCTGCTCTTCAGCGGGTCTTAACCTTGAACAGCATCCCAGGCTGCTCCCTAGACCAGTGATGGCGAACCTATGACACGCGTGTCAGAGGTGACAGGCAAACTCACTTTTTTGGTTGATTTTTCTTTGTTATATGGCATTTAAATATACAAAATAAATATCAAAACTATAAATCTTTGTTTTATTATGGTTGCAAATATCAAAAAATTTCTATATGTGACACTGCACCAGAGTTAAGTTAGGGTTTTTCAAAATGCTGACACGCCGAGCTCAAAAGGTTCGCCATCACTGCCCTACACCCAGGGTGGGCAGTGCATCCCCAGAGAGCCCCATGAGCTTCAAAACCATCATTCCTCAGGGGTTGTAACTGCTCTGCCTCCAGCTTCTCAAGAGGTGAGTCCCGACCGTCCACCCACCCTCCCAGGCCTCCACACAGTGAGCGGAATATTCCAGACGGGCCCCTGTCTTATCAGACAACGAAAGCCCTGTCACCCGCGGGGAGAGGCTCCCTGCCCTTCCTGTCCTGGGTCTTTCTGCGCCATCGCCACAACCCTGCGACAGAAGCACCAGGATTGTTTTACACCTAAGACAGCGACTTTCAACCCTGCTCATCTCATGGCACACAAACCAATTACTAAAATTCTGCAGCACACCCAAAAGTAAGTTTTTTGTCGATCTGACAAAAAAACCCCACAAAAGGTATAACTTTGACTAATTCACAGTGGACGGCTACCGTCATTTTTTTATTTGACAAACTAAGGGAAAAGAGGTCAGTGCCCCTGACTCAATACTCAGGTATTGCATGTTTTAAAAATTCTTGCGGCGCACTGGCTGAAACTGCTGACCTAAGACACTGAGGGTCTGAGAGGGTGAGGCCAGCTGGGCACCACCCAGCTGGACAGTGATAGGGCCAAGCCCCAAACCACATCTGTGTGCTGCAGAGGCGGGCCCCAGGGGACCCCTGGGCAAACACCAGCGCTCTCAACTCTCTGGCCTCCCCAGGCCGGCCCAGCCTGCCCCTCTTCGAGGAGGCTTCAGGCCTCCAGCCCATCCTGCAGGGGGAGAGAGGCCACAGGACACGGAGTGAGCACTCCGGCCAAGGACGCAGCAATCCTGGACTGGAGCAACTTGGTCTCCCTCCTTCCCTTCCAGGGCGGAATCCAGGGGGCCTGCAAGTCTGATCAGCGGACGCCGAGGTCGGCCAGTCCCTAGGAGCCAGTTCCGGCCAGCGCCGCCGGCTGGCTTTGTCCCTGCTGCTCCCGCCCCAACTACGTCCCCTACGAGAACAAGGGGTTGGGGGCGTTTCCGCAGCGGCCTCCCGGCAGGCGGGACCCCGAGCAAAGAGAGCGGGGCCCCTACATTCCGCGGTCGCTTCAGGAGCCCCGAGCTCCTGCAGACGGAGCCGGCGAACAAACCTCCTGCCTGTCCGCTCCAGGCGTCGGGGGTCCCCGGAGGCTCCCGGGACCACCCAATGGAGCCGCTCCCGGAGAACCGCCCGGCCTGCGGAGTCCCAGCGAACCCCACGGCAGCGCTCCCCACCGAGAGCGGCACCCCGACGGCTCGGGGGCGATGCCCCCGCGCGCGTCTGCAGCCGCCAGGACACCCCCCGCCGGCGCCGTCCGGCCCGGGCTCACCCACCGTGCACCAGCCTCCGCATATCTTGGTAACGAGCCCACAGGTGCGCGCTGAGCTCGGAGCCGCCGGCGGGGGCCGGGGCGGGCGCAGAGCACGGAACGCCGGGGCCCGGGGGGCCGCAGCCGGGGCAGGAGGGCGAGGACGAGGTGGCTCGCGGCCGTCCGTGGCCTGGGCACGGCAGCCAGCGCCGAGCGGCCGCCCGCAGCCCCACGCCCGCCATGCCCGCTGCGCGCCGCCCGCCCGCCGAGCCCACGACCCGTCGGCTGGTCCACCACCCCCGACTGCGCGCCCGCCACGGTGGCCGCGTGCTCCTCACCGAGACCGGCCAATGGGCGCGGCGCGCGGAGCCAGGCCGGCCAATAGGCGCGCCCCTTGGCCCGGGAGGCGGGAGGCCCCGGGACGGGGCGAGACTGGCTCCCCAGCCCCCTGCCCCTCCCCCGAGTCGCCCGCGCGGCCGAGTTCTCTGCGCCCCCCTTAGGTCGCCACGGCGGCGATGGCGGCTTCTCCTGTCCCCCTCTCGGGAGGTCGGGGGCCTAAGAACAGCCGTTCCCGGGAGACTCCGGACGGGGGGGCGCGGCGGGTCCACCCGGCCCCCGTCCTTTCTCCCTCCTCCACGCCGGGTCTTCCCGCCCCTGCCTCCACCTTCGGTCCTCCCGACCTTAGCTCCTCTGCCCTCACCCGGCCCCGCGGGGGGTCCCTCTCCCGCCTCTGCCCTGACCAGCACTGCCCGCGGACCTGAGGTCCCTTCCACCCCGTTAGCGAGTAAAGAGCCCTTACCTTACCGCGCGCGCTCCCGGCCCCACGCATGGCGAGGCCCGCAGCGGCGAAGCTGCCCCTTTGCTCCCCGCCCCGCACCTCACCCAGGTGACCCTCTTCAGCTCCTTTTAACTCGGAGCAGGGCCGGGCCTTCCGCTCTCGGGCGGTGGGCCAGGCGCCACTGCGCCTGCCAGGTGAGACCTCAGCTAATGGCTGCACCGGCCAGCCCCCTCCTGGCTTCCCGCGCAGGCCCCCCCTGAGGTGCCTCGGTCTCTTCTAGCAACGTCGCTGGACTTTCCAGCGAAATTCGTCTTCCCTGCTTGGGACCACCCTCCACCTTGTTTCTGCGATTCAGATGCGTTTTCCAAGTCCGCACGTGTATCAGTTAATGCCCCGGGCCCCGAGGAGGCCGGACCAGCTCGGGTGGGCTGTTAGCGGCGGGCTGGCCCTCTGGACACTTTGTTGCCCAGGGTGTGATACTTGTGAACAGCACGGTGCCTTGGCTGAAGACCTACTGTGTGTCAGCCCCTGGCCGGGTGCTGATGCGGGTGGAGGCCCACAGCTGCGCCCACCCGAGGAGTCAGTGAGCAGGTGCGCCCTGGGGAGCCGGCCGCACGTGGGCTTCCTCTGGGCGGGAGATGGGCCCCAGAGTCACCAGGGAGACGGAGGGAGCATCGAGTGGGGCAGTTGACGTGTTGGCCCCAGAAGGCAGGTTATCCAGGGGCCCTGCTTTCATTCTCTCGTTTTCAGCCTGTTTTTGTAGCTTTGTGCCTATATCACCAAACTCTCTTCTTGGGTCTTAGTTTTCATTTTATTTTCTTTGATTGTCTAATAGTTGTCTCCCTTCTCAGAGGTAATGAGGTGACAGCCTCATTAGACCTCAGCAAGAGTGAAGGCCTTCAAGTCAGATCTCCGCATCTGCCTGGCTTAACCTCAACTCCTCACTTCTCCGTCTGGAAAAGGAGATGATGAAAATAGAGGCGAGGTCCAATAGGCTTCGGAACACATAGAAAGAGCAAGGGTTCTATAAATCATCATCATCATATTGCAGCTAATCTAATTGATCAGTTATACTTCAGGCTTTATTTGTATTATCTCTAAATCCTACCAGCATCAGAGGAAGGTCCCCATTTTGTGTAGCGAACTGAGGCACAGACTAAGGGACTGTGTGCGGGGCAGAGATGTGGTTTATCAAAGCCCATCCGTGTTGAACCATTAGTTCTTCTACGATTGTGAGATGATGTATCAAAAGCACGTACAAGTCCCTTCATAACGGTAAGTGCCCCACACAGGAAAGCTTTTCATTAATTTTAGGGTTGCTTGTCGCAAAATGCTTACCTAGACTTTTGTTGTGATGACCAAGTTCAGCTTTCAACAAGGCATATTAAATTCTGTTATTTTTAGAAGTCTGGTCACCGTTCACGGACTCCGAAATAAATGCAAGGCGTTGCGTAATTGCAATTATATTACGGTGCAGCACACGCTTAGTCCATCAGAGGGTCATCACTTCCATCAGGACTTAAAGGAAAAGATGGCGGTGGCAGAGCGGGGGTGGGGAGGAGGGCGGTAGGGGAGTGGGGGACGGCCGCCGACTCCCAGCACTAGCTTCACTGGGAGGCCCGGGTCCCCGCTGGCCGTCGCCACGTGGGAGGTCCCGCCCCCAGCCCCGCCCCCTAGCCCCGCCCCGCCTCCGGAGCCGAGACGCCTGCGCGAGCTCCCCTCCGGGCTCGGCCACACGGAGCACGCGCACTCCGCCACATTCTACTGGCGAATCCCCGCGCCTTGCCGTGCTCTGATTGGTGGATCCGGAGCTCCGCGCTGGGCTCCTGCAGATCTACCCGCCGGGAGCAGAGACCGGGTGGCGATGGCGCGGTGAACTCGACCGCTGGCCTCTGCAAGGGCAGGCAGGACAGCCTCGCCGCCACCCGGGCGCTTCAGGCCAGGGGCTGAGGCAGCTCCCGTCGGCCCTGGTTTCTCCGCACCCCTCTCCGCGACCTCGGTTGGGCATGTTTTCCAGGGCCCAGGTGAGGCGAGTTCTGCAGTGGGTGCCCGGAAAGCAGCGACTCGGCGTCTACAGGTTTCTGCCCTTCTTTTTTGTCCTGGGAGGAACGATGGAGTGGATCATGATTAAAGTGCGCGTGGGCAAGGAGACCTTCTGTAAGTGGGCATGCAGCAGCCTCCGTTTCATTTCAGGAAGGCAGGAGGTGGCATGGGGCCTTTTCCCCTGGGAGGTCGTCATTCCCAGGTTGCAGACCGCTCCTTCCACTCAGCGCTGAACTGCTTTTTCCGCGTCGGGCGGGCAAGTGCGGTTCCATTCACTGGGCCCTGGAGACCCGCCAGGGCTCACGGGGTCTCCTGTAAGCGGGGCAACAAAGGCACTTCGGCGTTCAACCCTGAGACCTTGCTCACACGTTGAAGGGAGTGCACGGGACTCCACTCAGGACGCTCTCCTCGCCAGCCCGCTGGTGTCCTGCTGTCTCGGGGACAGACTTGCTCACTGCACGGTAGACGGGGGTAGGAACCTGGGCATTCATGGAAACTGCTAACTGGCCAGTCCTCTCGGGGCTCTGTAGTCCAAACCCTGGAGGGAGCTGGTCTGCTCGCTTAGCTGATTACCACTGTTTCTACAGGCAGGTCATTGGCACCAGGGCCCAGCACTGGGAACGGAATGCCGGGCGCTGCTTTGCTGAGCATTATAGCTCCGCACAGGCTAGTCAGGGGTGGGCAAACTTTTTGACTCGAGGGCCACAATGGATTCTTAAACTGGACCCGAGGGCCGGAACGAAAGCATGGATGGAGTGTTTGTGTGAACTAATATAAATTCAAAGTAAACATCATTACATAAAAGGGTACGGTCTTTTTTTTTTTTTAGTTTTATTCATTTCAAACGGGCCGGATCAGGCCCGCGGGCTGTAGTTTGCCCACGGCTGGTGCTAGTTCGTCTCCTGGGGAGACTTCCCCAACCACCAGGCCCGCTCTGCTTTGTCCCTCCAGAAAGAATCTCTTGTGAATTGCCAATCCTCATTTAAAAAAAATTTTTTTAGCGCTTTTTAGTCTTTTTGTTCATCCATTCATCAGTATTTAATGAGCACTGATGAGAGGATGTAATGAACAAGGCAGAGGGCCCCCCACTGGAGATGCCTCAGCCCTTAGGTGGGAGAGAATGGGATCAGAGCAGGGCAGTAGGAGTAGCCCTTGAAAGGTAGCTGGAAGAGTTCTCTGCTGATGATTTTTCTCTGGGAGAAAGTTCATGCCATTTGGGGGTGGTTGAAGGGTCAGGGTCATGGCTGAGGAAGCGGTTGTCAGGCGTCACAGTGGACCCAGTCAGATGCATCAGTTTGGCCCCACAGGGCAAAGCAAGCAGTGAGGCATGGAGAAGGAAGTTGGGTTATTCTGTGGTTGGGGCTTTGAAGGTGTGTCAAGAAGTTATTGATCAGCCGAAGCCGGTTTGGCTCAGTGGATAGAGCATCAGCCTGCGGACTGAAGGGTCCCAGGTTCGATTCCGGTCAAGGGCATGTGCCTGGGTTGCGGGCACATCCCCAGTAGGGAGTGTGCAGGAGGCAGCTGATCGATGTTTCTCTCTCATCGATGTTTCTAACTCTCTATCTCTCTCCCTTCCTCTCTGTAAAAAATTAATAAAAATATATTAAAATTAAAAAAAAAGTTATTGATCAGAGAGGGAATTTCAGCTGGTTTGGGCAGGAAGAGAGAAGGAGGGGTGGGGGCGGAGGGAGGTACTCAGGGGAAGAAGTTGGTAAAGGTCCAAGGACAGAAGGGCTAGAAAGGTGGTAGAGGTGATGGTCAGAGCAGAATGGATGGATGACTTCATAGGAACAGCGCCAGTGGGTGGCAGAAGTTGTGTGGGGAAGGCAGGGAAGTGAGGGAGGCTAGTGCTTTATCCCTAAGGGGACAGGGGTGCTGCCTGGGACAGGATAGGGTCAAGGAGCCAGAGCTAGATGCTGTTTTCAGTGACTGAAAAGGAAGTGATGGAGAACAGGTACCAGTGCAGAGAAGACGGTGGCAAATGGCACAAGCCCTGAAGGAAGAGGGTGGCAAATCAGAAGTCCAGAAAGCAGCAGCTGAGAACAAGGAAGCTGACCTCAGCTCCCCACCCCAAGTTCTTGGGTGTGGGAGAGGGAGCAGCAGAGCCACAGCTGGGGAAGTGCCTTTGAGGGGCCATGCTTCAGTTAAGAAGGATGATTTCGAGAGTAGAAATTGTGGGGGATACGGAAGTGAGGGAAGTTTTAAAATCTTAAATCATTGCTAAGAGGTATGATAGGATATGATCCTGTCTTTGAAGATACTTTTTTTTTTTTTTAATTCTCATCAGAGGATTTTTTTTCATTGATTTTTAGAGAGTGGAAAGGAGTGGGGAGGAAGAGAGAGAAATATTGATATGACAGAGACACACGACACATTGGTTGGTTGCCTTCTGCAAGCACCCTGACCAGGGCCAGGGATTGAACCTGAATCCAAAGTATGTGCCCTTGACAGGAATCGAACCCCAGACCCTACAATATGCAGCTCAACACTCTAACCCCTGAGCACACCAGCCAGAGTGAAGATACCAACTCTTACCGTGCTATTGAAGTCCAGAACTTCATTAACATAGCCTTATTTAACTCATGTTTTAAATTACTTTGGCATTGAATTAATGTTGAGCATGAGCTGGTTTGGCTCAGCGGATAGAGTGTAGGCCCATGGACTGAAGGGTCCCTGGTTTGATTCCGGTCAAGGGCATGTACCTCTGTTGCAGGCTCCATCCTGGTCCTGGGAGGCAACCAATCAGTGTGTCTGTCTCTCCCCCTTCCTTCCACTCTCTCTAAAAATAAATGGAAAAATATCCTTGGGTGAGAATTTACAAAATAGCCCCAAAAACATTAATGTTGAGATTCAGATATAGTGACCAACCTATACTACTGGTTAAATTACTTAGATCTTAGTATTTTTAATTCTTCAGTTTCTTAAAAATCTAAGTAAAATTTTTGTTCAATACAGATGATGTCTACCGGAGAAAAGCCTCAGAAAGACAGTATCAGAGAAGGCTGGAAGAAGCATCAGAGGCTGAACTTCAGCAGTCAATAAAGTGAATATGAAATTTTTCTAGTTTCAAATTCTTTAAAAATGTACATTCATTAAAAAATACACTTAGTGTTGGGGGAGCACTTTGTGAAGTGTATGATTGACCACTGTGCTGTACACTTGAAACTAATACAAAATAATACTGAATGTAAACTGTGATTAAAAAACAACAAAACCAAAAGCTGGCATAGCTCAGTGGTTGAGTGTCGACCTATGAACCAGGCGGTTGCAGTTCAATTCCCGGTAGGGGCACATGCCCAGGTTGCAGGCTCGGTCCCCAGTGTGTGTGTGCGGGAGGCAGCCAATCGGTGATTCACTCTCATCATTGATGTTTCTACCTGTCTCTCCCTCTCTGAAATCAATTAAAAAATATTATAAAGGCCTAACTGGTTTGGCTCAGTGGATAGAGCATCGGTCTGCAGACTGAAAGGTCCCAGGATCGATTCCGGTCAAGGCCATGTACCTTAGTTGCGGACACATTCCCAGTAGGAGGTGTGCGGGAGGCAGCTGATTCATGTTTCTAACTCTCTATCCCTCTCCCTCTCTGTAAAAATCAGTAAAATATATAAAATAAATAAATAAAAAATATTTTAAAAACCCAACATACAACACATTGCTAACATCCCAGCAAGTTTCTCCTTTCCTATGCACGTATGGATGGTGTTCACCGGGCTCTAAGGTCTGCATGGGAGAATTTGAACATGCTTGGAAAACTGCAGCCCATATTTTCTACTTCAGTGACATCTCTGTGCAGTCTACATTCGAGGGGAGAATTAAATTTGAAGCATAAAAATGTTCTTAGATACCTAGTTCGTGCCAGGCAATTTAATCTGGAATTTGCATTCTCTAGTTGCCAGAAAATGGCATTCCTGTACATTTGGCAAGGAGAGGGATCAGGAGTTGTGTCTGATACAAAGACATCGGAGTCAGTTTAATTTCATTCTGACTACCTTCAACAAAAGGTGAATTATTAACCATAGAGAGGCAGCTTTACATTTATAATTTCCACAGCTACTCCTTAGTTTTCAGTTTTTTTGTCACATACTGAACTTGACAACCAAAAATAAACTGGACAATTTGGTAGTATTTTACTGCAACTCATTTCATTGTATTCAATAATGGGCAGTCTGAGTAAAAGAAAATGATATATCATTTTAATGGCTGACTCTAACAGTTTAGTTCTTACAAAAAGAAAAATGAAGCACAGTGGGTGTGGCTCAGTGGTTGAGCATGGTCCTGTGAACCAGGGGGGTTAAGGTTCAATTTCCTTAGGGCACATACTCGATCCCCAGTAGGGGGTGTGCAGGAAGCAGCCAATCAATGATTCTCATCATTGGTGCTTCTCTCTCCTCTCTGAAATCAATAATTATTTTAAAATAAAAACAAGAAAGATGAATATAATTATGTAATAGCCAATATCCTACTAGAATAACTAATAAAAGTACATACGTGGTTAATAATGACCTTTAATGAGTACTGAATATTATTTTGTGATATTAGACAAATTATAGAACAGTTTTTCTTGAATCAGTTACTAATGGTAGATTTTTTTTCAGTAGGCAATTTTTTTTTTTTTTTTTTAGAGAGTGGAAGGGAGAGGGAGAGACAGAAACATCGATGTGAGACAGACACATTGATTGGTTGCCTCCCGCACACCCTCGATCAGGGCAGGGAGCCTGCAGCTGAAGTATGTGCCCTTGACCAGAATCGAACCTGGGACCCTTCAGTCCCCAGGCTGATGCTCCATCCATTGAACCAAATTGGCTAGGACCAAAGATTTTTTTTTTTTTTAAAAAACAGCTCCATTGAGGTATAATTCCTATCATGACCAACATTTCAGTCATTATAAATGTTCCAATTCAAATTCAAACCTAGTTTTTGGATACTGCTGTCACCCCAAAGTTCCATCGTGCCATGTGCAATCAATCACTGCCAAGATAGCATGGTTCCTTCCCAGGCACGTGGTAGCTCCAGCAGCAAGCTCTGTGGGAGACTTACCTAAGGTTTTCTCATTTTAGATTTTCCCAGTTAAATCTGACTGACCCACTGCTTGTCCAAACCAGGACTGCAACATCAGGGTAGCAATGTTGTAGGTTTTCCTAGTTCATTTCTCTCCATTTTGCCTCTTTTAATTAATAAAATCACAGACTTCCTCCTGGCCCCCCAATTGATGCTACATTCTTTCTGGCAGTAAAGCTGCTGGGTTTTGTGTTTTTGCCACCAGACCCACACTGGTCAAGCCACTCAATTTTTGCCACTGACCTGGGTGGGGGCTGAGAGGCTGAATGAAAGCAGCCCCAGGTAAAAAGGCCACCGACTGTTGGCTGTTTTTAACCAAAGTTTGAGCAGTTTTTCAAGAATAAAATGTTCTCGCCCTAGCCAGTTTGGCTCAGTGGATGGAGCGTCGGCCTGGGGACTCAAGGGTCCCGGGTTCGATTCCGGTCAGGGGCATGTGCCTTGGTTGTGGGCGTGTCCCTGGTGGGTGTGCAGGAGGCAGCTGATAACTGTTTCTGACTCTCTATCCCTCACCCTTCCTCTCTATAAAAAAATCAATAAAATATATATACATATATATATATTAAAAGGTTCTCAATTTGTAAAATACAAATAAAAATGTACTTTTCAGATCTCTTACACAGAACTGCCTTAAAAAGAACTTTTTTTGTTTTCCTATCACTGCTTGAATACCTACTTTCCTGTGTGAAAATTATTTCCTCCTAAAACATACCCATTAAATGAATCTAGTCCAGGAACTATTTCCTAAACAATTCAAGGATCAATCAGGATGCCTTTCAGTGCAGCCTGAATTCTTGGTGAAATTCTAAAGGGAAAAAATTATAACTTACTTTACTTTTTTGCAGAATTCACATTTAATCATGGACATAAAAGACCTAAGTAAAATTTGTTTAATGCAGACAAGATCATTGTAACCAGGATAATTATGCAGATTACATTTGTCAGCTGCCACTTTGTAAACATTTTGCTAGGGTGCTGGGAATTCCAGACATTACATTACTTGCTCTGGTAAACCCTTCCCTTGCCAGGCTCCATTAACATGCAAGGGCTGGATGGAGCTCTTGTGAACTGGGGCGGGAGACAGGCTTCACACACACCTCGGTGATAGAAGATACTGCTTTCAAATAGCTGCTAAATAAAGAGGCTGCTCCTTCCCTAAGAAATGTAAACGTCACAGTGTAAAGCTACCATAGACTTGCCTAAATCATAGGCCCAGTCTATTGGTAGAGATTTTGTAATTTGATCCAGAATAAGTTTGGGTTAGCTGATAGAAAATGCAAAGGCATCTTCCCATGCTTGGAGAGCCACATTCTACATCTTTTGAAACAAGAAAATAGCTACATATTAAAGAACACGTGTTTCAAAAGTTTATTTTTCATGAATAAGAAGCAAATGATCTCTGTCACAAACACAACTCTTCCTAAATTGTTTAGGGATTTGTTTTTCTAATTTTAGTCCATTTATGTTGGAACCAATTCAGTATAAAGAGCCACTGATTATCTCATTAAAGTACTGCCTGAAGCAAACTCAGAATCACTGCCCAGAGATGGACTGTGAAGACCAGTGATGGTCAGCAGCCCCTGGGGGAGGAAGGTGGTTCTCAGGTGCACTTGCATCACCTCAAGAACTGCTGGTGAATCTCACCACAGGCATTTTACTGGTTGGACTGCAGCATAAGAAAATTGTGGTATGATACAATTTTATGGCCTTATTCCATGTTCCTCCACCCCCCAATTTAGAAGTTTAATATTTGCTACATATAGAGAATACTTAACACGTTTTTACAAAGAATAGTTGTAAATACTAATAAAATAATCTAACTTCTATATCTGCTGTGGGTTCCTTCCCTGGTCCACCTTCCTGACTCCATCCTAGAATCACTCGTCTGAAATTTGTGTTGATCTTCCCTAGAGCTTTTTTTCCAATATATTTTATTGATTTTACAGAGAGGAAGAGTTAGAAACATCAATCAGCTGCCTCCTGCATGCCCCCCACTGGGGATGTGCCTGCAACCAAGGTACATGCCCTTGACCAGAATCGAACCTGGGACCCTTCAGGTTGCAGGCCGACGCTGTATTCACTGAGCCAAACCCAATTAGGGTGAGCTTTTATACACACACACACACACACACACACACACACACACACACATATATATACTAGAGTCCAGGTGCACGGATTCATGCACTGGTGAGGGGTCCCTCGGCCTGGCCGGGGGATCAGGCCAAAAGACCCCACTGGTGTACGTTCTGGGCCGGGGAGGGACCATGGGAGGACTCCAGGATGTGTCCAGCTCATCTTGCTCAGTTCCCATTGGCCAGACCCCAAGCTAACCTACAGGTCGGAGCGTCTGCCCCCTGGTTGTCAGTGCTTGTCATAGTGACTGGTCAAATGGTCGGACACTTAGCATATTAGGCTTTTATTATATAGGATATTAGAGCCCTGGCCAGGTAGCTCAGGTGGTTAGAGCATTGTCCCAACATGCCAAGGTTGCGGGTTCAACATCCCCGGTCAGGGCACTTACAAGCAGCAATCAATGAATGCATAAATAAGTGGAACAAATCAATGTTTCTCTCAAATCAATAAAAAATGTTTTATTCACACACACACACACACACACACACACACACACACACTAATTTACTGAAGGTCAACAAACCTTTGAAGATGACAGGTTAATTTCTGACTCCAAGGCAAGGAGACTAGCAAAGCAATTACTGTATTAAATTGAAGATACTTTCAGGGCACGTTAGTTTGGATGCTATAGAGCAGGGATGGGGAATATCAGGCTCTTGGTCCCTATAAAGCCTGAGAAATCATTTGGTCTGGCCCTGCCAATAAATCTGAGCTTTTTTCATAGCAACATAAATTTATATTAAGTGAATTCTATTAAGCAAATGATATTATGGCCCTTGGCAGAAAAGGTTCCCCTTCCCTGCTATAGCATAAAAATTAACTTTGTTAACCAAGTTGCAAGCTTTCTTTTTAACTTTGCTTCAAAAACTTTTTTTTTGTTAACCCTCACCTGAGGATATTTTTCCCATTGGTTTTTTTTTTTTTTTTTTAAATATATTTTTTATTGATTTTTTACAGAGAGGAAGGGAGAGAGATAGAGAGTTAGAAACATCGATGAGAGAGAAACATCGATCAGCTGCCTCCTGCACATCTCTTACTGGGGATATGCCCGCAACCCAGGTACATGCCCTTGACCGGAATCGAACCTGGGACCTTTCAGTCCGCAGGCCGACGCTCTATCCACTGAGCCAAACCGGTTTCGGCTCCCATTGGTTTTTAGAGGGGGGAGGTATAAAAGATAAACATCTATGTGAGAGAGACACATTGATTAGTTGCCTCCTGCACATGTCCCAACTGAGCCAGGGAACAAACCTGCAACCAGGTACATGCCCTTGACCAGGAATTGAACCCAGGACCCTTCGGTGCAAAGACCTGGTGCTCTACCACTGAGCAATATGGCCAGGGCTCAAAAAAACTTTAACCTTCCTAAGGAATATGACTCTACCCCATCAGACACTGGAAGGATTTAAGAGAACTTGAATACATTTAAAGGGCATTGCACCTTGGCCAGTGTTCTCAGTGGTTAGAGCATTGGCTCAAACACCAAAGGGTCACGGGTTCGATTCCTGGTCAAGGGCATGTGCCTGGGTTGCAGGTTGGATCCCCAGCCCTGTTGGGTGTATATGGAAAGCAACTAATTGATATGTCTCTCTCACACAGATGTTTCTCTCTACCCCATCCCCACCCTCCCCCTGCTTCCACTCTCTAAAAAAACCAATGGAAAAAATATCCTCAGGTGAGGATCAACAAAAAGGCATTGCTCTTATATGCCGATTGTAGAACTGCAGTGCCCCCTAGTGTCAACTACAAGGCAAAAATTATAACAACAGAACCCCCACAATACTCAATCTAGAATGACAAGCCTAATTAGCATTTATTGCTAGAAATCTACCTCCACTGTAGTGTTGTGGAAAGAATTTGGGCTTTGGAGCTTCACTTGATCATCTGAACTGATAAAATACCTAAGTTAGGAACATAGTAACTTTGTTCATCTAGCAGCCCTATTTTGGAAGTTTTGTCTAATCTCTCTGATGTAAATTAATTACATTAATATCTTTTTTTAAGTTTGATTTTTTCCAACTGAATAACCTCTCTTTAAAACAAAATGCACTTGGAACATGAGGCTTTCCAAAGGATTTCTCTTCTAGTAGAATATTATCAATTTTTTAGTCTTCACACATGTGAAATTTCTTGCCATTTTTATGTGCAATCCAATGAATACATAAATTTTTGGGTTAGAAACAGTCTGTTAGGTTCTAAACTTTCCTTCAGCTGACCTAGCACACTTCCAAACTAAAAAGAAATAGAGTAATACTTGGCGGTATTTGTTTGCTCATAGTGTTTAGTTGGAATGTTTTATACATCACTGATCCAAAATATACTCATGAACAAAGATGTATGCACAGCCCTAAGCTTAGGAGAACAGAATCACAGGGATTTGCAAAGTGATATTAGAGGAAAACAGTTGGTTGATTTTACCAACACTTTCTATTAAAAGTGTGGTCATGTTTTAAGAGCTTATAAGCATGTTAAAGACATACCTGGGACACTTATCTCTTCTGATCACAAACAACTATTTGAAGCGGATTATATGGCTTTATGATCTAGGACAGTGATGGCGAACCTTTTGAGCTCAGCGTGTCAGCATTTTGAAAAACCCTAACTTAACTCTGGTGCCGTGTCACATATAGAAATTTTTTGATATTTGCAACCATAGTAAAACAAAGACTTATATTTTTGATATTTATTTTATATATTTAAATGCCACTTAACAAAGAAAAATCAACCAAAAAAATGAGTTCGTGTGTCACCTCTGACACGCGTGTCATAGGTTCGTCATCACTGATCTAGGACATGCTTTACCTTCTGCAATCAGTAACTCTTTTTTTAATTTAATTTTATTTTGCAATCAGTAACTCTTTAATTTTAACTGAAACCTGCATTTCTGCCCATCCTGAGGACAGCAGTGGCTACATTTGGCTTTGTGTTAATGCTCCTGAGCCCTGGACCAGTGTCTGGACACTTGAGGAGCGCTCTTCCCCTAAATTAGCAGCTGTATCCCTGTCAGCACAAAACCAAGCTTTGCAGGAGTTAACCCGTTTGAAGCTAACATCTGAGACAAGCTTTAACAAACAACCAAATCTGGTTAATCCAAATCACTTTGCAAACTCCATTTTTATTTGGATTAAAAAGCTTTAGATGAACAAACATATAATACATACATGTTATAAGACTAGTTACCACGTAAAACTCTTTTGATACAGAAATTAGAATAAACCAAGTTTTAATCAAGTCTGAAAATGTTCAAGCTCAAAAGTCAACACCACCAATTTGGAGTTTTACACAGAGAAGCATCCCCTCTCAATTCTTCCTCATAGGAAGACAAGGGTGGCTTCAAAAACGAAACAATTAAAGGTCTTTTAAATCAGTTGGCTGACATATTATTTTAAACCTATAGGTTTCCTCCACACACATAAACAAAATTCTTTTCCACATGAACTTATATTTTGAAAACACTTAGGCCGTTATGCTTTCTAAGCCATATCACTACAATTCCTAAACTCATGGATAAAAGGTGTATAGTTAACTTGTACTTTTTTAAATGAGCAAAATTTCTTTTTTTTGGAAGATGGCTGACCTCAAATTTCCTAAATATTAACTGATATTCCCCAAGTTAATATACAGAAAGACATGATTCTAAAATAAATTATTTTTTTTTAAAGAAAAACTTAATTAGGGCCTGCCCAGTAGCCCCCTGGCCCGACTCTGTACTGCCTTAGGGAAGCTCCTGGCCGGGTCTGTGGTTCCGATAGCACCTCCAGACACTGGGAAGGAGTCCGGAGGAGGAGTGCTCTGGCTTCTAATGCCCCATGTAGCCCACAGTAAAGTTTTTAGAGACTTCCCAAGAAGTCTCATCCAGACCTTAAAAAGGGAAATAAAATGGACGCATGAAATAAATAAATAACTTAACCAAAATTAAATTTCAGGTTCTTTGGTGTAATTCAAGGATGTCTAGAAATAAAATAATCTGATTGTATTATACAGTCCATGATGATTCAATGGCCCAATAACCAGGAACTGAAGATTTCTTTATCTGATTCAGTTTAACAATAAGGTACTGATATACTATTGCAATACATTTTTTTTTTAAATTCAGAATTATTTAAAATACTTGATGCAAACTGAGATCCAGTGGTTGACTATAGGCAATTAAGTTACAAGGGCCTCCTATGTAGATACAAGAGACTTTTATCCATTCTACACACTTTTGTCCCCATGATTTAATAAGAATGGTAATGAAATACCAGGTATTGAGTCATACCAGACTAAAAGAAAAAAGTATCCTCTGAAAGTCACTCTTTCAACTTACACACAGCAGTGGAAGGTCAACCACAATGGCAACCACTTTGCTACAATAAAGCAGGTTTCCAAAAACCCTAGAAACACTGTTCCATATTTGCTGCTTTTTACCTGTCTGAGCATCATACACTGCCTCCAAATGTTTATTTTAGGGTCATATGAGACAAGGTCATCAAACCCAAGTGTTTAGGGTCTGTAATGGACTTTTTCATGAGCATTTTCTTAAATTATGATGCCTTTCTCTTGAAATTTAAAAGCACAAGCTGAATTTTAAATATTTTAGGAAGTTTTAAATTTCTGGTTGAGAATTACAACGAAGAAACTTAGAAAAAAAGAAAGCCGCTTCTGACGAGGAAACAAAGAGTACTAAAGCATTTGCATACACAGGCGGTCTACCCATTTACAATTAGGCTTCTGATACAGCTCATATCTAGTGATGCACGCCCTTTGTTAGTTTAGGTATTATGCTGAAAAGTAAATCACCTCCATGGATGAACTTCAAATATTTTTTTCAATGTAAGAGATTTAAAATTTTAAATCATCTAACACGTATAGGCATAAATTGTGAATTATTATTCATAGATCAAAAGTACCCTTAAACTTACCTGCCAAGACTAAGAATAATTCAGGGTTGTGCACATGTTCTATAAAAATAACTGACACCATAGACATCTAACTCAGCACAAGAAAAAGTACTCTCTCTCCAGGTGTCCGGGAGATGCACCAGCTGCAGAAAGATACACAGCACTGACTTCAGATTTCTGCAGCAAGCCTCTGAGTTAATAGAGCAAATGTGCCATGTCTGCCAAACACGTATAACCTAAATAACAACCTTTCACATCACCTGTAACACACTTTTTGGGAAAGTGGCTTAAGATATTCAGGCACATGAAACAGACAGAAGTACACTCCCTTCTCTAAGATGTAAACTAGGACCAACTTCACATTTCATTGTCAACTTAAACTAATCTGTAAACTCGTGTGTGTGTGTGTGTGTGTGTGTGTGTGTGTGTGTATTTTTTCAGTTTGTTCTTTTATAAAAACAAAAACCAAAAAACCCTAATCCAAGACAAAACCTTTGATGGTTTCAGTTCCATGGCAACAAGTAAAAAGATAAAATTCCAAGTCTACACATATACAACCAATTATGAAACTGGTTTTAAACGAAGGAAATATATGCAAAAAATCTTTGTGTATTTGATAAAGTCAACTTAATATAACAAAAACAAATTGAAATAGCTTATTAAAAGTATCCTTATATAAAAATGGCCTTGTGATGTACAGTAAAATGCAATAAAAATTATCATCCTTTGTTCTTTCCCCCCACCCCCTGTAACTATGTGGCTACTATTCCACAAAACTCATTATGCTTCTATAAAAGAAACGTAATAGATGTGATTAAAGGTTTTCTAGATTGTATGCTTGGCGAATGTTGAGGGTGTCTCGGAGCATCAAATCCCGAAGGCGCCAGAGGGCATCTGCCATGGTGGTGTGAGCCCCTTTACTTTTCAGCCAGTGAGAGGGTAGGCGGCTCTCTTGTTCTTTTGACAAATGGACATCACGCCTTCGAGCTGAAAATTAAAGTACAGACAGAGGAATATAAATAGGAATTTTAAGGTAACAAATTTTCCCTCAGTCCTAAGGTCTGATAGATTAGAACATAAAAACATAATGATTTATTTAATATTATAAATTTTAACTCTGCAGAATATTTCCAAGCAAATTTCTTATATAATTTTATTAGACATCTTGGTTTTTAGAAAACTACTTCACTTAGGTAGGTATGAGACTACCTAACTAGGGATGTGTTGTTTTATGCTTTGTATTTTAGAAATTACCTAATTTATAATAATGACTTCACCAAAGAGCTGTACAAACACCTAAAAGATTAGGTTATTAGTATTTTTTTGTAGCCACTCCTGATAATTAATAATTACTTCCATGTGAAGAAAAACTCCTAAAAAGGTAAATGTGAAGAAAGGTAAAACATAGCTACTACTCTTATAAAAGAAATCAAATTATCAACTTTTGTTTAGAAATTAAGAATGAATAGAAACAAATTCTTTTAGTTTGTAATGAATAAGTCTGTTGAACTAAATGACTAACTTGATAGGTTAACAGAAACATATTTTCTAATATATTTTTCTCTTTTAAAAATTGAGGTGAGCCTTGGTTGGTGTTGTTCAGTGGTTGGAACATTGGCCTGTGCACTGAAGGGTCTTGGTTTCAATTCCTAGTCAAGTACTTGGGTTGTAGATATGATCCAGGTGTGCCAGAGGTAACCAATCTACCATGTCTGTGTCTCCCTCCAACCCCCCCTTCCATTCTCTCTAAAAATCAATGGAAAAAATATCCTCAGGTGAGGTTTAACCACAAAAAAAATTGAAAATTGAGGTGAAATAACTTTTAATTTATTCAAATGCATCTATGTTTAATGTCCAAATGCCTAAAAAAATTTAAAAATTCAGAATATACTTAAAAAGATGACAGTGATGTTTATGACAAAATTAAGCTTCGAGATTCAGCAAAAGTTTTTTTTCAAAGTGTGATGTTAATATACAAAGAAGATTCAAATC
Organism: Myotis myotis; assembly: GCF_014108235.1. Taxonomy (NCBI): domain Eukaryota; kingdom Metazoa; phylum Chordata; class Mammalia; order Chiroptera; family Vespertilionidae; genus Myotis; species Myotis myotis. The sequence continues at coordinate 18,388,443 of NW_023416317.1, read as the reverse complement.
CTTGTATTAAATACACCATTTATTTTACTTGTATAAAAAAAATGGGTATTTTCCCTGGGCTATAATATGGCAATAGCAGCAAGAGGACTTGAACAAATCGTGGATTTCATACTTAGTGAGAAGGACTCTCCTTACCTGCCAGAGTCTGGTCCCACTTGCTAATGCTGTTGGACTCAGCACTGAGTCCTTCAATGTATTTCAGGTAGGCCTCTGAGTGGAGAAGCCGTTGGGTCTTCGGTGGAGGAGCCACAAACATGGGCGTTGTTGGCTGCTGTATAACAGGGGGGCCGGCTGGATGTGGGCCAGGATATGGAGGTGGTGCCTGCTGCCCTTGAGGCCCCAAAACTCCTACCTGAAAGAGCAGACCACACAGTGAGGGAAAAAAATACTTAGTACATGTTTTGAGAAAGAATATAATGTGAACTCTGTCAAGTCTAGAAAATCCAACTGGGAGGCTTACCTGCTGTCCATATGGACTTCCGCCTTGTGCTGGAGTCCCTACCATAGGGGCCACCCCTTGGTTCATTACACCTGTAATTCAGAATGCAATGTCTCAATTAGAGGCTCTGGTTGACATGACTAAAAAACTACTGTCTGATAAGAAATTATGCCATTTATAATGCAAGCCTATGGATCTCTCTGCAGTTGAGTCTCTGTGGATAGGAACCCTACGCACCCAACACAGAATGTAGCCTTCAAACAGAAATTCCTATTGTTTCCTAGGTACTTGACAGTGCTAGTTCACTTGTCAGATGTGTATTAGTTATTCATGGCTTGGAAATTATTTGAACCCTGCAAAAATTCTAGTATTTCCCTAGGTAATCTATACTCAGAATACACCTATATTTTTAAGGTATTTTTCTTCTGACAACACATTTTCCTGTACTGAAGCCTGTGTTTAAGTTCAGCAGTAATGGCATTCAATCAGGCTCAGCAGAAAGCAGTGTGGTAAGATATAGGACACAGGGAAGAGGCTGTGCAAGTGCATAGTTAAATGAGCTCTGTGGCACATCCTTGATGTCCCCTCACAGGCCACCAGCTCCTCTAGTTCTGACTGGAGTTACTAATGTTGGCTGAGAGAGGACACTTCCATCTGATAGATAGCACTTTGAAAAGGGCTATCACTTCAAATGCAAAATGAAGGGAAAGAGAAAGATATGGTCCTACTATATTTGAATATGTATCTGATAATAATTTTGTAAATTACTCTTGGTGACTCCTCATAAACAATTTCTGTCTCACAGGTACTAATTGATGATAATGAGATGTCCTAAATTTAGTATCTAGGGTTATTTTAATAATCTAGGACCATCCATTTACTGTTCTCAAAACAAAGAGATACAAGAAACCCGGTTCATTAAAAACTACAACAGAAATCCTGGTGAGTTGTTGTTTAAACCTGAAACAAATCCTACTGGCTGCATAAAAGGCTCAAGAGGAGTTAACTTCATATTCTATATAGTTCCTTATGATTCAAAATGTTAACATTTTGACCAGGCAGAACCAGCCCAATACTCTAAGGTTCAGAATTACTAAATGCTACTTCTAGGAGGTATTAGACATTTGCTAGACAGAAAATAGTAAGTAAAAATAAGCTTTCTGTTTTCAAAGCAGGGATTTTTATATTTCAAGTACTCAGAAGGGTTGGCACACCTGGATGACCATGATAGGATCCTAATAATTATTTATGAATGAATGAAGAGGTTGTGGTGGGTAAGCTGCAACATATTATTAACACCTACCCCTGCCTCCCAGACACTCACCAGACTTAAGATTCCACAACACAGTGGGCCTCCCTGAGCTGCTGGTATCAATCTTTGTAGAGCAGCACAAACAAATCAGCAGACCCCTCTCCTTCCTCTATTTACAAATGCCACGCTAGGGAGCTGCAGGTGAGAATGTGGGCCCCAGAGGAGTTCACTGAATTCTCCTCTCAAAGCCTGATCAGAAATGTGTGGACGTAGGCACTAAAAGTGTTTCTTCCCTGTCGCCCTGACTACATCAGGTGTGTTGTTCCTTTCAAATACAATTTAAAATCTGAAGAGGAAAAGGCAAACAGCAGTGCCCCAACACCCACCAAAGATATCTGCTACCTACACAGTTCTGGCCTTAGACGTGTTTCCCACTGAGTCCCATGTGTACTTAGAAGTCAGCTCTAACCTGGTCTGCTGACTCAGTTAGACACTCTGCCAAGATGAGAAGGCACTGAGTTAAGGCCAATTCTATTTGCCACACGGGCACAGCCATTTTATGACTGTCTTCTGCTGCAACAGCAATTCACACACAGGCCACCATTTACATAATGAAACATGTTCTCCCACAAATATTTCCCTCTTTGGATACATCTGGATCAAACACTTTTTTGGAGTTATGACTATTCTCTAGTAAGTCTCCAGTAATAAGAATGTGGCTGGAGGCTCTAGGCCAAGCCACCATGTTTACTCACCCTGCACATTGCTGGGTGTACCCTCTGAAGCATTCTTTGGAATTCTGTATAACCCTATGATCAGTAGGTCCAATACTGTGTAAGAAAATCTCATGTTGTTACGTTTTATCATCTGGGCTGAGTCTTTAGCTTTTATTTTGGATAATGGACCAAATGCAATTCCAAGTTGTCTTAAAATCACAATCCCTCCAATCAGATTACAGCTAAGGGTCAGTCAGTTCTTTTGAATATGATGACAATTAATATGGAACTTGTGATTTTCCTTTCATAATAAACTTTCAACTTACTAATTAATTATAAAGTAACACTGTAGCTAAAGCTGGATTTCATTTATGTTTCTATGTAAAATAACTTCTGAGCTTCTGTCCACAGACAAACCAGTGTCTACAGTTAGTAGAGTGGACTATGTTGTCCTTTAACATGTTTTGTCATGCTTCTTAGGGAATGCAGATACAGAAAACCAGCTCAGTGCAAATTTGTTCCCTCCCTCCTTTTTGTTCCTAAAAGGACTGACTGAAGGATTTCTGACGAGTTCCACATTAGTGACTTCAATTCCTTAGAAGTGCTGATTGAGAAGCAAGAGATACAGTAGGGACCCGATACAAGATTCTGTGAGATAAGAACTGAATCAGAGGAAGTAATGCACTCAGTAGCAAAAAGTGCTTTTATATGTGACTCTCAACTAGAAATTTGAGAAATTTTATTTACTCATAAAGAGGTCACGACTTCCTAGGCTGTGTCTGACTTTTTTAGCACGTTAAATTGTGTGATTTTAGAGTTTGCCTCCTGCCCCTAGGTCTGCTGAATCTGGTCTCTGCCATGTGTCCTGTGCTGCTGCTAGGCATCTACACACACAGGATAGGCCCTCCTGCTGACATCTCTGGGGTTCTTAGTGTGGGAAGGCCTGCTCATAATGGGCAGTAAGTGCCTCCTAAAACAACTGGCTGAGGTAGGAAAAAGAGAACATAAAGATGAGATTAATGAGTGAATGAGGATGAAGTTCTTACCCGGTGGTGGGATGCCCGGGAGGCCGGGCACACCTGGCGGAAGATGGTGGGGTGGAGGCCCCCCAGGGTGAAGTGGCTGCATGCTGCCCATGCTAACAAGGCCATCAACTGGGCCCTGCAAAGGTGGAAGGCCTGGCGGATAGCCACCCATCATGCCTTGAAGGACACAATAAATTTCAGACATGCATCATTAACATGCAACATGAGCTAAGTAATAACAAACCTCCCACATGCACTACTAATGAATAAAGCACCCTTAGTATTGCATGATACAACAGCAATTAGTGCAATTATTTTGTTGCAAAAATGAACAAAATAAAAAGTTATAAATATGAAACCCAACATTTCTGGATGAATTAGTACTTAGTATATTATTACTTGTAGTTATTTTTCCTGGGATAAATATACTGCATGTTTTCAGGTAAAAATAAAGAGTTCCAGTAACAGCCTTTCCAAGGTCATGGTTGTTGCAAGCTATTCAGAGTGACCAGTTCTGCGACTGTGTTTCTAACTGAGCAGTAATAACGCCATCATTCCACTCTGCCCACACTCATATGCCTATCATGGGGAAACTGGAATGGAGGTAAATGAGGTGCACAGCCCTGATCACAAAGCATGGTTCTCCAGATTGTGGGAGGATGGCAAGAATTTTCCATCTACTCCTCCTCCCTTCTAGCCTCACCACTGTTGCTACGAATGGATCATGCTGGAGCTTGACTGACGAACCACTAAGAGCCATCACAACGTCTGATGTTTCATCTTTAGATCTCAAACAAGTTAAAATAAAGGTCAAAACTAAACCCTCCCAAGCCAACCTAAGTTCAGGTCACTCAGCCTGCACTTAGGGAGGAACGGCTGGAGAATCAGGCTCTGCTGACATGAGAAAATGCCAATTGTCATCATTGTTTCCACACTCACAAATGTCCTCACGTAAACCTTCATTTAACAGGGAGCATTTTAAATGTGATACAGAATTTCTGTGAACAGTCTTTTATTCCTTTATTTTCAAAGTGCATCTCCACAGGATAAAATATTTTCTGCTAGCTAAGGAAGAGTTTCAAGAAACAAGTATTTTTGGCAAAAGGAGTGAAAGGAAGAAAATAATTTCAAATTGTCAAAAACTCACCTATCAAAAGACCTTTGAAGCCACACGACATTTTTTTAAGCAAGAAAAACAACTTGACTTTTCTAGGATTTGAAATGATCACAATGAACAAAACATAATACTTCCCCCCAAAATGCAATCACCTTTGGCCACAACTTCTTGCACAAAGGGAGGGCTGAGGGACTGGTGCCAAACCTCATTTTTATAAAAGATTCTTTGTAGAGAGACTTGGGGAAATAGTGGAAAACTCCAGATTCTAAGAATTTTACTCTCTGACTTTCCCTAAAGAATTATTTGAAAGGTATTTATTTATAAAAGTTTAGTCTCTTAAAGCTATAAAATTACTGATAATTCTTAGATTCAGTCTGCGTCATGAGTCACATCTAAGCTGACTGAAAAATGTACAATTATATGAACCAATAAAACAAATTTTAAATAATACCTCTATACATGAAATAGGATTATGAGTTTCAGTTTTAAAAAATGAGAGTTCAGAGAGTAGAAACTACTTTTGAACAGACACCATCACCTTAAACATGAGGAGATCCAATGTTGCCAAACTGCCTTTTAACACCACCACCAGATATAGCTTTTAGGGAATTTAAGAATGTTAGGAGACTTTGCTTTCAATTACAAAAGCCCATCTGAACGCACCCTTCACGGGCTGAAGGTGAAGAAATTAAGAACTGAAAGACATGACACTTGTCTTCATTAAACTGTACTTTGGCATTTATTATCCCAGTCACATGTGTTCAAATGAGCTTCAATGCTTGTAAGCAAAGCTGGTCTCAGACAGTAACCAGGCTAAGACTGAGGCCCTACGCAACCTGTAAACCCATGAAAGATCACCCTGATAGCTGCCAAGTTCCCACTGTAGACTGGTTACTCTAGAGAATGCTTGCCCTTCACTCCCATGGCCCAGAAGTCTGGGCGGTACACACTTAATAATGGAACAGGGGCTTTCTAAAAACTGGCCCCATCCTCCTCACCCGTCAGAGCTCTATGTTATTCCCCAACAGGGAGCTAAAATGCTGCAGCTGCTGGTTTTGTGTTTCCTCCCCCCACCCCAACCCCCAGTGGTTGTTTTTTATTTTTAATGTTTTTAGCTGTTTGAATTCATTTAGTTAATGTGTCCCTGGGTTTTTTAGTCAAGGGCACAGTGCTACAATATCACACATCAAATAGAACAGGATGTCAATAAGGGAATTCTAACTTTCAAGGTCCCCATGTTCGAGGCCTGATTTCTAAAACCTTTGGAACCCCATTAACCAAAATGGGCCATGGAATAGAGCAGGCAATTACAAGATTTGTTAGATCAACATCAGTTACACTGAAAGTACTGAACAGCCATGATTCAGATGTGCTTTGGCGAGTGCAAATGCTAGTTCAGCAACAGTGCATTTGAGAACTTGCCATCATGAAAGGTAGGAGCAACAATGGAAAAGTTATCTTATGCTACTATTCCTCAAAAAGCAAATACAAAAAAAGCAAAAACAAGAACAAAAACAGCATCCCAATGGAGCCTGCCTTGAAAAAGACTGTCTTAGACTCCCTTGGAAAAGAGGTCAGATTGCTTTTGCTTAAGGAGAAAGGGGGCTTGTATAGACCTCACCAGGTTTAGAGAAATCATGAAGGAGGGACCCAAGAAGTGGTCTGCAGGCTTCTCGTTGGAGGCTTGTAGCTACCAGATCCAGAGACAACACACACAAGCAAACCACATTCATCATTTTCTTTTCTTTCTTTCCTTTTTTTTTGAATATGTGACTGGGATACTAACAGAAAATGCAGTTTAATGTAATTAAATAGAAAAGCATTACAGAGTGGGCACAATGAATTGAATAAGGACTTTGTATTCCACTTAGCAGTCATGCACACTGGTGACCAAGAAAGGATTTATAATTCATTGTCAAAAATCCTTTTAAATGGTCAGTCTTTTTAAAGGATGGCTGCAGCAGAACAAGGCAAACTGAATACTGGAATGAGATGGAAAAGTCAACATCGCCTAAAGAATAGTTTTGTGTTTTCTCTTGGATGTCTCTCCAGAAGAGAATTCAGGGTCTATTTATATTTTCTGCTATAATGCTCTATTAAGAGCAGTCTGGGGTGGAGAACAGCGCTAGACTAGGCCCACAGCTAGGGAAGAGCTGCTCTCTAACAATTCCCAGGATTGGGCCCAGGGCCCATTTCTGGGGCAGAGGGGAGGCATTGCCCATACGGGAAAGGCAATGTAAGGACAACATGGATGACTTCAAACTTTGAATCTCTCATAGGAAAGCCTAGAGACTGTGGCCTACTCCTCATTGGAGAAAAAAAAAAAAATGAAGGAATTTCTTAAAGTGGAAAAAAATGGTCTTAGCTCCTGTTTTTACCTGCAACAGGTGTCAACTGCTGATTGAGCATCCCCATTGGTGTTGGTGGTGGCACCACCCCCATGAGAGCCCCCACAGGGGTGCCTGCTCGGGGAGAAGCACTCGGCTGCTGTTGCTGTGCTGCTCGCTCTCTCTCCTGCTGCTCAGCAACTTTAGCTGCCCGCTCTGTAAAGGCATTTCAGATTTTCAATTCTGTTTTTAACCCAGGAATTCAAAATACCATCCATTGCATTCAACAGGACTAATAAAAACACAGGCAACAGTTCTGTCTCAATGGAAGGAACAGTAGATGACTAGTCTCAACACAGGAGGATTCGGGCTGATTTCACTTGGTAAACTAGAGTCCAGCTTTCCTATCCCATCTTGAGAACTGGTCTGCAAAGATTTCAAGAATGTTAAGACTTCAACACACATTCAGAAAGCACAGATTTTGTTTAAACACGTCACCAGCGAAACCAACATGGTTAATCTCACAAGGCACCCTGAAGATGAGAAGCGCTACCATTATTCTAGTATTAAAAGCATTGCAAATTATTTATAATTTCAATGTGAAGCAATTCCATGGCCCATTATAATTTTTGGCACAATTGTTACTTACTATATTTTCCTGCCTCCTTGCACCCAATTTTATTAAAATTTGAGGATTCTTGTTATTAGTGTCATGGGATTTTTAGCAGCTGAAGAAAATTAACTCTGTAAGGGAAAAGTAGTTCACTGCCTCTCCACAAGGTTTTAGAGACATTAAATGCTAATTTCTACATTCTAATGAAGCAAAGAGGTCATGTTTAATAAACCCCAAAGGAAAAAAAACCCCGATACTCAAGGCTATAGTCATCAAAAGAAGGGAATTACATATACATGTATGAAGCAATGGACAATATAGTGACAGAACCAGGTTTCCTGAAGCTGAGCAGTTCAATACTGACCATAAATCATCCTATATAAGCAAAAGTTCCAAAATTCACTATCATTTCATCTGAAATGCAAGAGGAGCATTTGCTTGTGCCAGTTCTGGGCTCTGGAACACACCTTCCTATACCCCTCACTCCTGTGAGCTTTTTTGCCTTCATCTCCATAGCCAGTAGCCCCAATGATCACATTCCATCTTTTTAGGAGCGAACAGGCTGGACCCTTACTAGGGAACTCTAGAAATGTGTATTCCCAAAGCTCCCACAAAACAGGGTTTATTTTGCTTCACCATTCATAAATAAGCAATCTTCCCCACTCTTCATCTGGGAAAACTGAGGCTAGAATATAGGCAGTGACTTGTCCAAAGATATAGAGAGAACCAGCAACCTGTGGCCCTGACTCCTGGTATCACACTCCAACTGCTACACATTGACCCTCCAACATGGAATTCAGAAGGCCTACCACTGGCTGATCTATGGAGGGGAAAAATAACCCGAGGTCACATGGCTTTAAAAGAGTCAAGAAGCAATAGCTCCAGTCCCCCTTTATGTAAGAATGTGAAAATCAAACAAATCAAACCTTTGGCCTTGACACAGTTGCCTGCATAGGCTTGTCATCACTCACTAATATTGTCCCAGTTTACAGATCCTCTGTACAATGAACGTGAGGGATAAAGGCCATTTAAACAACCTATTTATTTCCTTGAGCTGTCAGTGATCTAGACCCTGCACATTAAATTCTAGTATTTTCATTATACAAATGATACAGTAAAATGGGAGAGCAAAGAAATGGAGCTGAAAATAGAAAAATTCAGGCCTGTGGATCAAAGACAAGACTGGCTATTGTTGGCTCTTTCTGGGAGGAGCCCACTTGGGCTGTCTTAGAAAAGAAAGTTATTAAGTGAAACCAGCTAAACTCCAAACTTTGGGTTTTGAATTCAATGGGTCAAAACAAAAGTTCAGTTTTTGTGTCTCAGACAGACATTGCTGCGTCTCATCATTCACTCTCACTTGGTTCTCAGGAATCCCAGCCACCCTTTAATTGTGGGATGATGTCCCAGGAGCTATCAGTTCTTCGTCTTTTCAGCCCTGCTCCAGCATTTTTACTTTTACATTATCTCCTTGTTCACACTTTAAGTAATCAGCCATGTAGTATTAGCTTCATTTACTCTGGACCAGGTTTTATACCCATGTGAGCTTCATTCCAACACTTCTCCAACTGAGTGATATATTTGGTTTTAACCTTTACTACGGTCAGAAATACCAAAGCTCTCCAAAGTTCTAGGTTCTTGTAAAACTGAATAGGGCTTCTCAAAGTATATTCTATAAAATATTAGTTCTTTAGGATATTAACAGATAATATATGAATACTTGGCCACGTTTAAGAAAGTGCCAGGTGGAAAAAAAAAAAAAAAACAGGTTCTTTACTGTAGGTCTTAAAGATTTTAACTAAGAATAGGCACTGTAAGTTGCCAAGAGAAAAAAATGTCTGGAGTGCTTCTCAACTAGTTTTGCCACAGTGCTTTTCAGCTGAGCATCTTGTAGGATTAGGTTTCTGCAGAAGATCTTTGGGGAAGCCTGCCAGGTAATTTTATAATAAGCAATCAATTATAATAACTGAAAAGAATTTTTTTTTTAAAAAAGAGCCCTTTTATTTTTAGAAACTCCATACACTTTAATAAAGGAGGCAGCCTTAACAATTAATTTCTTTATGTTTGATGGAAAATAATAGATTTGGACTCGGCCAAGCAGAGTAATAGTGGACCACTATGTTCAACCACTGAGAGATGGCCCTAAACTGGCAAAATAAACCATTACATATAATTCCAAATGGAAATAATACAGCTCCAAGGGCAAAGGTCCTGACTAATCTGATGTTTACTACTTATTTCTTTATTAAAGCCTTGACTGATAATAAAAAACAAACAGAAAAACAAAAAATCTCTCTCAAGTATTTTATCCCTAATGGCTAAGAATCATCAAATCCTTAAATTATATAGCTCATGGCCCAAAATGATTTCATTATAGAGTATGAGGCAGATGAGCTTTATCAAAGAGATTCCAAGTGCCTTAAAAGTAACTATGAATGCAGACACAGCACAGCCCAGGACTGACCTAGGAAACCAAGTGTTTCAGCCAAGCTTCAAGATGAAGTTTAAACATATGGCTTATCAAGAGCCATAATAGAAGACCACCGATACTAAAAGCTCACTTTCAGATGAATTTTAAGCAAAATTATATTTAATATCCCTGTACAATCATTCCCCAGCTTAACATGTATGCTCACAGGACTCAATGAAAGAAGAAAATCATGCAATTTTTAATAACAAAATATTGGTTTGAGAGATTTAAAAAAAACAAACACCCCAGGATCAGAGGCCAAGTCAGGGGCAGTGCTTGCTCAGTCAGGACAAGGCTGGTATTTAAACTGCTGGATGGGAGCCATTTGAGACAGTCCCCAGCACAATGTTCATGTATAAGTGGTAAGAATAAGAGAGTAAAACCTGTCTATGCACATGCATTCCTGAAAACATCCCCTTGCTTAGAAAGGTGAGACAGTTGTGTCTAGTCTCTATTTACCTTCATATTCAGCTTTCTTAGCTGTCTCAAGGTTTCTCCATTCTGTCCCCACCAGTCGGCTGAGCTCCCCAAAAGAGTAGTCTGGATGCTGGGCCTTAATCACAGCTCTCATCTCACTGCTGAACAGGATGTAGCCACTCATGTTGATTTTCCGTTTGGAGCTTTCCTTCTTTGCACTGCCTTTGGCAGACTTTGGGGTAGACTGTAAGACAGAAAGCTCTTAGAGTGCATCAGAACATTGTATTTGGTTAACTGCTCAAAGTTTCTGGAAGCCAGGAACTTTTGATTCAATAGTTACTATTTTATAAACATGTTCAGTTTATAGAAAGCCATTTCCTTGGTTAAAACACAGCTCTTCCTTGCCTCTTACCATATAAGAAATAAACGGAAATTTCACTGAATTCCATGACTGCAATCTGTAATGATGACCTCATAATTAAGTCTTGAGAAAATTCTAAATGAGAAAAAAACACCAACAGGGATCACCTCAACCAAAAAAATGAGGTCCTAAAGAAGAAGAAACTAAAAAGATAGAGGGAATAAAAGATAAGAGTACCAGGATGATGCTGTTCCTCACTGCTTTTCTTCAACACAAGGCAAGGAGAACTTTCTAACTAAACCTGCCATTAAAAACAGCAATGTATGAAATTAAAAAAATATATTAAACTTTAAATAATTAATGGCACTGAGGAAAAGAAATCTGTTTCTTCTTGCAGAATTCTAGGTTGAAACTCATATACAGGGGCTGGACATCTCCTTACTTTGGTTTGAGTCTGCTGCAAACCAAAGTTGGGAATAAGACAAATAACCGGAACTTGTCACCTTCACCTGTGGGGGTGTGTACGGCATGAGATCCAGCTCACTGGCCAAGGGAGTCTGAAGTTGAGGCAGAGAAGGAGGCTCAATGACCTCACTGTCCTCTTCTCCCATCTCTTCAATATCATCATCTCCACCTTCTAACTCAGCAAATTTAGCTTCTAGTAACTGGATCTTCTTTTCCAACAAAGGTGAAGGCTCCTTCTGAGGAACAATTGGTTTTCTAAAAGAAGTGACATAAAAAGAAAATCAGCTAACAAAACTCCAGAACTAGTCAGAAAGCAGTGTTCTACCTTAATGCCTAGAAATGACTGCCTGCAATCTGCAGTGTACACTCTAAGTCAGCAAGGAAAATAACGTAAGTGTGTATTTATAAAGCCATACCTACTTACAGATGCTTTGAAAAACATTCTTTTAAAAGTGTATGTATATATATATAGATTTCAGAGAGGAAGGGAGAGGTAGAGATAGAAACATCAGTGAGAGAGAATCATTGATTGGCTGCCTCTTGCATGTCCCCTACTGGGGATCGAGCCTGCAACCCGGGCATGTGCCCTTGACCAGAACTGAACCTGGGACTATTCAGTCCGCAGGCCGACGCTCTATCCACTGAGCCAAACCAGCTAGGGTCAGATGCTTGTTTTTAAAGGATTTTGCTGAATACCCACAAAAATACTAGGTCCAAAGTTAGGATCTAGTTGCCCATATAGTAAAAATAATTTTCGTAATTTGTGAACTGTGTAATCTTTAGACTATGAACCAGAACCAAAGATTTCTGCCTCCACATTGTAATTACTGGAGTTTAGGCCAACAGGCACCATTAGATCAGTTACCACATCTCAGCAGATTATGAGGATTTCTTTTAATCTTTAACTACCCCTGGCTGGTTTTGCTCAGTGGTTAGAGTGCCAGCCCACAGACCAAGGGGATGTGAGTTCGATTCCCCGTCAAGGGCACATACCTCAGTTGCAGGTTCAATTCCCGGCCCCGGTCAGGGTGCGAGAAGGAGGCAGCCAATTGATGTGTGTCTCATGTCAATGTCTCTCTCTCTCTCCTTCCCACCCACCCCCCTTCCATGCTCTTTAAAAATCAATGAAGCTCGGTTCGATCAACAGTGTGGGGTGTGTAGGAGGCAGCCAATCAATGATTCTCTCTCATCATTGATGTTTCTATCTCTCATCCTCTCCTTTCCTCTCTAAAATCAATAAAAATATATTTTTAAAAATCAATGAAAAAAATATCCTCACTCTGGGGTGAGGATTAAATAAAAACATCTTTAACTAAATTAATGTTTTCTATTTAAAATGTATACTGATCTAGTTTAAAACATATTAAAAAAAACAAACAAAAAAACCCCACCCTGCACTACACTACTTTGATATCAGTTTTACTATTAAGAGTCGAAGTGTTCTTTCTTCCTTAGTTTTCCAAGCTTTACCTGAAGTAATAAATTTCATCATCTACCACTTTAGCAGAGAGTGAAAACCTCTTCAGTCCCTTGAATTTCTTCATTTGCTTATCACTCTCGTTGTAGCGGCTCTCACAAAGCAAAACGTCATTTTCTGGTATTTCAGTTGGTCTGCAGGAGAGGAAGTCCTTGAATGACAACACAGCACACTTTCCTGAAAGAGCAAATTGGAGAGAAGTCAGAGTACACTGTGGTCATAGCTAACAATTATTTCCAATTTTTATTTTTAAATTAATACAACCATCTGATTCAAAAGTCAGAAGATTTAAAGCAGGGGTCCTCAAACTACGGCCCGCAGGCCACATGCAAATACAAATATTGTATTTGTTCCCGTTCTGTTTTTTTACTTCAAAATAAGATATGTGCAGTGTGCATAGGAATTTGTTCATAGTTTTTTTTTTTAAACTATAGTCCGGCCCTCCAACGGTCTGAGGGACAGTGAACTGGCCCCCTGTTTAAAAAGTCTGAGGACCCCTGATTTAAAGGGTATATACAAGCATTAGGATAAACATGTAGATTAATGCAATAGAATTGAAAATAATAGAAATTAACTGGTACAACTGGGTTTTTATGGAAAATTGATGGACAAGGATGCCAAGACAATTCACTGGGAAAGAATGGTCTCTTCAACAGATAGCACTGGGACAACTGGACTTCTATATGCGAAAGAACTGAGTTCGAAACTGACTTTATACCATATACAAAAATTAACTCAAGATGCATCAAAGATCTAAATGTAAAAGCTACAACTCTTAAAAACTCTTAACATAAAACATACTAGTAGTAGGTGTAAATCTTTGTGACCTTTTATTAGGCAACAGTTTCATAGATGTGCTATTAAAATCACAAGCAGCCAAAGATAAACTGGACTTTATCAAAATTAAAAATTTTTGTGCTTTGAAAGACATGATCATGAAAGTAAAAAGATAACCCAACGAACCCAGAAATATCTGCAAATCATATCTCTGGTAAGAGTTTAGTATTAAGAATATATAAAGACTTCCTACAACAATAACAAGGCAAATAACCCAATTAAAAAACAGGCAAAGGGCCATGCCCATTGTGGGTCAGTTAGTTGGATGTCAGTCATGCACTAGGAAGTTGCTGGTTCGATTCCAAGTCAAGGCCACATGCCCAAGTTGTGGGCTCAATTCCGGTTAGGGGGTGTGCGGGAGACAGCCAATCAATGTTGTACTCTCCCATCGATATTTTTCTCTCTCTCTCCCTATCCCTTCCTCTCTCTAAAAGTCAATAAACTATTCTTTTAAAAAAAAGTTTAAAAAAATAGGCAAAGGCTCTGAATAGACATTTCTCCAGAAAAGATATACAAATGACCAAAAGATGCTCAACATCATTAATCATAAGGGAAATTTAAAAAAAAATCACAATGAGATACTATTTCAAACCCATTAGGATGGCTATTACACTAAAAAAATAATAATAAGTGTTGACAAGGATGTGGAGTAACTGGAACCCTGATGGGAATGTAAAATATTATAGCTGCTGTGGAAAACAGTTTGGCAGTTTCTCTAAAAGTTAAATACAGTTGTATATGTAGTACTCTTTGTAATACTTTAAGCAATAAAACAAAATTAAAAAAAAAAAGTTAAATACAATTGCTATATAATCCAGCAAATCTACTGCTTGATAAATACCCAAAAGAACTGAAAGCAGGAACTCATATAGATACTATACATCAATTTTCATAGCAACATTATTCACAATGGCCAAAAGGTAGAAATCACCTACATGCCCATCAACAGATAAATGAATTAACCAAATATTAAAAATATATACAATCATAAATGATTTTAATTACTACAGTGTTATCATGTTTTAATATATGGTAAGGATCAACCACCCCCCCAACCCCCATTCACTATGCTTTTCAGAATTTTCCTGATTTTTATTTTATATTTTGACATGATTTTTAAAAATCAGTTTATTTAGCCGAAACCGGTTTGGCTCAGTGGATAGAGCGTCGGCCTGTGGACTGAAAGGTCCCAGGTTCGATTCCGGTCAAGGGCATGTACCTGGGTTGCGGGCACATCCCCAGTAGGAGATGTGCAGGAGGCAGCTGATGGAAGTTTCTCTCATCATCAATGTTTCTAACTCACACTCTCTCTCTCTCTCTCTCTCTCTCTCTCTCCCTTCCTCTCTGTAAAAAATCAATAAAATATATTAAAAAAAAAATCAGTTTATTTAGTCCCAACTTTGTTACAAGAAAATTTTAATTGGCTTATCTACTGGGAATCACATTATAAAGATTAATTTAGAGAGAATGAATATTTCTGTGACGTTGAGATTTTTTAGTCAAGCACATGGTATGCCTTTCAATTTGTTCAAGTGATTTCCTTTTAAATGCATTAAAGATAGCATTTAAAAACTTTCTTTATATAGATGTGACACAAATACTATAAAATTTATCCCAAGGTATCATATTTTGAAATTAGTGAATTCTTAAACAAAATTGATTTGTTAGTTTTATACTCAACCATCTTATTGAATGTCATGGTTGTACAATGGATTCTCTTAAATTTCCATCTACTTAATTTCCTTATTTTAAATTTCTGGCTCTTACTTCTAACTGCACTGGCTAGTGCCTCCAAAACTAAGTTTAATAAAAGTGATAAGAAAATCCCTATTTTGATCTTGATCTTAATAGGAGTGTTCATTACTAACAATTTAGCAATACTTGTAAAACTTGTAACAATAGGTCAGAAACATTTTAGAAGCTTAAAATAGCTATAGTTACTATCACTTCCTTGGACTTACATAATACTTTATATAATCCAAGGCTTTTCAATTCAGAGAAGGAACAGTTTTAATTTTCTATATTTCGCAGAAGGAAAAATAAAAATTGGAAAGGGTAAAAATTCTTCTCACAGCTAAAAAGTAAAAATGACTGATATCCTTGGAATGCATATAGTATCTCTGTGCCCTGCTGACTGGCCCTCAAAAGACAGAGAAAGATAAAAGTTTAGAAAGCGGACTTTCAAAAATGGCGACCAGCAGGAAGTTAGGGAGGGAGAGAGTGTGAGAGCGCAAGGAAGTGATAGAGGAGTGTGTGGATGCGTGTGGTGTGTGTGTATGAGCTAGGGACAGTTAGATTCTGCAGGTCTTATAAGGGGCTGCTAAACCTGGCAGTCTTAGGTGGCGGAGTCCTGCTCCCTGCGCGGACACTCCTGGGCGGCCAGCACAGGCACAGCGACCACGCCATCTTGGGAAACAGAGCTGCTGGAGACTAGGATCCTGGCCTCAGCACCACCCAGTCTGATCTCAGATGCATACCAGGACCCTGCAGCCACTGGGGACACAGACCTGTGACCACAGCTACAGACCTGGGGAAACCAAAAGTTCAGAAATCTCCGCGGCAGATCCGTGAGTAACAGAGGCCATCCCCCCTTCCCGCAGGCTTGCGGGCAGCACCAGAGTAACTAACTGATAGACCCACCCCTTGCCAGGGCCTCAGTGCTCCAGGAACTTTAGCCTGGAAGTGCGCAAGCACCTTGGAACTGATCCCGTGTAGGGCCGGGCTCAGGAGTCCTGGGCTGGGAGCAAACGTGCGAACTCCAGGAACTGAGCCTACGCGCACTGCCGGCTTCTGAGCCCTGGGCTGGGAGCAAACGCGAACCCCAGGAACTGAGCCTAGGCGCACTGCCGGCTTCTGAGCCCTGGGCTGGGAGCAATCAAGCGAACACCGGGAATTTGTCCCGCGTATCACAGGCCCAGGGACCCTGATTCTCTGGGCAGGAGGTAGCACCAAGCACCAGTGACTTGACTGTGTTTCTTTTCACCTGCGCCTGATATCCTGATTTCCTGTGCATTCATACTAAGAGCCAGTGACTCCAATTCCTGGTGCAAGGGCACACAGGGACCCTGATTCTCAAGGCAAGGTCGCGCGAAGCTACAGAGACTCTGATACTGGATTCTGGGGAATTCTGACTCCTGGCGCACGCTAGTGGGCTCTGGTTTTCAACACGCTTCAGGGGGGGTCTCTGTTTCAGCACGGTGCAGGCAGGGTCCCTGATTCTAAGGGCGCATACGAGGCCACATTGAGTGCTGACAACACTGACTCTGAGCGAGCCTGGTTCCCACCAACCCACAACAACCACACATCTTAGTGTCAGAGCTCTTCAGTGACACTAGGGTGGTGGGAGGCTTCCACTGCACACGGCCCAGGCCCACGCAACTAGACATTTGAACCATTGGGAGATAATCAGAATGAAGAGACGAAACAACACCCAGAGGAAAGACAATGAGGAGTCGCCAAGAAAGGAAATTAATGAAGTTGAAGCATGCAACATGACAGAAAAATAATTCAGAATAATGGTTGTACAATTCATTCACTGGATGGATGAGAAAATCAACAACCTATGCAAGAATCAGGAAGAAATGAAAAATGATATAGCTACAATCAAAAACACCATGGAAAGTTTCAACAGCAGACTAGAAGAAGCAGAGGACCGAATTAGTGAATTAGATGATAAGGCAGAGAAACAAGCTCAATCTGAACAGCAACTGGAGAAAAAAATTAAAAAGCAGGAGGAGAGCCTAAGGGAGCTTCGGAACAACATGAAACGAAGTAACATACGCATAATAGGGCTGCAAGAAGGACAAGAAGAGCAACAAGGATTAGAAAATCTATTTGAAGAAATAATGTCAGAAAACTTCCCAGATATGGGGAAGAAAAAAGTTACACAAGTACAGAGAGTCCCAGGCAAGATGAACCCCAAAAGACCCACACCAAGACACGTCATAATAACGATGGCAAATGTACAAGACAGAGAGAGAATGTTAAAGGCTGTAAGAGAGAAACAGAGAGTTACCTACAAAGGATCCCCCATCAGATTATCAAATGATTTCTCAACAGAAACACATCAGGCCAGAAAAGAATGGACAGAAATTTACAAAGTGATGCAAAGCAAAGGACTGAATCCAAGAATACTCTATCCAGCAAGGCTATCATTCAAAATTGAAGGGGAAATAAGAAGCTTCACAGACAAAAAAAGGCTAAGGGAGTTTATCACCACCAAGCCAGCATTGCAAGAAATGCTAAAGGGACTGGTGTAAAAAGAAGAACTAAAAAGTCCAGAAAGAAAACAGCCACCAAAAAAAAAAATAGAAATGGCTACAAACAAGTACCTTTCAATAATAACTTTAAACGTAAATGGACTAAATGGTCCAATCAAAAGACATCGAGTGGCTGAATGGATAAAAAAACATGACCCATATATCTGCTGTCTACAAGAGACCCACCTCATTAGAAGGGACTCACACAGAGTGAAAGTGAAGGGATGGAAAAATATCTTTCAGGCAAATGGAAATGAAAAAAAAGCTGGGGTAGCAATACTTATATCAGACAAAATAGACCTCAAAGTGAAGGCCATTACAAGAGATAAGGAAGGCCACTTCATAATACTAAAGGGATCAATACAACAAGAGGATATAACCCTGATAAACATATATGCACCCAATGCAGGAGCATCCACATACATAAGAAAACTCCTGGAAGATATCGGGGAGAGATCGACAACAATACAATCATAGTAGGGGACTTTAATACACCACTGACATCACTGGATAAATCCGCTAGACAAAAACTCAGCAAAGAAACAGCAATCCTAAATGACTCACTAGATCAGATGGACTTAATTGACATCTAAAGAAAACTTCACCCCAAAGCCACAAAATATAAGTTCTTCTCAAGTGCTCATGGGACATCTTCAAAAATAGACCACATATTGGTTCACAAAGTCTCCCCAAATTCAAGAAGACTGAAATCATACCGAGCATCATCTCAGACCACAAGGCCATAATATTAGAAATAAACTACAATAAAAACAACTCAAAATACTCAAACACTTGGAAGCTGAACAGCACGTTATTAAATATTGATTGGGTTACCAATGAGATCAAAGAAGAAATTAAAAACATCCTGGAAACTAATGACAATGAAAACACAACAATCCAAAACCTTTGGGAAGCAATGAAAGCAGTCCTGAGAGGGAAGTTTATAGTTCTACAGGCCTATCTCAACAAACAAGAAAAAATGGTAGTAAATCATCTAAATCTACAGCTCAAAGAATTAGAAAGAGAGCAACAAGAAAAGCCCAGAGTGAGCAGAAGGAAGGAGATAATAAAGATTAGAGCAGAAATAAATGACATAGAGACCAAAAAAATAATACAGAAAATCAATGAAACAAAGAGCTGGTTCTTTGAAAGGATAAACAAGATTGACAAACCTCTAGCCAGGCTCACCAAGAAGCAAAGAGAAAGGACCCAAATCAACAAAATCAGAAATGATAGAAGAGAAATAACAACAGATCCCACAGAAATACAAATGATTGTTAAAAAATACTATGGACAACTCTACTCCAACAAACTAGACAACCTGGAGGAAATGGACATATTCCTAGAAAAATACAACCTTCCAAAACTTAATCAGGAAGAATCTAAAAATCTCAATAGGCCAATAACTATGGAAGAAATTGAAGCAGTCATCAAAAAGCTTCCAGCAAACAAAAGCCCAGGACCAGACGGCTTCACAGGGGAGTTTTACCAAACATTCAAGGAAGAACTAAAACCTATCCTCCTCAGACTACTACAAAAAATCCAAGAGGAAGGAACACTTCCAAGCTCATTCTATGAAGCCAGCATCACTCTAATACCAAAACCAGGTAAAGACAACACAATGAAAGAGAATTACAGGCCAATATCCCTCATGAACATAGATGCCAAAATCCTCAACAAAATCTTAGCATATCGAATCCAGCAGTACATCAGAAAGATCATACACCACGACCAAGTAGGATTTATCCCAGGGATGCAAGGATGGTACAATATCCGCAAATCAATAAACGTGATACATCACATAAACAAATTGAAAGAAAAAAACCACATAGTCATATCAATTGATGCAGAAAAAGCGTTTGACAAAATTCAACACCCAGTTTTGATAAAAACTCTCAGCAAGGTGGGAATTGAAGGATCATACCTCAACATAATAAAAGCCATATATGACAAACCAACAGCCAACATCATACTCAATGGACAAAAACTAACACCATTTGTCCTAAGAACAGGAACAAGACAGGGATGCCCACTCTCACCACTCCTGTTTGACATAGTACTGGAAGTATTAGCCATTGCAATTAGACAAGAAGAAGAAATAAAAGGCATCCAAATTGGAAAAGAAGAAGTAAAAGTGTCCTTATTTGCAGATGACATGATATTATACTTAAAAAACCCTAAAGACTCCATCAATAAACTATTGGACTTAATAAAAGAATTCGGCAATGTAGCAGGATACAAAATTAACGCCAAGAAATCTATGGCACTTCTATACATCAATAGTGAACTCACAGAAAGAGAGACTAAAAAAGCAATCCCATTTACCATCGCACCAAAAAAATTAAGCTACCTAGGAATAAACTTAACTAAAGAGGTAAAAGACCTCTTCTCAGAAAACTACAGGACGTTGAAAAAAGAGATAGAGGAAGACATAAAGAGATGGAAGAACATACCATGTTCTTGGATTGGTAGAATCAACATCATTAAAATGTCCATACTGCCCAAAGCAATCTATAAATTCAACGCACTTCCCATTAAAATACCAATGGCATATTTCACAGACCTAGAACATACTCTCCAAAAAATTCATCTGGAATAAAAAACGACCCCGAATAGCTGCAGCGATCCTGAGAAAGAACAAAGTAGGTGGGATCTCAATACCAGATATCAAGGTGTATTACAAAGCCACTGTCCTCAAAACTGCCTGGTACTGGCACAAGAACAGACATATAGATCAATGGAATAGAATAGAGAGCCCAGAAATCAGCCCCAACCAATATGCTCAATAAATATTTGACAAAGGAGGCAAGAACATACAATGGAGTCAAGATAGTCTTTTCAATAAATGGTGTTGGGAAAATTGGACAGATACATGCAAGAAAATGAAACTAGACCACCAACTTACACCATACACAAAAATAAACTCAAAATGGATAAAGGACTTAAATGTACGACAGGAAACCATAAAAATTCTAGAAGAATCCAAAGGCAACAAAATCTCAGACATATGCCTAAGCAATTTCCTCACCGATACAGCTCCTAGGGCATTGGAAATTAAAGAGAAAATAAACAAATGGGACTACATCAAAATAAAAAGCTTCTGCACAGCAAAAGAAACCATCAACAAAACAACAAGAAAACTAAATTTTGGAGATTAGGCCCTTATCAGATATGACATTGGGAAAACATATTCGCCAATGTCATATCTGATAAGGGCCTAATCTCCAAAATTTATAGGGAACTCATACAACTTAACAAAAGGAAGATAAACAATCCAATCAAAAAATGGGCAAAGGATCTAAATAGACTCCTTTCAAAAGAGGACATTCAGAAAGCCAAGAGACATATGAAAACATGCTCAAAGTCACTAATCATCCGAGAGATGCAAATCAAAACAACAATGAGGTACCATCTCACACCTGTCAGACTGGCTATCATCAACAAATCAACAAACGACAAGTGCTGGAGAGGATGTGGAGAAAAAGGAACACTTGTGCACTACTGGTGGGAATGCAGACTGGTGCAGCCACTATGGAAGACAGTATGGAGTTTCCTCAAAAAACTACAAATGGAACTCCCGTTTGACCCTGTGATCCCACTTCTAGGAATATATCCCAGGAAACCAGAAACACCAATCAGAAAGGATAGATGCACCCCTATGTTCATAGCAGCACAATTCACCATAGGTAAGATCTGGAAACAGCCTAAGTGCCCATCTGTAGATGAATGGATTAGAAAACTGTGGTACATCTACACGATGGAATACTATGCTGCTGTAAAAAAGAAGGAACTCTTACCATTTGCAGCAGCATGGATGGAACTGGAGAGCATTATGCTAAGTGAAATAAGCCAGTCAATGAAGGAAAAATACCACATGATCTCACTCATTTATGGATAACAAAAACCATTATAAACTTATGAACAAAAATAGATACAGAGGCAGAGCTGCCTTGAACAGACTGTCAAACTACAGCAGGAAGGCCGGGGAGGGTGGGAGGGCAGGAGGGGGGTGGGTAAGAGATCAACCAAAGGACTTGTATGCATGCATATAAGCATAACCAATGGACATAAGACACTGGGGGGTAGGGAAGGCCAGGGGATTGTAAAGGGCGGGGGGAAAAAAAAGGAGACATATGTAATACTCTTTGTAATACTTGCAATTACAAAAAAAAAAAAAAGTTTAGAAAGCATCATTTAATAAAGCATAAAAAACAACAAAACAATAAAAAGATGTATGAGACTCCTGCTCACACACACACACAACTAAAAAAAATTTAAGAGAAATTAAAGAATACCTAAAAAATGAAGTGATCTATTATGTTTATAGCTGGAAGACTCATAAAAATGTCAGTGTTCCCCAAATTGATCTATAGATTGATTGCAGTTCCAGTCAAAATCTAGCAAGTCTTCCAGCTTGGAGGGAGAGCAGAGTTTGTTTTCAAACAACTGTGATTGTATGTTTTGACCTTTTTGGTAGCTTCCTGAAGAACTAATGCAAATGGCTTGCCTTCATTTCACCTGACCTAAAATTCTCTCCTTTTTGGATTCCAAAAGTCAGAGAAATGGCTTTGGTAATTTTGTTGTAAAGCAAATGAACCAGCTGCTGCCAACTGCGGGAAAGGATGTCAGTTGGGGAAAACAGCAGACATGCTGAAAAGTCCAGGAAGAAAAAGCTGGGGAGTGAGTTTTGAAAACCTTCCACATATTCCTGGGAATCTAGAAAGCCACGTCTATGTCATGGTCAGGGTGCAGGCTCAGAAAAGACCTGAGAAGGCCCCAAACTCTCACCTTTGGTTGGTTGTCAATTCCTGTGGAAGCAGGAAGTAAAGGCAAAGCAGAGTTGTAAACTTCCAGGTTGCGTGTTGAAGGTATGCTCCAACACAGACACAGTATCCAGTTTCAAAGACTAGGAATTTGTTGTTTTTGTTTTTTTGATCCAAGCATTTAAGAAAATCTCTTGCCCTGGCCGTTGTAGCTCAGCTGGTTGGGCATCATCTCTTGCACCAAAAGGCTGCTGGTTCGACTCCTGACCAGGGCATATGCCCAGGTTGTAGCTCAAACTCTGGTAGGGGGCTTACAGGAGGCATCCAATTGATGTTATGCTCTCACATCAATGTTTCTCTCTATTTCTCCCTCTCCCTTCCTCTATTTCTAAAAAGTCAATACAAATAAAAAATAAAAAGAGAATCTCTGTTAAATCATTAGCTGACTACTAAGCTAGCAGAACAGAGACTTCAGTGACCACACACAACAAAAAACAGTCAGAGCTTTGGCTGGTATGGCTCAGTTGGTTGAGTGCTATCCCATGCACTGAGAGGTTGCTGGTTCAATTCCTAGTTGGGGCCTATGCGTGGATTGTAGTTTTGATCTCCAGTGAGGGGCGTGCAGGAGGCAGCCAGCTGGTGTTGATGTCTCATTGATGTTTCTCTTTCTTTCTCTCTCCCTCTCCCTTCATCTCTCTCTAAAATAAAAAAAAGTCACTAAATAAGCAACTGTAGCCCACAATAAGGAGTAAAACAAAACCTGAGGGAGGGGAGGGGAGAGAATCCAATTTCCGGAGTCATCACATTATAATATCCAAACTGTGCAGTTTTCAACAAAAAATTATGAGGCATGCTAAGAAAGAATTATCCATTCACAGAAGAAGAAGAAATGAACAGATACTATCCACAAGGAAGCCCAGACACTAGACTTACTAGACAGAGACTTTAAATCACTGTCTTTAATCTGTTTAAAGAGCTAAAGGAAACTACAGACAAAGAAGTAAACCAGAATGATGTCTCACCAAACAGAGAATATAAATGAAGAGACAGAAACTGTAAACACTAAATGGAAATTCTAGAGCTGAAACAATGACTAAAATGAAAAATATATTAGAGGGGTTCAACAGAGAATTTGAACAGGCAGAACAATCAGTGTACTTGAAACAGATCAATTGAAATTACCAGCCCAAGAAAGAGAAAGAATAAAGAAAAATGAACAGCTCTAGCTGGTTTTGCTCAGTAGTTAGAATGTCAGCCTACAGATTGAAGAGTCCCAGGTTTGATTCTGGTCAAGGGCATGTATCTCAGTTGCAGGCTTGATGCCCAGGCCTGGTTGGGGCATGTGTGGAAGGCAACCAGTCGATGTGTCTCTCTTGCATCAATGTTTCTCTCTGTCTCTACTCTTCCCTCCCATTCTCTCTAAAAAAAAAATAACGGAAAAAATATCCTCTGGTGAGGATTAGCAAAAAAAAAAAAACAACCAAACAGATTCTGAGAGACCTGTGACACACCATTAAACGTACTAACATAGGCATAATGAGAATCCTGGAAGGGGAATGAGAAAGGGGCAGAAAGAATATCTGAAGAAATAGTGACTAAAAACTTCCCAAATTTGATGAAAGAAGACAAATCTGTCAATAGAGAATTCTATATCCATCAAAAATATTCTTCAAAAATGAAGGAGGAATCAAGACATTGCCAGATAAACAAAAGATGAAAGTTTGTTCTAGCAGACCTGCTTTATAAGAAACGCTAAAGGGAGTCGATAGAAAATAACTTGAAGTCATACAAAAAAGTTAAAAACACTAGTAAAGGTAATAACACAGGTAAATATAAAAGCCAATATTATATTTTTGGTAACTCCTCTTTTTTTCTCCAATAAGATTTTAAAGACAAATGCATAAAGCATAATTATAAATCTATGGGGTTTCTGGTTAAGATGGTGGCGTAGGTAAATGTGGTACTTGCATTCTCCCACAACCACATCAAAATTACAAGTAACTACAGAACAACCATTATTCAGAACCGCCTGACATCTAGTGGAATGGAAATCCTAAAACTGAGGCTATAAACAAGAAGCCACATTAAGACTGGTGGGGGGGAAGAGACCAGAAATAGACTGGTCCCACACTCACATGTGGAAGATAAAAATTTGGAAGGATATCTGGGCTGTAGAAGTACCCCAAGAATCGATAGGTCCCAGCCCAACACCAGGACTCCTAGCCCATGGTTCCAGTGTCAGGAAGAGAAGTCCCCAAAACTTCTGGCTGTGAAAACAAGTAGTGATTGTGGCTGAGTGAGACAAAGGGCTGTTGTGAGTCCCAGGCAGTTCCTCTTAAAAGGTCCATGAACGGACTTACTCCCTATGAGCTCTAGCACTGGGGCAACAGCTTGAAAGGCACCAGTGACATACAGGGAGGAACTGAATGGTCTAGCACAGCCGTGGGCAAACTACGGCCCGTTTGAAATGAATAAAACTATTGAAAAAAAAGACTGTACCCTTTTATGTAATGATGTTTACTTTGAATTTATATTAGTTCACACAAACACTCCATCCATGCTTTTGTTCCGGCCCTCCGGTCCAGTTTAAGAACCCATTGTGGCCCTCGAGTCAAAAAGTTTGCCCACCCCTGGTCTAGCATCAGGGTAAGAGCTGAGGTTGGAGTGAGGGGGGCATTTTCTCCCAGACGTAAGTGCTGGAAGATGCCACTGTTCCTTTTCTGAGCCCTCCCTACACAAAGTCAGAACATGGGGACCATATCTGAGTGTCCATCAACCTGGCTATCACTGTTCACCCTGCCTTGGGGATCCCTGAGACTCCGCCCTGCCCCACCCACCTTTGCAGCCCACCCAAGGTGTTTCCAGTGGCTTTTCCATGTAAATGGCCTGTTTGGCTCATGCGCCAGAATTTCCTAAAACCTCTTAAACAAGCAGCTTCTGGCGAGGGAATGCTCCATACCTCTTGCTAAGTGGCCCCAAGCCAGGCACTAGCAGCCTTGGTTTGCAGCTTGGCCTCTCCAGGATAACTCCAAAGCCAGCACAAGTAGCAGCCATCTGAAGATTGTTTTATAGCTTGTGCTGGGGAGCCCTGGGCAGAACACAAATAGCAGCTGACTCTGGCCTGCACCTTCCAGGAAGCTCCAGAGCCAGTGAACCACGTGGACAGCTACTGACCACATTGAAGCATCACCCAACCACTTCTACAAGTGACAGTCAAGAGGCGGACTCAGCAGACACCACAATCAAGAGGCGGACTCAGCAGACACCACAGCACTGTTTAAGTAAGTTCTGCTCCATGAGGTGGGCCCCACACAGTTGATACTCCACAGTGGTCACAGTCAGTCCTTGTAGCTGATTGACCTGGGGGTAAATCCCTCCCAACTGACATGTCAACAGCAATTAAAGCACAACTACAACTAGAGCATGTACACAGCCCACACAGGGCTAGAGGTGCACTTGAAGTACCCAGCTCGAATGAACAGGGAGGCTGTGCCACTGGACCTTACAGGACACCTATTACATTAGGCCACTCTACCAAGTTTGGAATACGTAGCAGCTCTACCTAATACACAGACATAAACATAGGAGGCTGCCAAAATGAGACAAAGAAACTGTCCCAAATAAAAAAACAGAACAAAAACTCCAGAAAAAGTACTAAACAAAATGGAGACAAGTAATCTATTAGATGCAGAGTTTAAAACACAGGTTATAAGAATGCTCAATGAACTTAAGGGAACAGGAGATAAACTCTAACAGCATAAAAAAGGACATGGAAACCATATGAAAGAACTAATCAGAGCCCTAGCAGGTTTGGCTCAGTGGATAGAGTGTTGGCCCGTGGACTAAAGGGTCCTGGTTTGATTCCAGTTGGGGGCACGTGCCTGGGTTGCAGGCTCGATCCTCCCAGTGGGGGGCATGCAGGAGGTGGCCTATTGGTGATTCTATCTTATCATTGATGTTTCTGTCTCTCTCTCCCTCTCCCTTCCTCTCTGAAATCAATAAAAATATATTAAAGAAAAAAAAAAGAACCAGTCAGAAATGAAGAATACACTGACTAAAATAAAGAATAATTTAAAGGGAATCAACAGGTAGAGGAGATGAAGCCAAGAATCAAAACAGTAATTTGGAATATAAGGAAGAAAAACACCCAATCAAAACAGAAAAAAAGGAAAAAGAATTAAAAAAAATGAGCATAGTGTAAGAAGCCTCTAGGACAGTGGTTCTCAACCTTCCTAATGCCGTGACCCTTTAATACAGTTTCTCATGTTGTGGTGACCCCCAATTTCATTGTTACAAATTGAACATAATTAAAGCATAGTGATTAATCACAAAAACAATATGTAATTATATGTGTTTTCCGATGGTCTTAGGCGACCCCTGTGAAAGGGTCGTTTGACCCCCAAAGGGGTCGCGATCCACAGGTTGAGAACCATTGCTCTAGGACAACCTCAAGTGTACCAACTTCACATCTTGGGGGTGCTGGAAGGTAAGAGAGAACAAAAGACTGAAACCTATTTGAAAAAATAATGACAGAAAATTTCCCTAACCTGGTAAAGGAAATGGTCACACAAGTTCAGGAAGTGTAGAGAGTCCCAAACAAGATGAACACAAAGAGGCCCACACCAAGACATCTCATAATTAAAATGCAAAATGTTAAAGACAAAAAGAGACTCTTAAAAGTAGCAAGAGAAAAGTAGTTACCTACAAGGGAGCCCCCATAGCCTGTCAGCTGATTTCCCAACAGAAACTTTGCAGGCCAGAAGGGAGTGGCAGGAAATATTCAAAGTGATGAAAAGCAAGGACCTACAACCAAGATTACTTTATCATTTAGAATTGAAGGACAGATAAAAGAGCTTCCCAGACAAGAAAAAGCTAAAGGAGTTCATCACCACCAAACCAGTATTACATGAAATGTTAAAGGGTATTCTTGAAGAAGAAAAAGATAAAAAATATTAACAATAATATGGCAATAAATACATATCTATCAACAATTGAATCTAAAAATACAAAATAAACAAATGAGCAGAACAGACACAGAGAACATTTTGACATTTGCCAGATGGGAGAGGGGCTTTGGGGGGGACAGGTGAAATAGATGAAGGTATTAAAACGTACAAATTGGTAGTTACAGAATAGTCATGCGAATATAAAGTACAGTACAGGGAATATAATCAATAATTTTGTAATAACTATGTATGGTGTCAGATGGTATGAGATTTATAAGGATGATCACTTAGTAAGTTATATAATGTGTAATTACTGGGATGGATACCTGAAACTAATATAATATTGTATATCAACTGTAATTGAAAAAAAATTTTTTTAATGTAAAATAAATAAAACCATGGGAAAAAAGATATCTATGTTAAAGTACACACAAAGTATAAAAAGGTAATTCCTGACAACACAAATGGAGAGAAATGGAGCTATAGAGAACAGTGTCTGCAGAGTAACAAAGCTAAGTTAGTATTAATTCAAACTAGACTGTCATAAATTGAAGATGTACTCTCCAGATTAGCCACTAAGAAAATCACTAAAAAACAACAAATGATGTGGTTACTCTAACTAAAGGAAACTTCAGTCTCATCTTTGTTATGCTTTCTTTGACCCCAGGCTGGCTTTACAGTAGGGAGTGAGGCTCTAAGGCACTGCTTTAGTATGAACTATAAGTTACAAGGAAGACATTCATTGCTAAAGAAACTCAAGAAGATATAATAACTTCACTAGCCTTTGCGGGTCCCTCTCTGCAGAGTGGAAAGAAAAACTGTGTTGAACTACCAGGCCATTCAGAAATCTTTCCCACATCCACTTCTGAAAAACGCACAGTACCAAAACCAATCTAGCTGAAATGATGGCAATAGATGATGTATACATCTAGGTCTGAAAAGCAGAACGTGACTGTGACCTCTCAGGAAGATGGAACAGAAACCACATTATGATTCCTTCATATTTCTGGAATGGAGACAATAACATTACTCGGGTTAAGAGTCCAACAGAGACTATAAAAGTCTTTTAAATGCTCTTCCTGCTTCCCACCTTATTCTTACAACATACTCTCCCATCCACAGCAAGTGATTCCTGCATATGTGGGATCACACTGCCTCTCTGCTCACACCCCTCACAGGACTATCTGCTCCAAACTCAATCTCTGCACTGTCTACAAGACCTACCATGATTGGGTGCTAAGCCACCTCAGAGGGCTGATTCCCTACCCCACCCCCCTGCCCTACTCCAGTCACCCAGCTTACTTATTGTGTCTCAAACAAGCCCAGATACTCTACCTTAAGGTCTTTGCATTTGGTGTTTGCTGTGCCTAAAAGGAGTAAAATCTTGGATATTTAAATGGTTTTCTTCCCCATTTCATTTAGGGCTCTGTTCACATGTCACCTATCAGAGAGGCTTTTGATAACCACATTAACTAAAGAAGGACCTCCCAGCAACATGAATCTCTATCCTCCTTCCTCTGCTTTATTCTCATTTATTGTCCTAATTACTATCTGATGTTCTATATATTTAATGTTAATTTACTGAATCCCCAACCTCTGCCCCATCATAAGTCTTTAGAAGAGCAGAGACTTTGCCCTAACCGGTTTGGCTCAGTGGATAGAGCATCGGCCTGCAGACTTGAGGGTCCCAGGTTCGATTCCGGTCAAGGGCATGTACCTTGGTTGCGGGCACATCCCCAGTGGGGAGTGTGCAGGAAGCAGCTGATCGATGTTTCTAACTCTCTATCCCTCTCCCTTCCTCTCTGTAAAAAAATCAATAAATTAAAAAAAAAAAAAAAAAAGAGCAGAGACTTTCATTTGTTTATTGCTGTATACCTAGCACTTAGAACGGAAGCATTTAATTGACTGTTGTGGAATGCATGTAATTAAATGAAACGGCATATATACCTACCCAGAATACATGTCATGGGGCAGGTTTCTTCCAAATTACTCAGAAACACTTCTTTTTTGTAGAACATTTTTGTGGGCTCATGTTCCGTCTCTTCTGGGTGAATGAAGATGGGGCCATAAAAATATGCAGCTCCGTCTCGAACCCATACCTTTTCAATTCTTGGGTGGTGAAAAAGGGAGAAATTTCATTAAAATAAAATTCTAATAGGTTTTATTCTTGAAGGATTAATCTAACAAAAATTCCGTTAACCAAAAATTAATATGTGGAGAAGTTTCACTGGTTATTTTGATAGGACAATTTCGTTGACACCCCCCATCCCACTTAAACACATGAGAAAATACTTGGAAAAAGATAAATGAAGATTTGGCTATCCATCTGAGGGGAAAAAGGTATTTTAACATGATGTGTACTATACACTTTACGTATTCACGATGTTTACTGTTTGTCTTCCCACTAGTACAAAGATCCATGGGACTAAAGATATTTGTTTTATTTACTAATGTATCCTTAGACCCTGGCAAATGGGAGATGTGTAATAAATAGTGAATGATGAAACAAATATGAGGAAACTGACTCAGAAAGGTAAATCATTTGAAACTAAGATCTCTTGGAACCAACTAGTTCTTACTTATTTTTTATTTTTTAAATAAATCTTTATTGTTGAAAGTATTACATATGTCCTCCTTTTCACCCCATTGACCCCAACCCCCTGCCCCAGGCCCTCATTTCCCCTTTGTGGCTATGGGCATGCATATATGCATACAAGTTCTTGGTTGATTACTTCCCACCCACCCAGCCTTCCCTCTGAGATTCCGTACTCTGTTCCATGCTTCCATGTCTTTGGATCCACTCTATTCATCAGTTTATTTTGTTACTTAGATTCCACATGTAAGTGAAGATCATGTGATACTTAGGTTTCTCTGACTTATTTCATTTAGCATGATCTTCTCCAGGTCCCTCCATGCTGTCTCAAAGGGTAAGGAATTCTTCTTTTTTACTGCTGCATAGTATTCCGTGGTATAGGTGTACCACAGTTTTTTATTCACTCATCTACTGATGGGCACTTGGAACCAACTAGTTCTTAAGTACTGTCCTCAACTGCCCAGTTCTGTCCCTGACTCCTTTACGATTGTTTTATGCCATCCAACCATTTATAATTTCATCCATTTATTTGTTCATTCAAATATCTGAGCCCTTACTATGTTTCATGCACTACGTTTGGAATAATGGATACAAAGGAGAGCAAAAAGAGAGGATGCCTACTCTCAGGGAATTTGCAGTCCAGTATAGAACCTGAGAATAACGCAATGTGATATGTGCCTTGAGAAGAAGGAAATACATGATGCTTTGAGAGCATGTAATAGGGAGACCTAACTCAGTCTGGAGGAGACAGAAGATTTCCTTAAGTACAATTTCAAATTTAAGGTAAAGGAATTCACCATATGAAGTGGGCAGGGAGATTTCAGGATTGAGAGTTCAGTCAATGGTAGCCGAAGAAGAAAAGAAAGATTTCATGGAGGAATATAAAGGAGAAAGTATGGCTAGAGGCAAAAGCAAGGGAAGTGTGGTGTGAGAGAAAGCTGGGTAAGTTACTGGGAGACTTTTGACTTCATCCTAAAGAGTGATGATTTTTTTTTACTTCAATAACACTCACCGGCCCACGCGAGGGCGCACCAGGCCATGGGACTTGATGAAGACACAGTCGCCAACCTTCAGCCACATGTCATTGTAACGGAGCTGCTCAAAGTAGTGGCAACCTGGTTCACCATTGGACATTTCCACAGGGACATCTTCTTTTTCCTGTTGTAAAGGAAACTGGTTGAGGATAGGCAGTTGACAATCAAGAAGTAAACAGAGAAGGTAAGAATGGAAAACAGATTTTCTTTCATAATTAACCTAAAAGAAAAAATAACAATAAATAGAAGCTTTGATGAAGAAAAGAAACCAGAAGATTAGCTCACTGAAATCAAACTAAGTCTTATCAAATATTGTATCTATTTTAAATTTCAAGTTAATTGACATAAAATGTTACTCCAGTATGCTTTTATCCCCTCTCCATCCTTCTTCTATTCCCAAAGCCTTTAGCAACAAACAAACAAACAAAACACTGGAGAGGAAGGACTTAGCATTCAGAAGCAGACTCAGTCAATGCATTATTATCCTATATATTCTATATAATAAAAGGCTAATATGCAAACTGTCCCCTTGGGATTCAACCAGCAGACCAGGAGTTTGATTGCTCTCTATGATGTGTGCTGACCACCATGGGGCAGCGCAGACCATGGCGGGAGACCAGCAGCGGCGGGGTGCAGAGTGGGCAAAGGAAGGAGAAGGCGGGGAGACAGGGAACCTGATCAACCCAGATCACAGGCCAGGCCTAGGGACCCCACCCGTGAATGAATTTCGAGCACTGGGCCTCTAGTAAAATATAAAAAGCAAATTCTACACAAGCTTCCCCTTCACTACATTTACTGAACTTGCAATTTCTTAACATTACTAATGAATAGTTTTACAATTTTTTTTTATCATTTTGAGTTATTACAAAATAGAAAGGGCTAGCAAAGTCTCTGTGACCAAAAGACACATATTCTGTTTTTGAATAAATTATAGGGTCTGTCACCTACTGGCTGTTGTAACAAATTACCTGACATCTTATGCCTTAGTGTCTTCATTAAATGGGACTGTTAGGAAGCTTAAATGACACAATCAAGTCAGGATGCAGGTGGGAGACAACCAACTGATGTGTCTCTCTCACATCCATGTTTTCTCTTTCTCTTACTCCCCCCATCCCCTCTCTCTAAAAAGCAATGGAAAAATGGGTGAGGATTAACAATACATAAACAAACAAACAAGTAACAAAGACAATAAATAACAAGTGTTAGCAAGGATTTGGAGAAAAGGAAACACTTGTACCCTGTTGATGGGATTGTAAATTGGTGCAGCTGCTTGGAAAACAGTATTTAGGGTTAAAAAAATTAAAAATATAACTACCATGCAACATAGCAATTTCAATTCCGGGTATCTGTATGAAGAAAACAAAAGCACTAATTTGAAAGAACCCCTGTGTTCACTGCAGCATTATTTAAAATGGACATGAAAAGAACCTAGGTATCTATCGACAGATGAATAAAGATGTGATATACACACACACACACATATAAATATACAAAATGAAATAGTCCTCAGCCACAAAAAAGAAATCTTGTCATTTGCAACAACATGAATAGACCTGGAGAGTATTATGCTAAGAGAAGTACTAGTAAGTCAGACAGAGAAAGCCAAATACCATATGATTTCACTTACATGTGGAATCTAAAAGAACAGAACAAAACAAAACAAAACAGACTCACAGACACTGATAACAGAGGGGATGAGAGAAACAGTGAAAGGGATTAAGAGGTACAAACTTTCAGTTATAAAATAAGTCATGGGGATGTAACGGACAGCACAGAAAATAAAGCCAATAGTATTGTAATAGCTTTGTACAGTGACAGGTTATTAGACTTATCATGGTGATCATGTTGTTAAGTGCTGAATCACTACGTTATACACTTGAAACTAATGTAATATTGTATGTAAACTATAATTTAAAAAAACACACCTTTTTATTTTAGGAATGGGTTCTGATCTCAAGTTACCCTTAAAAAAGGTCCTAGAATGACTCATTTTGACTATGCAATATCAAAATAATGAAACAAAATAGTAACTCATACATAGAGAAGACCCTGAGAACTTATGAATTCTAATAACAATTACAAATCTAAGTTAATTTTACACTGACTTCCATTGAGATTTCTTCTTTTAAAATTAATGTCTGCGATTCCTATACATATTGGTAAAATGTAAGGAATACCATGTATTAGCAAACGAAAATGGGTATTTTTTTCCTAAGATACTAAGAATTCAATTTTTTCCAGTTTTTACATGAACAACTTTAAAACTTTGTCTTTTTTGATTATATAAAAGAATTATATTTGCTGGAAATAATTCAAACATTAGAGTATGTAAAATTTAAAAAACAAGTCTGTGATCTAGCCCGAGATAACCACCCAGTTTAGTACACGTTTTAATATTCATGCATTTTTGTTTTCTTTTTTCTTTTTAATTAATTTGAGAGAGATGAGAAAGAAACATCTATAGGTTGCCTCTTGCACTCACCTCAACTGGGGATTAAACCTGTAACCTGGGTATGTGCGCTGACTAGGAACTAAACCTGCCACCTTTTGGAGTACAGGATGATACTCTAGCCAATTGGGCCACACCAACCAGGGCCATTTTTGTTTTCTTGAATAATGGTAAACCACATCTCATTCTGCAACCTGTTATTTAGTAACAACTTCCCCCACATAACGTGGAATTTTTCAATCCTATGTAATAAAAGGCTAATATGCAAATCGACTGAACGGCGGAACCACTGGTCGCTATGATGTGCACTGACCACCGGGGGGAAGATGCTCAATGCAGAAACTGCCCCCTGGTGGTCAGTGTGCTCCCATAGGGGGAATGCTGCTCAGCCAGAAGCCCAGCTCATGGCTGGTGAGTGCAGTGGCAGTGGCAGGAGCCTCTCCCACCTCAGCAGCAGGGCTAAGCCATCAGCTGGACATCCCCAGAGGGCTCCCAGGCCAGGCTGAGAGACCACCTCTCCCAGTGCATGAATTGCATACACTGGGCCTGTAGTGTTACTTAGTGTTACTATAATAGACTTACTTTATTCCTTTCATTGGCTGCAGTTTATTTATGTGGATGTATGACAACTTAGTTGTTATTAATGGCCATTTGGGTTTGGCCTAGGGTTTTTGCTTTTACAAGCTACACTAATGTTACTCCTTGTAGAGTTATCCTTTGGTGTTCCTATTTAAGTACTATGTGGGAGTTTGATGACTCCCTGCTATCAAACTGCAGGGTCAAAGGAAATGTCATCAATGGGAGATGAATGTGTACTACCTGACACCAGGCTGCATGTTCTTAGAATTCTTGCCAATCTCTGTTAGGCATTTTGAAAACTATTGGATTAACACATTTTCTTATATCTTTTGGCTGCCTTCCTTCTATAAATCATCTATTTGGTTCCTTTGCCTATTATTTTAATGTTACTTTTTTCTTAGACTTCAAAGAGCTCTTTGTACATTAGAAATAGTAGTCCTTCTACTGTTTTATTAAACTGATATTTTCAATTATAAGTCAATAACATTATCAAAATGATCACTTTTTTCTTTTACGGCTCCTGGGTTTTATATCATACCAAAGAAAGAACTCACTCTAAGTTTACACATAAATATTACAGGTAAATATAGTAAATGTACTTCTGTTAGAAACTAGTACTCTTTATTTTTAGCTAGTACTGTTTCTTTTATGTTTATACTAGAGGACTGGTGCATGTAATTTGTGCAGTTGAGGGAGGTCCCTCAGCTCGGCCTGCATCCTCTCGCAGTCCGGGAGCCCCCTCTCACATTCTGGGACCCCTCATTCCTTACCACCAGCCCGCTTGCTGCTCCTTACCGCTTGGCTCACTGCTCCTTAGTGCTGCCACGGAGGTGGGAGAGGCTCCTGCCACTGCTGCTGCGCTCACCAGCTGTCTGGCTTCTCGCTGAGCGGTGCTCTCCCTGTGGGAGCACAATGACCACCAGGGGGCAGCTCCCGCATTGAATGTCTGCCCCCTGGAGCTCAGTGCACATCATAGTGATCGGTCGTTCTGGTCGTTCCACCATAACGGTCGCTTAGGCTTTTATTACATAGATTTTTTCAAGTATTACTGGATTCCATCCACTTCTGCTGACTTATAATACTACCTTTATATTCTGGATTTAATTTTGAAAAGCATATTCCGTTCATTGATTAGCCCTGAGCTAATACCTCGATTTTTTAAATGTAGTTTTTTACAAAACTGCATCTGTCAGTGCAAAGCATTCTTTTTTTTTTTTTTTTTTTAAAGACATACAGGGAAGCGGACTCAAATGCTGTCGAAGTGTTCTTGATTATTTTCTTTTCTTGTTCTATTTCTGGTGACTGTCATATATTTATTCTTTCATAAGAATGGTAGAATAATTTTGTCAATTTCTAAAAACGATTTAAGTCTTTTATGTCCTTTAGTAGATTGACTGTTCCTCTTCCCACAGGTTCCATAAATTCCTTTAGGGTTATTTCTTTTTTTTTTTTTTTTTTTTTTTATAATCTTGAACTTTATATTCCTGTAAGTGGGAACTCAGAAAAATTGCATAAACTCTCTCAATGTCCTCGATATAAAATTAAGGCCATAACAGCACTTCCCCTGCAGAAATATTGTCTGTAGCAATAGGGTTATTTCTTAATCTATTTTGTTGTTAATGTAAATTAGGTATTTTCTTACATATAATTAACTAACAGCTGCTAAAATATATTCAATGGTTTCATTTTCCATTCAAAAGTCTTATGAGCCCTAGCTTGTTTGGCTCAGTGGATAAAGCATCGGCCTACAGACTGAAGGGTCTTGAGTTCAATTCCAGTGAAGGGCACCATGCCTGGGTTGCGGGCTCGATCCCCATTAGGGGACATGCAGGAGGCAGCCAATTGATGATTTTTATCATTGATGCTTCTATCTTTCTCTCTCCTCCTCTCCCTTCCTCTCTGAAGTCAGTAAAAATATATTTTTTAAAAAGTCTTATGAATTATTGTTTACATAAGAAAGCTACCAACTTGTATATAGATTTTTGAAATTTCTACTTACTGTTTTAAAACTTTTGTTAATTTCTCCCAATATCTGTAAAAGAAAAAATCTTGCTTCTTTATTGTCAATATTTTCATTACTTTTATGCTGGCCAGTGTGTTCAGTGGTTAGAGCATAGGCATGCACACTGGAGGGTCGAGGTTTTGGTTCCCAGTCAAGGGTATATTCACTTAAAAACTTAACTCAAGTAATGTATGTTATCAAATAATCATTCCTTTATTAATATAATGAAGTTAGTGAGTTATTCTAATTTTGAACAATCCTGTATTCTTAGAACAAACTCTTTCCTAGTTGGTCATGTTCTTATTTTAAATATAATTTTATTGATTTCAGAGAGGAAAGGAGAGGGAGAGATAGAAACATCAATGATGAGAGCAATCTGGGCATGTGCCCTGACCGGGAATTGAACTGTGACCTCCTGGTTCATAGGTTGACACTCAACCACTGAGCCACACTAGCAGGCTAGTTGGTCATGTTCTTAAAGAACTAATTTGATTTCACTTGTAAAAATACTTTTCTCCCCCAAGTTTTTTTTTTCCCATCAATATTTGCACGTCTGAACTGTAGTTTTTGTTTTTATGTGTTATATATCTCTTGCATGTGCCCTGACCAGGGCCAGGCTGGGGAGGAGCCTGCAACCGAGGCATGTGCCATTAGCCAGAATCGAACCTGGGACCTTTTGGTCCGCAGGCACACTCTATCCACTGAGCCAAAGCAGCTAGGGATCCACTGATTTTTAGAGAGAGTGGAAGGGAGGGGGAGAGACAGAAAACATCGATGTGAGAGAGACACATCAATTGGTTGCCTCCCTCACATGGCCTGACTGGGGCCAGTGATTGAGCCTGCAACCAAGGTATGTTATCTTGACGAGAATCAAATCTGGGACCCTTCAATCCTTGGGCTGATGCTCTATCCATTGAGCCAAACTGGATAGGGCAAAAAATGTATTTTTATAGACTTTTAGAGAGAGGAAGGGAGAGGGATAGAGAGATAGAAACATCGATGAGAGAGAAACATTGATTGGCTGCCTCCTGCATGCCTCTGCTGGGGATAGAGCCTACAACCCAGGCATGTGCCTGATGGGGAATCGAACGTGACATCCTGGTTCATGGGCCAATTCTCAACCACTGAGCCACGCTTTGTTTTTTTAAACCTCACTAGAGGATGTTTATTTTAATTAATTAATTTAATTAATTACTTATTTTTTAAAGAGGGAGAAAAGGGGAGGGAGGGAAGGAGGGAGGGAGAGAGTGAGAAACATTGATGTGAGAGAGATACATCAATCGGTTGCCTCCCACACGCATCCAGACCAAGGATCAAACCCAAAACCTAGGTATGTTTCCTGACCAGGAATTGAAGTCAAGGCCTTCTGGTGCACAGGAAGACATTCCAAACAACTGAGCCACACCAGCCAGGGTTGTAAACTGATTGTAGAGAGAGAAACATGGATTGGTTGACTCTCGTACATGTCCCAAATGGGAATTTAACCCACAACCTTTCAGTGTTCAGGGTGACACTCCAACTGAGCCACACTGGCCAGGGCTTAAGGTTTTATATTGTTTATTTTGAAATGTAAAATTCTTTTTTGTGTGGCTATTATCTACATACCTTTTCCAAGTTAAAATTGTCTTCAGTTCGACTGTCTTCTGAGTTGTCTGCATTCTTTTCATCATCCCCTTTATCTGCATTTGCAAATACAGAGGCCACTCGGACCACAGGCAAGGGCACATCCCGAGGGACAAACCTAACAGAACTGATGGGCATGGTCCACAATTTAATTTTCTTAAAAGATTTGGTTTTGGCAGAATACCGTGATTCACAGACAAAAACATCCTCATCTCGAAAGTTTTCTGGGCATAATTTAAAGTATTCCTAGGGGATATAAGAATAAAATTAATTAATTTTCTGAAAACCAATGAACCAAAAAACCAAAAATAAACACCAACTAAATAAATAAAAGTTAAACTGTTTAGACTTTCTGACAGTTAACAACAAATGGTAAATGAATCGGGATCTAGTAGTATTTCCTTGCTTAAGAATGACTTTATTAAATACATAACATGTAGCTTATTTAGCCTAACAATTGCCCCTTTGAAAATATATTAGTATTTCATACAGCTGTAATGTCCTTTAAAGCTATGGGCAGGATTCCTGTGCCTTCATCAGAGAGATACATAAAAAATACATCTTATTACCCCACTAGCAGGTTATAATGACCTTTCAGAAAATGTTATCCTTAACAGTTAGTCTTGTAATATAAAAAAATTTAAGCTGATTGCATATAGCTACATAGTGTAGGCAGCAAATAGTCTTTCACCTTCATGTTCAGGTTAATTTCTTCCTAAATCTTCACATACAGCCATATAGACACAGCTTAAAGAAAAATTTTTTCCCCAGTTTAAAAAGAGCTGCTAATTTTATAAGTATCAATTTGTTGTGTTTATAAATTTTATTTCCATGGAATGATTTATACTTTTTGTACTAATAAGTTTCTTACCTTGACAAACATGACCACACATTTTCCTAGAATTTTACTAACGGGTACTTTATTGTAATAGTCACTCTTAAAAACTTCTTTTTCTAGGAATTTTCGTGTAGCCAGATGGAATGTTTCATTTGGCCGATAAAACCAACAGCCATACAACCATTTTTCACCTCAAAAACAAAGAGAGAATTACCATGAACAGAAATCACATATTCTTTGCAAAATGAGCAAATCTATCCATTCTGCCATGGCCTAAATCTACTAATGTGCTTTTTATTTTTTAAAAATATTTTTATTATTTCAGAGAGGAAGGGAGAGGACGAGATAGAAACATCAATGATAAGAACCGTCGATCAGCTGTCTCCTGCACACCCCCTATGGCGGAATCACACATCCCCTACGGAGGATCGCACACCCCCTACGGGCTATCAGCCCACAACCAGGGCATGACTGGAATCGAACCTGCAATTCTGCAGTCTGCAGGCCAACATTCTATCCACTAAACCCGTGGTCGGCAAACTGTGGCTCGCGAGCCACATGAGGCTCTTTGGCCCCTTGAGTGTGGCTCTTCCTAAGCCTTAGGAGTACCCTAATTAAGTTAATAACAATGTACCTACCTATATAGTTTAAGTTTAAAAAATTTGGCTCTCAAAAGAAATTTCAATTGTTGTACTGTTGATATTTGGCTCTGTTGACTAATGAGTTTGCCGACCACTGCACTAAACCAAGCCGGCTAGGGCCCAATGTGCTTTTTAGACCACATTATTAATACGATTATCTTAGAAGAAATAATACTTTCAAATAATGAAGTGTAATAAGGCTTAGAAATGCTACTTTCTCTCTCATATTAAAAGATACCTAATACAAAGAATGAGGAAGGTGATGAGACCTGTTCTATGCTGCTACACTTTCTGGTTCAGGAATAAAAAAGTATTTTACATGATGAACAGATGAAAGAACGGGAATGCCTGGATCACATTTCTGCCTGCTTTTGGCTTCACTAACTCCTATTCATTCTCCATGTCTCAAGTTTAATGACAATTGTCTAGGAAGCCTACTGAAATCAAATTTTAAGTCAAGGCACATGTCTCTCTGTAATAATTTTTTATTTGTGATTTTTATTGGAGTGGTTATGCCAGGGGCAAAACATGAGCCTTTTGTTCTTCTGAATCTCTGTTATCCTACAGAGTTTGGCTCATGGTGTGTTTTTAATAAATATCAGTTGAATGAATAATCTCAACTACATTTCAAAAAGTTACATTTCTTTTGTCTCAACTGCGCCACTGCTCCATAGTGCTAGATCCTATGTTTTTCTTATAGGGGGTGCTTAATTATATTTTATACATTGTAGAACAAGTATTGTTAGAAGACATAAAATGGCTAAATTACAGTTTTCTCCTCTGAGGACCAAGGAGTAAAACAGTCACATCTCACAAATGTGCCCTTCAATTTAAAATGAACTTACCAGCAGAATCTTCCCACAGTCTCTCAATACAGACTATATGTGGTTGTAGACTGGCTTCCGAGGGCTCTACGTAGACATAATCTCCAACATGGTACATGCTATTCTTAAAGCTGCAGTCCTGGCTGTAAGTGCGATGTAAACCTGAGAGGCCTGCAGCACCCGAGGAATCTTCACTCTTTTCAGCCTCTTAGGTAAAAAAGACAAAAGAGGCTCTCATTAAAGGAATGTTGGAATTAGATGTAGGATTCAAATAACACATATTAATACATTTAATTCTTTTCTAGACATTCAAAAGCAAGATTCAAGACAAAGAGTATAGCATCCATATTCCCAATAGCCTCTACTCAAAACTGTCTCCTTGAATTATAACTAACTGCCATTATTAATTTAAATAAATACATTAAGTAAAGGATCTATAAAATAAAAATTATCATAATAATACATGCTCAATATAGTCATTTAAAATATATATATATTTCACAAAGAGGGAGAGAGAGAGATAGAAACATCAATAATGAGAGAGAATCATTGATCGGCTGCCTCCTTCACACCCCTTACTGGTGATCAAGCCCATAAGGGCATGTGCTTTTGGCTGGAATTGAACCTGGGACCTTTCAGTCTGCAGGCCAACGTTCTATCCACTGAGCAAACCAGCTAGGGCACTGCACTCATTCTTGATGATACAGAAAGATATAAAGACTAAGTCATTTGCACATCACGTAATCCTAAAAATAATCTAATGCCACCTTCATCTTAATGCCTCTGAAGTTATTTTCCCTAACAGTTATTACAGTTTTGGCATGATTAATGGAATCTTAGAATTGAGGAAATATGAAACATCCTATATAATCTACACTAATAAAAGAGAAAAATGGTAATTGGCGTACGGCGCTACCCTTTTCATTGGCTAATCAGGGATATATGCAAATTAACTGCCAACTAAGATGGCAGTTAACTGCCAACAAAGATGGCGGCTAATTTGCATATGTAGGCACAATGCAGGGAGGCGAAAGGGAAAGCAGGAAGAAGCTCCCTGCCACTGACAGTGATGGGAAACCCAGGGGGGAGCTAAGAGGTGGGGGGCAGGGCAAAGGTGGCCCTGGGGCCGCCTTTGCCCTGCCCCCCAGTCATGATCGGAGAATCAGGCGCCTTTGCCGCCCTGGCCAGTGATAGCAGGAAGTAGGGGTGGAGCCAGCGATGGGAGCTGGGCACAGTCGAAGCTGGCAGTCCTGGGAGCTAGGGGTCCCTTGCCTGGGCCTAAAGCAGAGCCCACGATCGCGGGACCGCTGCAGCTGTGGGTCCCCGCTGCCCGAGCCGGACACCTCAGCCAGAGGCGTCCTGCAGGGGCAGGGGCGGAGCCCGCACGATCGCGGCGCCCCCCCGCTGACACTGCGGGTCCCCGCTGCCCGGGTGGGACGCCTAGGCCAGAGGCGGACGCCTAGGCCAGAGGCGTTAGGCCTGGGCAGGGGCAGAGCCTGCAACCGTGGGGAGCTGGGGGTCCCCTGCCCAGGCCTAACGCCTCGGCCAGAGGCGTTAGGCCTGGGCAGGGACAGAGCGGGAGATCACGGGGAGCTGGGAGTCCCCTGCCCAGGCCTGGCACCTCTGCCGGAGGCCTCAGGCCTGGTCAAGGGGCCGATCCAGTGATTGGTGATCGGAGGGTGATGAGGGTCAACTCCTCTGGCCGAGGCATCAGGCCTGGGTGGGGGGCGGAGCCAGGGATTGGAGGGATATGATGGTCCCCTTGCCCAGGCCTGAAGCCTGGGTCAGAGGCGTCAGGCTTGGGCGGGGGGTGGAGCAAGCGATCAGAGGGAGATGGGGGTCCCCTGCCCAGGCATGATTCCTGGGCCAGAGGCCTCAGGCCTGGGCGGGGGTCAGAGCCAGTGATCGAGGGGAGATGGGGGGTCCCCTGTCCAAGCCTGACACCTCTGGCGGAGGCGTCAGGCCTGGGCAAGGGGCCGATCAGGCGATCGGAGGGTGATGGGGGTCTACGCCTCTGGCCGAGGCATCAGGCCTGGGCAAGGGGCAGAGCCAGCAATCGGAGGGCTCTGGGGGTCCCCTGCCCAGGCCTGATGCCTGGGCCAGGGGCATCAGGCCTGGGCTGGGGGCAGAACCAGTGATGGGGGGAAATGAGGGTCCCCTGCCCAGGCCTGACGCCTCTTCAGAGGCGTCAGGCCTGGGCAAGGGGCCGATCCTGTGATTGGAGGGTGATGGGGGTCAACGTCTGAGAGCTCCCAGTATGTGAGAGGGGGCAGGCTGGGCTGAGGGACACCCCCCACCCCCCCCACACCCAGTGCACGAATTTCGTGCACCAGGCCCCTAGTAAAGAGATAATATGCAAATTAACCCTCACAAGACGGCTGCCTACGACCAGGCCGGTAGGGGGGTTAGTGAAGGATGACCAAACGACTGAACAGCAGGCTGCGTGGGGTGACCAGGTCGGCAGGGGGGGGGGGGGGGGGGGCCTGTGAGGGGCGACCAAGCCAGCAGGAGGGCAGTTGGGGGCAACCAGGCCAGCCGGGTGGGGGGTAGTTGAGGGCGACCAGGCCGGCGGGGGGTGGGGGGGGCAGTAAGGAGTGACCAGAATGGTGGAGGTGGGGGAGAGTTAGGAGAGACCAGGCCAGCAGGGAGGGGGCAGTTGGGGGCGACCTGGCCAGCAGTGGGGGGCAGTTAGGGGCAACCAGGCCAGCAGGGGGGCCAGTTAGGGGCGATCAGGCCGGCACGCAGAGGCAGTGAGGGGCAATCAGGCCGGCGGGGGGGAGGGGGGGAGTTAGGGGTGACCAGGCAGGCAGGTGGGCGGGTAGGAGTCAGCGGTCCAGGATTGTGAGAGGGCTGTCCGATTGCCGGTTATCCCGAGGGGTGCAGGCTGGGCTGAGGGGACCCCCCCTCCCCCATGCACAAATTTTGTGCACCAGGACTCTAGTGTATATTATATAATACTAGAGGCCCAGTGCATGAATTCATGCATGGGTGGGGTCCCTCAGCCTTGCCAGCAATAGGGGCTGATCAGGGAGTCTCGCCCAGTCCCAATCAGGGCTGTGGGAGGTTGGCAGGCAGGGGAGAAGGGGCCGTGGGAGGTTCCGATCAGGGTGATCAGGGCCAGCTGGCTGGGGGAGGGGCCACGGGAGCTCACTGACCGCCAGGGGGTAGCTCCTGCGCTGAGCATCTGCCCCCTGGTGGTCAGTGTGTATCATAGCGACTGGTCGACTGGTTGTTCTGTTGTAATGGTCGCTTAGGCTTTTATATATAAAGATACAGAACTATAAACCCTACACATACACACTTAATATATCATGAACATTTCCCCTGAGATTAAATGGTTTTCAACAAGCCTCTTTTTTTGTTAAATAAGACTTTTTAATGACTCTAGTACAAGCCATTATTTGCAAATACCATAGAGTTTTTGTTGTTGTTTTGGTTTGCTTGCTTTTTTAGAAAAAAGCTCTGCCAACATCTTTAATTACTT
Source organism: Myotis myotis (assembly GCF_014108235.1). NCBI lineage: Eukaryota > Metazoa > Chordata > Mammalia > Chiroptera > Vespertilionidae > Myotis > Myotis myotis. The sequence continues at coordinate 18,344,895 of NW_023416317.1, read as the reverse complement.
CCTTGGGATACTTTTCCATGAATGGAACAGCTGGAAAAAATCACTTTAAATATTTATTTTTTTAATTCTCACCCAAGGATATTTCTCTATTGATTTTTAGAGTTAGTGGAGAGGGAGGGGGAAGAGAGAGAAATATCAATATGAGAGACACATCCATTGATTGCACCCTAACTGGGGTTGGGATCAAACCTGCAACCCCAGTTACGTGCCCTTGACTGGGAAGCAAATCCGTGATCCTTTAGTGCATGGGCTGACGCTCTAACCGCTGAGCACACAGTCCAGGGCACATTTTAAATATTTTTTTTTAATGCATATTCCAAACTGACCCCTACAAGCCTGTACCAATTTAAGTCCCTTACTGTTTGGCTACAAGTGGTCAATTTCTCCACTCCCTCTCTAACATTGGTATACTAGATCCTTATACTTTTGTTAAAGCTTTGCCAATTTTGGTGGGAAATATTATCTAGTAGTTGATTAATCAGATGAATCCCTGTAACATATGCAGCATATTCACAAGGTTCTTGAGAATTTTATGCCAGCAGGAACACTGTCAACTGGACTGAAAGGAAACAGAAAGAGTACAAAATGAAAGAAGTGCTATTCAACACCCCAATTGTACAGACAGGAAAACAGGCTGATAAAACACACAGCTGTAAACACATGCTACCTTTTGTGAAAAAGGATGATTCAGAGGGCAGAGTATTGAGTCGCAGAGGATTATTTGCAGGCCTTGAAACGTAATGAAGTTTGGATTTCAAAATTGCTTGGAATTGATAACAATTTTTTCTCTTCCATTTCTCCCTTTTGAATGGGAATGTCTCTCTTAGACTATAGTGTTAGGAGCAGAGGACTTTGTTGTTGTTTTTATACAGGTCCACAATTTGTGTCCCAGGATGGATCACACTGAGAACCTTACCCATACACCTAATTTAGAGGATTTAAATGAGAATAGAGACTTTTAATGTTTAGATGAGATTTTTATACATGGTACAGGAATGTTACTCTAACAAATATCTAAAAAATATGGAAATGACTTTGGAATTGGGTAGCAAGCAGAGACTGGAAAGAATTTTGAGATCATGATAGAAAATTAAGCATAGGTTGCCTTGAATAGACTGTTGGTAGAAAAATGGACAACAACAATTTGGCAGTTGAAGGCTCAGAAAAAAAATGAGAGAAAACGTTATTGGAAAGTGGAGGAAAGGGGACCCTTGTTATACGTATAGCAGCAGAAAACTTAGCAGAACTGTGTCCTGAGTTATTTGGATTCGGGGCTTTTTGGGCTGATCTTTTAGTTATCTTTTTCTTTCTTTATTTTCATTTGTTGTTCTATTCCTTCAGAGATTTCAACTTTATCTTCTAATCCTTCTCTAAATGTTTCCTTTTTGCTACCACTAAAAAAATTTAAATTGAATAAATTTGACATATAGTATATAAATTTAAGGTGCACAATGTATTTCTTTGTTACTTTTATATCTTGTTGCCATTGTAGTGATATTTATCACATTACATTATTGTTATTTATATTAATCATACTGTTCCATGGCTCATTTGCTTACTACTTGTCCCAAGATTGTACCATTAAACATCAATATTATACCCCTCGCTGCTATCATTTTTTTCAAGTTTTATTGAGATACTAGAATTTGTGCACCAGTGGGGTCCCTCGGCCTGGCCTGTGGGGTCAGGCTGAAACCAGCTCTCCAACATCCCCTGAGGGGTCCCAGATTGTGAGAGGGCGCAGGCCAGGCTGAGGGACCCCACTGGTGCACAATCCGGGCCTGGGAGGGATGTGGGAGGTTGGCCAGCAGGGGGAGGGACCGCAGGAGGGCTCTAGGGTGTGTCTGGCCCATCTCGCTTAGTCCCAATTGGCCAGACCCAGCAGCAAGCTAACCTACCGGTTGGAGCATCTGCACCCTGGTGGTCAGTGCACAACATAGTAAGCGGTTGAGCAGCCTTAGCATATCATTAGCATATTACGCTTAGATTGGTTGAACTGCTGACTGGTTGAGTGCACACTTAGCATATTAGGCTTTTATTATTTAGGATAATTCACACATCATATAATTTGTTTATAGATGCAGTAGCCTGTCATCTCTCTGAAGGTCTAAATGTTATAGGTTTTGTATTTTCCTTAAATTTTCTCCTTCTATTTCCCTTTGTTTCTTCCAAGTTCATTTTTTTTTGTTTTGTTCTCTATTTTACATTCGAGAGATTATCCTTAAATATTTGGTCCTATTTAAATAGTACCTGTTCCTATTTTAAGGGAAAATGCTAAAAAAGCTGATTATAAGCTCTATGCACATATAGGGCTGGTTGACTACTGGATTTTATTTGGGACCTCCAGATGTTTTTATCTTTAGCTCTTCCCCATTGCCTGGTCCATTTCTTAAGGGGAAAAAAAATCTCCTGTTCTCAGAACTGTAAGCCTGACTGTCTGCATTCTAGGAGTTAAGTTATTAAGAGGGCCAGGGGGTCTCACAATCCCTCTCTTCAGAACTATAACCTCACCCTTAGGTCATCCTGGTTGTCCCTAAGTCTAGACTTTTTAGGATGAACAGTCACAGGAAGGGGTTGGGAGATGATCTGGCAGTTCAGAAACTTTAAATTTAGGCTTTTCTGTTTTAAGTACACGTGCACCTGTATTTTCAGGAATACCTGGTATTCTAATCCCTGTGCATTTCTAGACAAAAAATGGCCTTCTTAAGGTCTTCATCCAATACTATCTTTGAAGCTAGTGTCCATTTTCTAGCTTTCAAATTTTAATTGCCATTATCTCCTCTTCCACTGTTTTTGTGTTTTTACATTTTTTGTAGGCAGGGAATGCTTCTGTGTTTATGTCTTTTGTTTTGTTTAAAAAACAAACAAATACCCTTTCCATCATTTTAGAGGTGTTTTGGGAAGAAGCTGCAATAAGTATTTGAGTACAATTTGCCACGTTTAAGTGAAAGCCCTATATTGCTGCTTTATCTTTTGGTACTTATCCTTGTATGAGTGGTTAGTTCTGATATTTAATACAATAACAGGATATGTGAGATCTATATTGCCACTGATTAAGAAACTTCCTCTATGGCTTAAAGACAGAGAGGGCAAACTGATACAACCACTATCCTACTTTCTGCTGTTTTGCTGTTTAATATTCATAAAGTAAACTGACATAGGACAGTCTGAAGCAGACCATAGTTATTTCTCTGGCTAGAAATAACTAGTTACAATAACCCTCAGAGCACACTGCTTCTATAGCCTTTCCTACTAAGTCCTTCTAATGCTGACTTCACATTCTATGGCAAAGCAACATTCCTTACCTACTTCCAGTCACATTGTTGAGAAATGTAGTCTCTCAGTTACTGCAAAAAATAGAGTTATTAATAGGGATGTTTAAGTAGTAGGGCTTCCTTTCCTCTAGACATGAAATAGGTACAGTGCTAGGAAAGGTACAAAAATCTCCTATGGTCTTTGTCTTTATGTAGCTCTGTTTTTCTACCATAAGTCTTCATAGATTATTAAGTCACTAGAAATAGTTCCTGGTAGCTAAGGATCAATTTAGGGCAAAGACCAGTAGACTTTAAAATGTTAGTACTACCCGTTCTCTAGAATGTACCATCAAATAATGGCTTCACATATCGTCGTTAATCCACCAAGGAAGGCAGGTGCCATAAATTCTTGCCCCTCTGCTCTTTAAATTCAAGGCCTTACAGCAGTGGTTCCCAGACTTAGGTCTGCATCAGAACCACCTACAGGACTTGTTAAAAGATAGACTGCTGGATGCTGCCCTCAGTTTCTGAATTGGCAGATCTGGAGTGGGACCCGAGAATCTGCATTTCTAACAAGTTCTCAGATGATGCTGTTGATGCTTGCCTAGAGGCTACCCTCTGTAAACTGCGTTAGAATAATTTAAGGAGCAGCTATCATTAACATTTTGCTGACCAGTTATTTCGAGCCAGACGGCTACTTTTCTTTAAGTAGTTTTGGCAACCCACGGTTCTCCCTTATTGTTCCACAGACCAGTGTTTTGTTCTTCAATAATAGTTCAGCTGTGGATACTTGATGTAGTAATTATCTTGGCAAATATGATGCCAAGAACCAAGAAAAGGCTGTAAGATGGATAATAGAATCTGTTGTAACTTTTTGCTTTTCACCTGTATATATTTCAAAGCTGCAAAAACAGCCACTCTCACTTTCATAAAGCATCCTTACTAAAATTCCATAATTTTTTTTTTTTTGCCAGATTGTACGTCTTGAATCTGATGCATCCTCTCCATGGAATCATTGCTTCATTGAGTGGTAACTGCTGTTTGGTATATATAAAGACTTAAATTTCGAGATAAAGTGATCAAAAAGAGGCCTGACTTTATAAAGATGGTCTGTGGTGCATGTTGTTTGTGAATTATTGTTTAGATCAGCCGTGGGCAAACTACGGCCCACGGGCCGAATCCGGCCCGTTTGAAATGAATAAAACTAAAAAAAAAAAAGACCGTACCCTTTTATGTAATGATGTTTACTTTGAATTTATATTAGTTCACACAAACACTCCATCCATGCTTTTGTTCCGGCCCTCCGGTCCAGTTTAAGAACCCATTGTGGCCCTCGAGTCAAAAAGTTTGCCCACCCCTGGTTTAGATGGAAGAATGTAAGTACTTGCTCGACCCTCTTTCCAGTCATCATTTTTTGGAAATACGGGTGATTTAAGTAAAGGATCGGTTGGCCAGTAATCTCTCCATTCTAGCTTCTTCGTTAGTCCCATCAATATAATTGAACCAAGAAACATCTTTATGTCCATATAAGTAATGTCATTCCATGGTGAAGTTGTAGCAGAGGTTTTGTGGTATTTTTCCATTTGGTAATGGTATAAATTGGTTTGAGAAATAATGAAATAGAAACAAATCCTTATCAAAAAATAAATTGGTTACATCACTTATACTTTGTGGGTCTTCAAATTTAACAGTTACACTTGAAATCCTATCTAATAAAAGAGAAACATGGTAATTAGCCCTAACTTCGCTACCCTCCCCATTGGCTAATCAGCAAGATATGCAAATTAACTGCCAACCAAGATGGTGGCCGGCAGCCAGGCAGCTGACGCGAACATGGAGGCTTGCTTGCTCCAGTGACGGAGGAAGCCAGGTTCCCCGCCTGCCTGCTGGGCTCTGAGCTGCTCTCTAAGAAACATTGTTACAAATATAGAAGCTAAACAAAACCCCAGAAACCTGCTTTCAGTCAGCCGGGATCTCAGAGCTGGAGTCGCACCAAAGTTTCAAATACAGAAGGTAAACAAAGTCCAGAAACCTGCTTTCAGCCGCCGAGGTCTCAGAGCTGGAGCTGAGCCTCAGAGCTAAAGACGGCTCTCAGCTCCAGTGACAGCCATAGAAGGTAAATAAAATCCCAGAATAAAAAAGAAAAAAGGAAAAAAGGAGAGGTTGGGAGCTTCAGTCACCCACCAGCCTGAAAACGGCCCTCAGCCCCTCACCCAGACTGGCCAGGCACCCCAGTGGGGACCCCCACCCTGAAGGGGGTGTGACTAGCCGCAAACAGCCACCATCCCCTCATCCAGGCTGGCCAGGCACCCAAGCGGGACCCCCACCCTGATCTGGGACACCCTTCAGGGCAAACCAGCCGGCCCCCACCCGTGCACCAGGCCTCTATCCTATATAGTAAAAGGGTAATATGCCTCCCAGCATCGGGATCAGCGGAGCCGCAAGGCCTCCCGGCCTGTGATCAGCAGAGCCACAAGGCCTCCCGAACCCGGGATCAGCGGAGCTGCGAGGCCTCCTGGCACTGGAATCAGCTGAGCAGCGAGGCCTCACTGCCCCTGTGTCAAGTGGAGCCGCGAGGCTCCCCAGCACTGGGATCAGTGGAGCCGTGAGGCCTCCTGGCCCCTGGAGTAGCGTGACAGGTGGCAGCGCCCAAACTCCCTGATCGCCCCGCGGCTCTGTGTGTGACAGAGGGTGGGGTCACAACCTCCCTATCCACCCTGCTCTGTTCGTGACAGGGGAAGGCGCCCCAACCCCCTGATCGGCCCTGCTCTGTGCCTGATAGGGGGGATCTGGCCAACCCCCTGATCGGCCCTGTTCTGTGTGTGACAGGGTGGAGCCACAACCTCCCCATCGGCCCTGCCTTGAGTGTGACGGGGTGGCACCCCAACCCCCCAATTGGCCCTACCCTGAGCGTGACTTAGGGTGGTATCGCAACTTCCTGATCCGCCCTGCTCTGTGCATGGCAGGGGTATCTCCCCAACCCCCTGATCGGCCCTGCGCTGTGGGTGACGGGGGAGCTCCCCAACCCCTTGATCGACCCTGCTGTGTGTGTGACAGTGTATGGAGCCCCAACCCCCCGATGGGCCCTGCTCTGTGCGTGACAGGGGGCAACACCCCAACCCCCTGATTGGCCAGCTCTGTATGTGACAGGGGTGGCGCCACAACCCCCTGATCTGCCCTGCTCTGTGCGTGACAGGGGGTGGCGCCACAACCTCCCCATCGACCCTGCCTTGAGTGTGACAGGGAGCGGCACCCCAACCCCCCAATTGGCCCTACCCTGAGCGTGACTGAGGGTGGCATCGCAACCTCCTGATCCGCCCTGCTCTGTGCATGACAGGGGGTGGCGCCCCAACTCCCCAATCGGCCCTGCTCTGAGCCTGACCAGGGGCTGCACCTAGGGATTGGGCCTGCCCTCTGCCACCCGGGAGCAGGCCTAAGCCAGCAGGTCATTATTTCCCGAGGGGTCCCAGACTGTGAGAGGGCACAGGCCGGGCTGAGGGACCCCCCCTTCCCTCCCACAAGTGCACAAATTTTTGTGCACCAGGCCTCTAGTATTTGTATAATCCTCCAAGGCTGGTAAAATGTCTTTTTCTGCCCATTATTCTTTAGAATCACTTTCACTTTCAGGTACTAAGCACCACATTTCTCTTTGCCTTTGTGATGGTCTAATGTCAGAATCATTACTATCTTCCGACAAAGTACTATCTTCCAAAGTCACTTGGCCAAACAAAGTGTTTGCATATAAATCACTAAAACGTTCTTTTCTGCCGTGACACATCTTTTTAAAAACTTTTGCCATAATAAAAGGATGGAAAGAATTAGAGGTATTACTCCTCATGTCTCTGGAAATACTGACTGACAAGTTGAGAAAAAGACACTTGGTAAATTTGTGACCGGTCAGCAATGTTCAGACACAGAAACACAAATATACTCAGGACTGTTCAGCATGGGGTTAATTTTGCACTGCCAGGAAAAGTGCCAACTAAATAAAAAAATTCTATCTAAAACTTTGTCAGTAGAAATAACATGGTGGTCCCAAACTTCATACTCCTTATAGCATCGGCATTTTCTGTTTCCTCTTTCACTGATTTCCATTTTGATCTTCATTCTTTTCTCTATTTCATGTTTGATTTGCCCTTTGTTTTCTAACTTCTTGAGGTGGAAACAGATTTTGTATTTTTATTCGATTTGTATCTAATATATGTACTTAAAGCTATAAACTCTACTAAGAACTGCTTTAGCTATAACCCATACATTTTAGTGTTCTCATTTTCATTCAGTTCAAGATTTTTAAAATTGCCTTTGATCCATGGTTTAGAAAGGTACTGCCTAATTTCTAAATATTTGGGGATTTTCCAGATTTTTTTCTGTTGCTGATTTCTAATCTAATCCCACTGTTTCCAGAGAACAAACTTCATGTGATTTCAATCTTTTTATATTTTCTGAAACTTTGTTTTTATGACCTAGCATATGGTGTATCCTAAATAACGGTCTATGCTGCTCGACAAGAATGTGTATACTACAGTCACTGAATATAGTATTTTACACATGTCAATTAGGTCTAGCTGGTTAATAGTCCTTGTCTGAGCTCAGACTTCTATAAAAAAAATCCACCATATACTGAGTGACTGAAACAACAAACATTCATTTCTCACAGATCTGGAGGCTGGGAAGTCTAAAATCAAGGTGCCAGTAGATTTGGTATCTGGCAAGAACTCACTTTCTGGTTCATAGATAGCTGTCTCTTTCTCTTTATCCCCTTATACTAGCACTAATCCCATCATGGTGACTACATGCAAACCTAGTTACCTCCCACATCTCCAAATAATTTAACATTGGGGATTACGGTATAACATGAAATTTTTTTTGGGGGGTGGGGGTGTTGGGGGTGAACACAAACATTCAGTCTATAACAATATTATTCAATATTCTATATTTTTGCTGATTTTTGGTCTAGTTGGTCTATTAATTGCTGATAAAGGAGTACTGAGACTATAATTCTTGATCCTTTTAACATTAGAAAATATTCCTCTTCATCTCTAGTAATATTTTTCCTCTTAAAGTCTATTTGTCTGATATTAACATAGCCACTTCAATTCACTATGGTTACTATTTTTCATGGTATATTTCCCCCCTCCTTTTCCTTTCAACCTATTTATGCCTTTGAATCTAAAATTATTCTGTTTTGTAAAATAATATTTTTATTGATTTCAGAGAGGAAGGGAGAGGGAGAAAGAGATAGCAACATCAATGATGAGAAAGAATCATTGATGGGTTGCCTCCTGCACGTCCCCTACTGGGGAACAAGCCTGCAACCTGGGCATGTGCCCTGACTGGGAATCGAACAGGGACCTTCTGGCTCACAGGTTGGTGCAACCTCTGAGCCACACTGGCTGGGCTAAAATGATTCTCTTATAGACAGTATATAGTTGATCTTACTTTTTAAACTCAGTCTGATAATCTATGCATTATGATTAGCATGGTTAGCCTATTCACAATATGTAAGGTAATTATTGATATGACTGAATTCATGCCCGCCATTTTGCTATTTGTTTTAATATGTTTTATTGTTCCTCTTTTTCTCCTTTACTGCTTTCATTTGTATTAAGCAAAGATTTTTGGAGTATCATTTTTAATTCCTGTGTTAACTTCTTTTGCTAAGTTTGTCAAGTAGCATTACGATATGCATCTTTAATTTACCACCATCTACTTCAAGTTAATACTGGCTTAATTTCATTAAATAATGCAACTTTGATCCAATATAGTTCAGTTTTTTTGTGCTGTTACTGTCATATACATTAGGTCTTCACTTAGCAATTGATATCAACTTTAAACAAAATGATGCATAACAGCCCTAGCTGGTTTGGCTCAGTGGATAGAGCGTCAGCCTGTGGACCAAAAGGTCCTGGGTTCGATTCCGGTCAAGTGCACGTACCTTGGTTGCAGGCTCCTCCCCGGCCCGGGGCCCTGGTTGGGGCTCATGCAGGAGGCAACCAATCGATGTGTTTCCCTCACATCAATGTTTCTCTCTGTCTTTCCCTCTCTCTTCCACTCTCCCTAAAAATCAATGGAAAAATATTCTCAGGTGAGGATTAACAACAAAATGATGCATAACAAATTTTCACTATAGGCTAATTGATATAAACAAGAGTTAAGTTTTTACTTCATCTCATCAACATTATAATGAAATGATATTGAACAAAATTTGTATCTGACGATCTGCTATAATTCTATAAATGTTATAAACATAGCAATAGTATTATAATAATTCCTTTAAACAACCTAATATTTTTAAAATAAAATAAGTAGAAAAATTGCAAACATGGTCTTTTATATTTACCCACATATTTAGCATTTCCAATACTCCTCAGTACTTCTTATGGATTTTAGTTATCACCTGGTATCATTTTCTTTTGGCCCAAAGCTCCTCCTTTATCATTTCTGATAGGGAAGATCTGCCAGCAGTGGATTCTCTCAGTTTTTGTTTATCTGGGAATGTCTTATTCCAGCTTCATTTCTGAAGAATAGTTTTGCTGGATATAAATTTCTTGGTTCAGTTTTTTTCCCTTTCAGTACTTTGAATATCATTCTACTGCTTTCTGGCCTCTACTATTGCGTATGAGCCATTACCATATTATTATTATTTTTTTTACACGATGATTTGTTTTGCACCTTTCAAGATTTTCCCTTTCAGCAGTTTGATTATGATATATCTGGATGTGGTTCTCTTTGTGTGTTCTTACTTGGTATTCTTGGAACTGTAGGTTAATGTTTACATCAAATTTGAGACATTTTCAGCCATTATGTATTCAAATACTTTTCTCCCCCCTTCTTTCTCTCCTCTCCTCTGAGACTCCTAGTGTAAGTATAGTAAGACACATGACATGAAGGGCTGCTCCTAAGTCTGCACAGCTAACAATCAATGAATGATTTAGGTGGTGATTGTACTAAAGTACCTCAAACCTGTAAGGATTCAACCTCTAATGATTTATCTGTAGTCAGTCTAATATATCTTATATGTCTTTATGACAAGTGTGGCTTGGGGAATGCATTCAAAGTTGTAGCCAACTTTCAAGTATCACTTGCATCTTGCTTTTCATCCAGTTCTCATATTTCCCTTGCACATGCATAGTTTTCCAATTATCTAAGCCTGTGTGGAGAACTTATCTCATCCCTTCTACAGCTAATTTTTTGGATATTCCTCAACCCCATTGTCGTGTCAGACTAGTAAAACTGCAGGTTTACCCCATTCATTTTTGCATCTATCACTTTTCGCTGACAAAGACAGAGACCCTCCTCACCACCGCCGCCCCCCCACCCGCCAATTGCCATCCTAAATGAGTACATCCCCTCTGACAGCAAAGCTGCTGGATTTTGCAGTTAGCCCTATGCTGGTAAAATTATTATTCTCACCAACCAGGTTCCTTTCTCTTCTTTTTTGCATATGTCGTTGCTTATAAAAATTTGTCTAAATCAACTTAATTTATTTTTTTGCCTAAAAATTCTATGATAAATACTAGTATAACTCTTAGAAAGTCATATATTCTAGGTACCTACGTGAACTTGAACTTTACCAGCAATGAACAAATTTCTAATAAAAAGCTTGCACTGTCAAAATATTTCTAACTTATAACAAGTGACTCGAAGTAGTATTTTAGGTTGATACAATTAAAATTAAAAAAATTCCTTCTAGTTATCAGGTTCAATCAAAATACCCTCTATTTATCTGGCCTAGAGTCTGTGGGAGAAGACCCATATTGCTGAATAATGGGGCTACAAAGCTGGAAATGCTTTCTAGCCCTAGCTGGGCCCCTTAGGTTCTTATCTACAAATAGTATAAATCTCCCACACTTGTGAATTAATTGACTATGTTCCTGAAATATCAGGGTAATAGCTGTGTCACATGTAACTTCCAATCTTTTTCCCATCTGATGACCAAATCGATATTGATAAAAACATTTCCATCTGCCCTGGCTGGTTTGGCTCACTGGATAGAGGGTCGGCCTGGGGACTGAGGGGTCCCAGGTTCGATTCTGGTCAAGGGCATATACCTTGGTTGAGGGCACATCCCCAGTAGGGGGTGTGCAGGAGGCAGCTGATCGATGCTTCTCTCTCATTGATGTTTCTAACTCTCTATCCCTCTCCCTTCCTCTCTGTAAAAAATCAATACAATATATTTTAAAAAAAGAAATTTCTATCTTACCATGTCTACTTGGAAAGTGTTAACACCCTGAGTCTTCATTTATTCAAACAGGACTCTACCCCACAGCTAATTATAAGGCAAGCTAGGAAACAGTATATTTCTTGATATTTAATAAAATGAAAAGAAACTAACCTCTTTTTTCTTCTTCTCGTTTTAGTTTATCTTCCTCTATTTCTTTCGGTAATTTTTCCTTTTTCTCTTTCTCCACATCATTATGCAAATGTTTTGTAGTATAGCTGAGTGCCGGTGAAAGAAGAATCTCTCCATTTTTGCAGAGTTCATCACGGATTTTAATGAAAAACTGCTGAAGCTCTACCGCATCTTCATATATTTCAGAATCTGTCCTATAACAACATCAAGAATATCTATTGACACACAAGCTGCTTCTTTTAAACACCCCAATTACATATTAAATTCTATCGAATGGTTTTTTAATGTCAATAATTGATATAATGGTACTTCTGCACAGTTCTAAGAAGGTTATCTCCTTAAAATTCGTTAGAACAGAATTTGATAAGTCATTTTTCCTTGGTAAGCCTCATGCCCACCAGTTTCCTTTTCATGAAGGCTTGCTCCTTGCACAGCTCATGTAAAAGGAAAGGCCTCATACAGTTTTGGGGTAGAGGGGAAACACAGCATATCACCAGTTGATTTTGGCAACAGGAGGCTGCCAAAATAAAAAACTATACTAAGGTTTTATATCATGTGCAACACTGACTTGCATCTAATCTTTGGATTAATTTTTACTTTCTCTTAATTGAGGGACCAATGCATTACATAAAGTGTTAACAAACAATTTAGGCAATGTCTCTTTTCTTCTCTTTGGATTTGTATTATCATGGTTGCTTAGGTTGGTAGGACTCAGAATATTTGGCCTAAACTGTAAAGTCATGTGGGATCCTTTAATAGTTAAAGATCAATGTTCATTTTAATTTCCCAGAAATAACCACATAATTCTTGGGAACCATCAGAGGCAACACAATGAGAGATGGAAAAAATTATGTCATATTGAAAACTTTTAAAAGTCTTTAAATGAGAGGGCTAGGGAAAATAAGTTCAGAATTTGTACTGGTAGACATTTTACTACTATCTCAATTCACTGTGGTTTGAGGAAGGCTTAAATCTACATATATAAAAGCCCAGCGATGGGAACAGCGGAACGACCAGAATGACTGGTGGCTATGACGTGCATGGCGGCAGCCAACCAGCCTGATCCAGGCCCTGATCGGCCCCCTCCCTGGCTGGCCTGGACCTTGACCGGTCCCCAACACCACAATTGGGGGTGAGGCCTGCCAGCCAACTGCCCGTGGCCCCTCCCCACTAACCAATGGGCCCCCATCAGGGTGAGCTGGCCAGACCCCACTTGTGCACAAATTCGTGCACCAGGCCTCTAGTATAACTATATTAAGTAAGAATACCAGGGTCTAAAAAAAAGTATTCACAAAGGTAACCACAGACGAAATCTTAGCAGCAGTTTTATAGATAGTCTTTCTGGTCAGGGCAGTGTGGCCTGCTGACACCCACTATCAGAGCACCAGCCTTTAGCAAAGGCCCCCCCCTCACCGCCCCCCAATGCTTCTCTTCATTATAAAAGATGAAAATGCAAAAAAATCTAAAAATATTGCTAATAACAACCAAAATGGATGTTTCCAGAAAGGTTTTATAACTCTTTGCAGGTTTTAGAAATGCTAATATTTGTAGGAAAGCAATAAGACTAAAACTGGCCAAACAAAAGAAACTCCTGTTTTCTGAATAAAAATATCTGAAGACTGTTCACTAGAAATTAAAAATCATTTTATAATAGCTTACAATTTTAAAAATAAAAACACTTTTGGTAATCAATGTCACAATGAAAAAAGGGGCAAATTTATAATTCCATCATGTCATGTGGTTTAGTAATGGATATTCCTTTTTGATGTTAATCCTCATCCGAGGATATTTTTCCATTGATTTTTTAGAGAGAGTGGAAGGGAGGAGGAGAGACAGACAGAAACATTGATGTGAGAGAAAGACTCGATTGGCTGCCTCCTGCATGAGCCCTGACCAGGGCCGGGGATTGAGCCTGCAACCCAGGTACGTACCCTTGACCAGAATCAAACCTGAGAACCTTCAGTAAGCAGGCCAACAGTCTATCCACCTAGCCAAACTGACTAGGGCCGGATGTTTCCTTACAGAGCCTTTAAACATCGGACATATCCTTTTTGTTTTATTTAAATAAAATAATGAATCTATTAATCTAAGAGGCTAGGTGTTCCCTGAATGTGGAAGACCAAAATCTCAAGATGGAAAAAGAAATAACTCTTATTACACATAATTGGTGGGTAATCCTTACAGATACGTCAGACATTCAGTAGAAGAATTCAGATTTAGGAGGCTCTTAGTGCTTCCCTTGTCCTTGTCCCCTTACCTGCAATGGAGTCAGAATACTAAATCCTGGACTACTGCCAGCAGATTAGGAAAGCTAGACGCCAACTGGCAGGAGTCAGCACTGTGCTATTACTGAATACTGCTGATAGACAAACTACTGTCACCTGAGTGCACTTTTCTATGCCTCACTGTTCAGATCCCTTCTATTTCAGGGTATGAAGTCCTAGGTGATGTTGGGAGCAGTGGTGGATAAAGGTAAGTGTGAAGAAGTGTGAACATGAAAATCTAATGCATATGGACTTCATTCAATTCATGAACTTAATATTTCTGGAACATCCATCTTCATGACTGGTGATAACGCCATGGTTTATCATCATTCCCTAACTGATGATACATCTCCATCTCAGCAGCATGGGTTATTCCCTACCCTCCCCCCCTTTTTTTTTCTATCACCATTTATTCACTCTATACCCTTTTCCACCTCCACTCACCCCAGCATAGGTTTTATATATATATTTATTTCAGAGAGGAAGGGAGGAGAGATAGAAACATCAATCATGAGAATCACTGATTGGCTACCTCCTGCACGCCCCCCACTGGGGATTGAGCACGCAACCTGGGCATGTGCCCTGACCAGGAATCAAACCGTGACTATCTGGTTTACAGGTTGATGCTCAACCCGAGCCCCAGGGGCAGAATGGGTTTTTCTTAAGTATGATATTCATTCACAAAGATAAGAAGGGCTTTCCTCATGTTTTACAACAAAGCTCTGGGCATGAGAGTGAAACTGATCACTATCTTATATAAATAAACCTTAGACTCTATCTCCCAGGCTTCAAAAGCAAGCATCAGTCATGTCAACAGGAGAATGAAAAAAACTCATTTCCTTGGGATACAAATCTGATTCTTAAAATAATCATGCTACCTATATAAGATAAACTGCTAATAATCTAAGAGACAAAAGTACTTTGAAAGACTCACAGAATTAACACCAAGTTTTTTTTGTTCATTCGTTTTTAAAAAAATATATTTTATTGCCCTGATCAGTTTGGCTCAGTGGATAGAGCGTCGGCCTGTGGACTGAGGAGTCCCAGGTTCGATTTCGGTCAAGGGCATGTGCCTTGGTTGTATATATAAAATACATAAAATATATATTTAAAAAAATGTATATATATTTTATTGATTTTTCACAGAGAGGAAGGGAGAGGGATAGAGAGTTAGAAACATCGATGAGAGAGAAACATCGGATCAGCTGCCTCCTGCACACCTCCTACTGGGGGGATGTGCCCGCAACCAAGGTACATGCCCTTGGCCAGAATCGAACCTGGGACCCTTCAGTCTGCAGGCCGACGCTCTATCCACTGAGCCAAACTGGCCAGGGCTTAACACCAAGTTTTAATGGGGATGTGGTGGAGAGTGACTTTAGACTTACAGACTATTTAAGTAAACTGAGAACAAGAACAGAAGTCAGAAGTCTAAACTCCATGAAAGCAGGGTTTGTCTGTTTTGTCCACTGGTGTATCCCATGCATTCAGATAATGCTCATAACTGATAGCCACTCAATAAACATTTGTTGAATAATTGACAAACGCAGATTTGATTGCAAAGTGCACACACACACACACACACACACACACCCCACACCCCAACCTTGGTCTTTCTCTTTATTTCTATTTCCTCTACGGAAGAATAAGGACCATTTCCCAAATGGGTCACTCCAGGGCTTCTCCAATCTGAACTCAACTCCACCTGTTCCTTGAACACACCATATTCCTTTCCTAATCCTATGCCATTACTCATACCACTTGTCTTAAAAGAATCCCACCCATGCGTCCATTTTTCCTGATGCCTCAAGCCTTTTTAGAACTCTAGTGCAAAGTTCCTTACTCCATCATCTTTACTAAATATCAATTTGTTATATGTTGTCTCATGCCTGGAATTATTTTTCCCTAAGCATAGGTCCTATCACAATCATCAGACTTCAAGTTCTTAGATCATAGAACTGCTCAAGCCTTATCATTCATGGCTGTGCTCCATGACTGGTGTCTTAGGGACTGTCTCAGTCCTATCTCTCTCCAGTGGGTAACAAAACAAGCCACCACACTTACTAGTTATGTGGCTTTGGGCAACTTCTCTCTGTGCACTTCTTTAAAAAAAAAATGTTTTTATTGATTTTAGAGAGAAAGGAATGGAGAGGGATGGAGAGATAGAAACATCAATTGGCTGCCCGCAATCTGAGTATGTGCCCCAACCCAAGAATCAAACTGGTGACCTCTTGGTTCATGGGTCGACGCTCAACCACTGAACCACATGGGCCAGGCTGTGAATTTCTATTTCACATGCAAACTAGGAAGATTATCACCTACCTAGAATGGCTATTCTAGAGATTATCTAGAATTTACAGATGTACATAACGTGCTTATTACCATGGTGATTTATGAAGAACAGGTGCTAAACAGGAATAGCAAACATTACTATTAATTTTTCTTTCAAGATCCAAAAAAATGCAGGCTTCACAGACTCCGCAGAAGGAATTACCCATCCCAACTGCCTAAAAGTCTAATTCTCAGTATGATAGACTGCAAGCTCTAAGAAGGGAGAGTCTGTATCTTTAACTTTTTACATTCCTCCAAGTGACTCCAAGAGCATAAAGAAGACACACTGTAATTGCTGAACTGAAATTGTTTTAACTGTCGAGCATACTATTGTTATGTGGCAAAAATGTATGACAAATCAAAATTAAAAGGGAATTTAAGCTTGATGGAAATTTAAATTTGATTGCTTCTTTTAGAACAGTGGTTGGCAAACTGCGGCTCGTGAGCCACATGCGGCTCTTTGGCCCCTTGAGTGTGGCTCTTCCACAAAATACCGACTTCTACGCATGGGCCACGAAGTTTTAGTCGCACTGTACATGTGCGCCTGCATGTGGTATTTTGTGGAAGAGCCACACTCAAGGGGCCAAAGAGCCGCATGTGGCTTGCAAGCCACAGTTTGCTGACCACTGTTTTAGAACATTTAATGTCAGCAGAAAGCACTTAAAGGGAGAAATCTGAGATTTAAAAGCAAAAAGTCCTGCCCTGGACAGTTTGGCTCAGTGGACAGAGTGTTGGCCTGCAGACCAAAGGGTCCTGGGTTTGATTCCAGTCAACAGCATGTACCTCAGTTGCAGGTTCCTTCCCAGCCTGGGCCCTGGTCAGGGCTCGTGCAGGAGGCAACCAATCAATGTTTCTCTCACAATGATATTTTTGTCTTTCCCTCTTTCTAAAAGTCAATGGAAAAATATCCTCTGGTGAGGATCAAAAAGAAAAAAGAGTCCTTTTAGGTACTTGAAATGGTGACCAAATTTAAATCAGTTTAATCTCAGTTCAATACCTTAAAACAATTTTAACTTATTTAAAGTATGCTTGAATTGAAATCAAACTTCAAAAGAAAACCATACAACTATTTCTAATTATAAACTTTATCCTTTAAAAAAATATTTTGTGACCCAAACTGGTTCAGCTCACTGGATAGAGTGTCAGTCCATGGACTGAAGGGTCTCAGGTTCAATTCCAATTAAAAGCATGTACCTTGGTTGCAGGTTCGATCCCCGACCCTGGTCAGGGTGCATGCAGAAAGCAACCAATTGATGTCTCTCTCTCACATTGATGTTTCTCTCTGTCTCTCCCCCTTCCTTCCACTCTCTCTCTCTTAAAAGTTTGTGAAAGGCTGTATTTTAAGTTTTGCTTTTCAACAGATCTCTAATTTTGTCTTATTCCTTCTTCTCATCAGTCCTAATCTAGATGCTCTCTCTCTAGAAGTTCTGGCTAATCAGAATTCAAAATAGCACTCCACCAACTGTAATCATGCACCTAAGCTGAAACAGTACATCAAAGCAGAATTCTTCTGTTTTACAATAAATATCACAGTTTATATATATATAAAAAAAAGAAGTGGTTTTGAAAACATACCGATTCATCCTTCTTGCCCTTTCTAATACTTCAAACATATGCTCTTGAAATAAATCAAGCCGCCGGTAGCGATTATTTTCAACATTCTTCCTAATTATGTCAAAAGTAAGAGGAGGTTTGTTTGGAAAGCTGGGATCCACAGCAGGAATTTCTGCTAAGGAGTCACTATAGCATCTTCCCTCATCATCCTGGTGACTCATGACTGACACAAAAAGATTGTGGATAAGCTCTTGAATCAGCAAGGTAACATTTGGAACATGCGAGTCCTCATCTCCCTCCAGGTCTCTCCGAGTTTCAAGCAGGACTTTGTGTAGGACAAGGGCATCTTTGTAGATCAAAGACTCAGGCTCATTGTATGTACAGGCGTTGTTAAACATCATAACAAAGTCCTCAACCATGGAGTCTATATCTTGGTATTTGTTGGCCATCATATGACTTCGAATTTTTTCCATGTCCATTGGCTTTTTAATGGTCAGGTAGTAGTCAGGCAGCTCAGATCTGGAGGGAAGTCTCAGAAATATGGCACTGAGGCGGCGACCCCTCTTATCAGTATAGTTCTTTACAGCTTCATATACTTCATTTAGTTTCTGCTGCATTGGTGTCATGTATTTTGATTTTTTAGGAGAAACACCACTCTTCCTACCTGAAAAAAGAGTTAATGTTAAATGGATAAAATGAAATAAATGAACCTAAATTTGTACATAGTTGGTAGAAATGGACTATTCCAAGTGATTTGTAAAACATAGTAATTAGCGTATCTCTAGTGAAATATATTCTATTGCAAAGAAAGAACTGGGAAAAATTTATACTGTTTCAATAATCATGTTTTTGGTTGGAAGGTTGTCAGGGCCAGCCTGACAGGTTGAGCCGGGCTGAGGCAGAGAGGTGGGAATTGAGAAAAGAAATAAAGATAGGAAAGTGGGATTGGGAGGACTACAGTTTTCGAGGAACTGAAGCAAGGTTATTAGCTACACAATCCTATTTATACACAAGACACTGAATAGGAGGTCAAGAGGAATGTGTTCTTTGTTCCTCTTAATCTCTAAGGGAGAGACACAGCAGAAGGACAAGTTCTTAGTACAGCATATCTCAGCAAAATAGTTACAGACTTCTTGGTAAGCCATGAAAGGCTGTTCTTATTCTACTGATAATCGCCATCCAAACAAGTCTGGGAAAACTGTGTGGGTAAGGGTCCCAGCCTTGCTGGCCCCTTCAGGTGCAAGGACCTTGCCAGCTTACATCTGGCCCCCAACAGAGGGTAAATACTGTTATGTGAATATGGGAGAACAAAGAAAATTAGTAGTTATGTGGCATTCTAATTTCATCACCAGTGGAATCCTTGTGGACTGAGAGTTTCATCATGAGTGAAAAAGAGATAGATGCTACAACAGGACACTAAATAAAAACCTTATAGCTTTATATCTCAATTGAGAGTAATAGTATGAACTTAAAATGTATTTCATCTTTAAATATAAAACACACACACACACACACACACACACACACCCCTTTCCTACATCTGTCCAATGAAAATCCTAGAAACAATGACCAACCCAGTAGCAGTATAGTATATCCCTATATAGTTTTGACTTCTTACCATGGCCATGTCAAAAGAACATAGCAGCCAGCCTAGGACATTAGCATCAATAAGGACAATAACTAAATGGGTTAAAATTCAGCAATATGTTTAAATCTAGTAGTTCTTAATGATACATAAAAATCCTATATAATAAAAGGCTAATATGCAAACCGACTGAATGGCAGAATGACTGGTTGCTATGACGCACACTGACCACCAGGGGCAGATGTTCAATGTAGGAGCTGCCCCTTGGTCAGTGTGCTCCCACAGCGGGAGTGCTGCTCAGCCAGAAGTTGGGCTCATGGCTGGTGAGTGCAGCGGCAGTGGCAGGAGCCTCTCATGCTTCCGTGGCAGTGCTAAGGATATCTGACTGATGGCTTAGGACAGGGAGTGGGCCTAAGCCATCAGTGAGACATCCCCCGAGGTCTCCCAGACTGTGAGAGGGCGCAGGCTGGGCTGAGGGGCCCTCCCCACCCTGAATGCATGAATTTCGTGCACTGGGCCTCTAGCAAACAAATAACCAGGTAAATGTTGGAGATGTCAGTAAACCAATGCAGTATTCTGAAAACTGGTAAGTAAAGGGGAAAGGGAGGAAAATCTAGCTTTCATCCTTTCAAAAAACAAAAGCAACCAAAAACCGTACCACCAGGCAATCCAATATTGAATGAGGAAAAATTTCTCTATATAAGTATTCCAGCCAGTAAGTGAGTAAGAAATGTTAACATAAAATTATCACTACTTTTACATCTCTTTAATGAATCAATAGCTGAGCATCAGTAGCTGTTAACATAATGGAGAGAAACAACCAGATATCACATGCCACCTGATGGAAGATAATATAGCACCTCTGAAGTTGGACTTTGTGACAAAGGGAGGGGATGAGGATCAAATATAAATTTGATCAAATCTCTGGCTCCAATTATAGGAAATACAAAGGCCAAAAGAGCATGGCAAAGGAATGCGATTAGCAAAACCCAGACTGTGGGAAACTATAGTACAAACCTACATTTTTCAACAACTGTGAAGGAAAAAATAAAGAGAGGTGGAGGGGAATTTAAAAATTAAAAGAAGCACCATTAGCCGAAACCGGTTTGGCTCAGTGGATGGAGCGTCGGCTTGCGGACTGAGGGGTCCCAGGTTCGATTCCGGTCAAGGGCATGTGCCTGGGTTGCGGGCATATCCCCGGTGGGGGATGTGCGGGGGGCGGCTGATCGATGTTTCTCGCTCATCGATGTTTCTGACTCTCTATCTCTCTCTCCCTTCCTCTCTTTAAAAAATCAATAAAATATATATAAAAAAAAAAAAAAAAAAAAAAAAATAAAAGAAGCACCATTAAAATGCAATGTGTGTTTTGTTGATGGTTTCTTTTGCTGTGCAGAAGTTTAAGGAACAAGAAAGCCCATTGCATGGGAGAACATATTTGCCAATGTTATATCCGATAAGGGCCTAACCTCCAAAATTTATAGGGAACTCATATATCTTAACAAAAGGAAGATAACCCAGTCAAAAAATGGGCAAAGGACTTAAATAGACACTTTTCGAAAGTGAACATATAGAAGGCCAAGAGACATATGAAAACATGCTCAAAGTCACTAACCATCTGAGAGATGCAAATCAAAATGACAATGAGATACCATCTCACAACTGTCAGAATGGCTATCATCAATAAATCGACAAATGACAAGCACTGGCGAGGATGTGGAGAAAAAGGAACCCTCATGCACTGTTGGTGGGAATGCAGACTGATGCAGCCACTTTGGAAAACAGTATGGAGTTTCCTCAAAACATTAAAAATGGAACTCCCATTTGACCCAGTAATCCCACTTCTAGGAATATATCCTAAGAAATCAAAACACCAATCAGAAAGGACATATGCACCCCTATGTTCATAGCAGCACAATTTACAACAGCTAAGATTTGTAAACAACCTAAGTGCCCATCAACAGACAAATGGATTAAAAAACTGTGTACAGCCCTGACTGGTTTGGCTCAGTGGATAGAGTGTCGGCCTGTGGACCAAAGGGTCCCGGGTTCGATTCCAGCCAAGGGCATGTGCCTTGGTTGTGGGCACATCCCCAGTGGGGGGTGTGCAGGAGGCAGCTGATCGATGTTTCTGACTCTCTATCCCTCTCCCTTCCTCTCTGTAAAAAATCAATAAAATATATTTAAAAAAAAATGTCTCTTTACATTCCACGTTCTGCTTACTACCATTTCATTACATAGTATGCACAATGATCTGTTAAAAAAAAAACAAAAACAAAAACAAAACTGTGTACATCTACACAATGGAATACTACGCTGCTGTAAAAAAAAAAAATCTTACCATTTGCAACAGCATGGATGGATATGGAGAGTATTATGCTAAGTGAAATAAGCCAGTCGGAGAAAGATAAATTTGTGGAATATAATGAACAACATAAACTGGTAAACAAAAATAGATCCAGAGACAGAGAAGCATCAAACAGACCATCAAACTTCAGAGGGAAGGTTGTGTGTGTGTGGAGGGGGGGGCAGGGGAGGGGGGAAGGTAAGAGATCAACCTAACTACTTGTATGCATGCATATAAGCATAACCAATGGACACAGACACTAGGGAGGTGAGGGCATGTGCTGGGGGGTGGGGTGGGGGGCCGGGGAGACTCAATGCGGGGGGGAAAAGGAGACATATGTAACACTATATGTAATACTTTAAACAATAAAGAATTTTAAAAAAATGCAACGTGTGAACCTTCTTTATATTCTACATCAATCAGACATTGCATTAAAACGTGATACAACACAATTGTAGAAACTTATTATGAAGCATCCTTGACAAGCTGAAATGGAATCTAGTCAAGCCAATATAATTAAATTCCATTTGTAAGAAATAAGGGGAACAAAGGAAAAAGTTAACAAGTGAACTGAACTGACTAACCCAGAATTTGGGACTGTACAAGAAAAGTGACCTGGTTCCTAAAGAGTCAATGGCGTGAGGATTAAAAAAACAGTAGGGAAGTGCTCTAGATTATGAGTTTAGGGGCATAACAATCAAATGTAATATATAGAACATAATTAGATCCTGACCTGAAGAAACCAACTGTAAAAATACATTTGTGAGACAACTAATAAAATTTGATAGGTCATTAAATGAGACCCAGATACTAAGAAGCTGATACTTTTCCTGGCCGGTGTGGCTCAGTTGGCTGAGTGCCTTCCTACACACCCAGAGGTCACAGATTCATTTCCCAGTTTGGGCACAAGTCCAGGTTGTGGGCTCGATCTCTAAGAGATAGCCCATCAATGTTTCTATCTCTCTCTCCCTCTCCCTTCTCTAAAATCAATAAAAAATATTTTTTAAAAGAGAAACTGATAATTTTGCTAGATGTGATAATGACTTGACCCTTGAACGCTAATTTGAACTTCGAGGATCCATTACAGATGGACTTTTTTCAATAAACATATAGTGAGCCTCCTGTATCCCTAGGGTTTCGAATCCACAGATTCAATTAACCCTGTATTAAAAACAGGATTTTTTATCCTGGGATGGGAATCTACATATGAGGGCTCATGTAAGTTACATGGGAATTTTAGGGACATACCCTTAAATCCCCAAGTTGTTTAAGGGTCAGCTGTATCTGTATATTTCAGAGATCTATACTAAACTATGTAGAAATTAAATGACATGATTGGATTTTCTTTTAAAATAGTTAGAACCAAAGAGGAATATAGGAAATAAGAAAAGGGAATATAGGAAATAAGTATAATATAATCTTTTTTTAAAAAAATGTTTTTATTGATTTCAGAGAGGAGGGGAGGGGGAGATAGAAACATCAATGATGAGAGGGAATCACTGATTGGCTGTCTCCTGCAAGCCCCACACTGGGGATCGAGCCTGCAATCTGGGCATTTGTCCTGACCGGGAATCAAACCATGACCACCTGATTCTCAGATCAATGCTCAATCACTGAGCCATGCCAGCTGGGCAATACAATCTTGATAATGCTGAGCAACAGGTATAGCATACAGAATTTCATTATACCATTCTTTATATTTGTGTATGTTTGAAATTTTTCGTAATATAGAGAAATGAAAAGGTAACATTACATGTTA
Organism: Myotis myotis; assembly: GCF_014108235.1. NCBI lineage: Eukaryota > Metazoa > Chordata > Mammalia > Chiroptera > Vespertilionidae > Myotis > Myotis myotis. Next base: position 18,321,454 of record NW_023416317.1, on the reverse strand, counting down.
AAATCTCCCTTCCCCAAAGTTAAAGAAACACATGTATTTTTATATATTTAGCCACTGTTAAATTATCTATTTACTGGTTGATCAAATTTTAGTGTCCTAACTCAACTTACAGAATTACTTCTAGTTTTTTTTTCATTTTTTACTTGTTGATTTTAGAGAGAGGGAGAGAATGGGGGAAGAGAGAGGGAAGGAGAAAGAGAGAGAGAGAGAGAAAGAGAGAGAGAAAGAGAAAAACCTGGATTTGTTTCATTTATTTATGCATTCATTGGTTGATTCTCTATGTGCCCTGACTGGGGATCAAATCTGCAACCTTGGTGTATCGAGTCAATGAGTTACCTGGTCAGGGCCAGTTCTAGTTTTAAAAGGCACTGTGTCCCTAAAAAGTAGAAAAATGTATTTCATTTCTGCAAACCTTTTTTGTATGCTTTTACAATTCCATGAAAAGACAAATAACTTAAAAAAAAAAAATCATCACCAAAGCTATTGTAAAATTCAGTGTACAGTCATTTCATTTAAAAAGTAGAATCACATTTCCCTATTCAGTAAATATGGCTCTAAAAAAATATGACAACACCATTATTATTTGTTGGTATTTACTTCATTAATTATAAATTTTAATAAAGCAGAAATGTCTTGCTTAGCCTAATGGTAGTAATTATTTTTGAGTTATTCTTTTCCTTCAAAGTTTTTAATACCATCCACACACCACATTCAAGACAGCTAAGTTAACTTATAGTACAGTGGCTGGACATCCCTACCCTCTTAAATTCTGTCAGTAGAAGTTGCTGGGATTCATTTTTAATTCTAGTAATCAGCAAACATACAAAAACCAAAATTTGCCACTACACTCTTTCAGGCATCATATATGGAAAAAAAATACCTATTCTGACTAACATTTACAAAATATCTACCACATTTAAGAAAGTAAACACCACCGACATTATATTCTATTCCCAAATGCTTTCCACAGTTTAACAACTTAAAATATGGAAGTGAATGCTTGTTCAAATGCATTCACCATTTATTAAGTACTAGCGGCCCGATGCATGAAATTCGTGCACATTAAAAGGGGATTAATTAGAGGAAATATTTTAATATTGCTATTTGCCCTTTCTCTATAATAGAAGTGTCAGAGATGAAAGAAAATTAGTAAAATGTATATGAAAATCTTCCTCCTGTCAGAGTCTGGACTGCACCACGGGACCAGAGTCAAGTCCCCGCCCACCCACGTGTGCCTCAAAATCACATGAGACCCAGACCCAACCAGCCCCCGCTCCCCGATTGGGCTAGATCCAGACCCGCCGGTCCCACCCTTGTCAAGGGCTGCCGGGCGGGGGGCACGGCCTCAGGTCCCCCAGCCTGAGCCGGGGGAGGGGGGGGAGAAGCATGAGGTCCCCCGTCAAGCCCCACCATGTGGGGGATGTGGCCTGAGATGCCTTGTCAAGCCCCACCATGTGGGGGGGCATGGCCTGAGGTCCCCTGTCAAGCCCTGCTAGGCGGGGGGGGTGTAGCCTCAGGTCCCCTGTCAAGCCCCATGGGAAAGGGGCACAGCCTTAGGTCCCCTGTCAAGCCCTGCTGGGTGGGGGACACGACCTGAGGTTCCCTGGCCTGGAGTGAAAGGAGCAGCCTGAGGTCCCCCGGCCCAGGACTGGGGTGGGGGGTGCACCTTGAGGTCCCCTATCAAGCCCCACCATGTAGGGGGCATGGCCTGAGGTCCCTCAGCCTGGCGCCGGGGTCGGGGGCACAGCCTGAGGTCCCTCAGCCTAGTGCCAGGGTGGGGGGCGCAGCCTGGGGTCCCCCGGCCCAACACTGGGGTGGGAGGCACACCTTGAGGTCTCCCGTCAAGCCCCACCGGGCGGGGGCACGGCCTCAGATCCCCTGACCTGGTGCTGGGGTGGGGAGTGCAGCCTCAGGTCCCCCCTCAAGCCCCACTGGGTGGGGGGCATGGCCTGGGGTCCCCCGGCCTGGTCCTGGGCCGAGGGTGTGGCCTGAGGTCCCCTAGCATGGCATCGGGGCAGGGGGCACAGCCTGAGGTCCCCTGTCAAGCCCTTCCAGGTGGAGGGCGTGGCCTGAGGTCCTCTGTCAAGCCCCATGGGGGGTGGGGGGCGCAACCTCAGGTCCCTGCTGATTGTTCGTTGAGGCTCGTTACGGGAACTCAGCCTCCACTGTGGGTGCAGCCATCTTGTGTTATGGAAATCCCGCCTCTGCTGTGAGCGCTGCCATCTTTGTGGCAGAGTGACAGTCAATTTGCATGCCCACGCTTTATTATATAGGATTTTTCAGCAAATCAGTAATCTATCCTTGATAGACTAAATGGAATAACAAACTGTGAGGTTGCCTTACTCAGCTTGAGTTTGGGAGAAGCCATGTCATCATCATCAGGCAGTGGTCCCAGCTCTTTCCTTTTATCTTTGAGTAACTTTTCCAGGATGTGCGCATCGTTGTACACCTATATTCCATAAATATATTTACAATTATTTTCTAAAATACTTACTAATCAAGTAGAATATATATATCCATAAAGAAGTTTTAAAAATACAGGTTAGAATAGTTTGGAACTAAAGAAATAAAGCTTGAGATCACCATCAAATCACATCTCTGTGCAGTGGGCTTAGGCTTCAATTGATTTGTTAACACATTAACACCGGTGACTGACACTATACTTTCCGCCTGGACTCGTCAGTCACTGGTGATGCCAGCATATTGGTGAAATCGGATATCGCGGGCTAAACGGAAAGGAAGACAAAACAGGCTTGGTGCTTAACGTGTTAAGCTTTCCAGGTGATTTTAATGTGCACACAAGCATGCTAACGTTTGAGAACTACTATAGTAGAATCATTGCAAGTGACTACAGAAGTTTTAGAACATATTTACATGTTTTTTCCTTCATAAATCTTTTTCACTGGACCCTCAAAGTAGCAGACTTAGCTCAATGAAAATTAAAAATTAAAAATATCTAATAGTTGAAGAGAATATCTCAAACCAAATCCCAGGTTAAATGGGATTTAGCATCAGTCTGGAATCTGATCTGTAAAAAGCAACAATCACTGCTTAAGCGCTCTCTGAAGAATGATTGACTGAAGGGTAGTATATGTAGCTGAGAACAAGGTCACATCCCTAATGGCCCCCCACCACCTCTACAGAGGGGCTCTGTCCTCCCTATCTGCTGCCAGAGCAGAGGGACTTAGGGAATGTGACATTTTCCTTGGCTACTTCTTAAGGGTAGTTTTTTTCTCTATCAGTGGCAGACATGGCACATTAGCCATTGGTACTGAGGATAGTGTAAACCCTTATAACCGAGAACCATTTCTTTGCTCACAAGCATCCTACTTTATTTTATATTCAAATGTAAAAGCAGAAGAAACAAAAAAATGATTTGAAAATGTTTCTTTATTTCTGGGAGATTTAAAGTAGATAAAAGAAGTTAAAAAAGGTACCTGTACCCCATCCATGTTAACTACAGCATTATTTACAATAGGCAAGATATAGAAACAACCTAAGTGTATATCTATGGGTAAATGGATAAAGAAAATGTGGTGTACACACATATACACACACACAGAGGAATACTATTCTTGCCACTTGTGACATCATGGATAGACCTTGAGGGCATTATACTAAGTGAAATAAGTCAGACAGAGAAAGACAAATACTGTATAATTTCACTTATATGTGGAATCTAGAAAACAAAATAAATGAACAAACAAAACAAACTCATAGATACAAAAACAGATTGATGGTTGCCAGAGGTGAGGGTAGGCAAAATGGGTCAACAGTTACAAACTTCCAGGTATTAAATAAGTAAGTCCTGGGGATGTGATGCACAGCATGGTAACTAAAGTTAATAATGTTGTATTGCATAGTGATAACTGTTAGACTTATTATGATGATCATTTTGCAATACATATAAATATCAAATCACTATGCTGCATACCTGAAACTAATACAATGTTACTAATACCTCAATAAAAAAAATAAAGTAGCCCAGCTGGCATGGCTTGTTGACCTATGAACCAGGAGGTCACAGTTCAATTCCTGGTCAGGTCACATGCCCAGGTTGCAGGCTCTGTGCAGGAGGCAGCCAATCAATGATTCTCTCTCATCACTGATGTTTCTATCTCTGTCTCTCTCCCTTCCTCTCTGAAATAAATAAAAATATAAAAAAATAAAAATAAAGTACATAAGGGCATAAAGTAGAAAAAATATCAAAGAGAGAAGAATATATATTAACTACACTGATAAAAGACTGAAAATCAAAAAACTTCATAACAAAATCAATCATTTATAGGTGCATTAATAGGACTATTCTCATTCTTATATAATCATAACATTTAATGAACTATCCTTGAAAAAGTATGGCTACTGAGGATAGTAATGATAATAATAATGAAAGATTTTAATGCCATTGGCTTTGAGTGCTTATTTGAACAGCAGACACAGTGCTACATGCTCTGTATACACTATCTCATATAAATCCTACTACAACCCTAATGCATGTACTACTATTATCCCCAACTGACAGATGAGAAAAGATAAGAGGTTTAGAAAAGATGTTAGTTACACAGGGACTGGAAGAGCAGAATTCAAATGTAGGCTGTTAGATTACAGAGTATGAACTTTTATAATGCCCTGCCTCCCATTTTAAATAATTAAGAAAGACAAACTATTAAGCTAGTCACTGAGAAGAATAACCTAAGTTAGACCTGGTCTCTAAAAATCCATTATTTTATGAGTGCAAAAGAAAATGTGTCACCCTAGCTGGTTTGGCTCAGTGGATAGAGCGTTGGCCTGTGGACTGAAGCAGCGGTTGCCAACCTTTTGGACCTCACGAGCCACCAGTGGTCCGTGGACCACCAGTTGGTGACCGCTGGATTGAAGGGTCCCGGGTTTGATTCCAGTCAAGGGCATATGCCCCAGTTGTGGGCTGGATTGCCAGTGTGGGGCATGCAGGAGACAGCTGATCAATGATTCTCTCTCATCATTGATGTTTCTATCTCTCTCTCCCTCTCCCTTTCTCTCTGAAATAAGTAAAAATATATTTTAAAGAGAAAGAAAGAAAGGAGAAAAGAAAGAAAGAAAATGTGTCTTAGCTACACTGATAAAAAACTGATTCCTCATATGTCCTTACCTGGGAGCCCTCCTCATTATAGTGTCTGGCATTCCGGAACATCAACTTCATGTCTTCCATCATCCCCTCTTCCCCTGCATATTTGTCATTGCGGATGTTATGCTCAATTATTTTCAAGTCCATTGGCTCCAAAATGATTTTATAATAATCAGGATAGTCCTTTTTGGATGGTTTAACCATAAATAGATCACAAAGTCTTCTGCCAGAACCTGGTTCACGAGCTTCAAGAACAACATTGAATAAGATTTTCATTCGCTGCTTTCTTATGTTCTTTTTACTGTTGAAAAGGGAGGTAGAAAAGGGGAAAATGAGAAATTCAGGTTTTTTTATACAAGGATGCACATGAAATGAAATTAGTTAATCTTGCAGGTGCTTCATAATGATTATAATTTGTTGATTATGTATGCCACAAACACAGTACTAGTAAACATGCTGGAAGCTACAAGCAAGTATAAGGAAAATTTCCAAAATCATTAAAACATAGTGACTATGGCAGGAGCAGCCAATGAACACCAGACAAACCTGTTTAGAATATTTATGAAATGCAATGTTTGAAAAAAGATCTTGTCTGACAGCCAAAAAACACACAAATCTTATTATCAATTGAAATGTTACTTTTTGTTTTTAAGAATACAGCAAAAGTGAAATAAAACTACTGATTCCCTACTATTAACAGTCCTCGCTTAAAAAACAAAACACAAATGCACACACACAAGTGTTCTATCTCTTAAGACAACCACTCTGAATACCTGCATATCCTAATTACCAGAAAACAAAGTGAGTCTGTCTGCCAGGTTAGTGTTTCTATAGTAGATACAAGTCTCTCTTGCATTTACCCTGTCAGGGTCAGGGCCTGCTTCCTTCCTCCATTAGCATTATTCCAACCATAATGCCAACCCAGTGTAAAGAATAAATAATCTGTGTCACCAGAAATCTTGAAGGAATGAAAACTGACTTTGAAGCCAATAGGAGTCCCTTGGAGAAAGACTGGCACCTTGCTTGGTCACGTGGTTCATGGCAGTCTTTCCAGGTAAGGAAGGAAGGTTGCTTTCCTGAGAGATGGCAAGGAACCTCAAGACATTTTGGAAACCTCAAAAATGTGAGGAATTCACCCAAGTCTACAGGTATTGCAGTCAAACCTGATGGCAACTAGGTGGCTCAGCTTCTTTGCCCTAAAAGGCTCATTAAAGCTCAATCATTCCAGCAAAGCAGATTTTTAAAAAGCCTATACAATCTATTGCTATTCTTGTTATGTTTATGCAAACAATCAGGCCAAACTGCACCTGGACGTAATATAGTAAATAAATAGGTCTATAATAAAAATGAGGGTGATTTTAGGGGGAAAATTGTACTTCAATAGACTCTAATACACAGTTGTGAATGTTAGACACGAATTCAATTAATTATCTCCAAAGTTTTATTTTTCACCTATGAATTAAATTGGATCCTGAATTTTTCTAATGTTTGTAAATATTTGGCTACAAACTTCCAAACTAATGTTTTATTTTTCTCCCATCCTTTTACTTGGAATTATTACAAGTAAAACTTTTTCCTTCCACTGGACCATTTGTCATAACTCTTGTCATTCCAACTTTTGCCCCAATAATACTATGTTTTGTAACACAGTTTGTCTACACCAGGTTACAAGCCTTACTCGTTCTCAGGGACCTTTAGACACCACTGCCACCTCCTTCTGTGCCTAGGCTTCACAGTCCCTGACAGACAGCAAGATTCTCTTGGCTCTGAAGAAAAACATCACCCCCTTTCAGCAGGAAGCTGCTACAGAAGAGACCCTGCACTCCTTTTCTCTGAAAGATTTCAGAGCCAAGATCCTTGAGGGGGTGATGCTGTAGGCAGTTAGACAGACATGAGCAGAGCAAGGACGATGGGCCAGGTACAGAAGGTCACCAGGATGGAAAGCCAAGGTATCCAGCAATGGACAATCAATTGTAGGGTGGGGCCTCGCCTCCAGGGTGACTTTTCCCTCCCTAACATATCACTGGTCATGCAGCTTGGACCCCCTGACCATTTCTCCCTAGAGATAACATCTAGGCCCCCGTTAAAATAGTATTTCAGTCCCAGGCCCAGATAAACAACAAAACCAGCCAAGGCTGACATCAGGACTAGCTGCACTGAATAATCTCCTACCCCCCCTGCCCTGGTGCTGGCCAATCAGTGGAGACCACAATCCTGAATGGATACACCTGGAAAACCACTGAATATTCTATTGAGACCTTACCCTGGGACCTCCCCTAAAATTTCCATCCTTAACCCTTAGGATGGAAGACCCAGTGCACTCTTCCTCCTGGGAAGATGCCTGTGCCTTTCTTTCCCTTTATCCCTTTTCCTCCTCCCTCTACCATGTCACAACCCGCCCCCCCCCCCGCCCCCCCGCACATTAACATTAGCTTCCCCACTCCCAAGCTCCAAGAGCCCTTTCTTTGCTTGCTAAGCCCATTTCTTCTAGGAATTACTTTTTCTACCTCTGTGATTTAGCAAATAAATGTTCTCTTACCAAAAAAAAAAAAAAAAAAAAAAAAAAAGTCTGTGGTTCATCTGAGCTCTTGAGTAAATTTTCATCCTTGAGTGTGAATCCCTGTCTTGTTCTCCAAATTCCCCCAATGAAATATGATACTAAGAAACTGAAGTGAGTGGTATGGAACAAAGTACAAGGGATCACAGATTAGAACCTGAGTTAAAAAGAGGCCCGTAAGATCATATGGGCTAGTCTCCGAATTGCTGAGGAAACTGGTTCAAAGAGGCTAAATGACCTGCCCAAGGTGAGTGGTTCAATGAATTGTCAGAAGAGATGATCTCCCAATATGATTTCTGGCCCAATGTATGCCTTCAGCACACTGATAAAGAAATTCTAGCCAGACTCAAACCAGCAGTCTCAAAGAACAGGAATATAGGAAATAGAAAGAAATGATGTATAACTTAATTTCTATTCAACAGAAACTAAAATCCTATAATGTAGTACTTAGAGATAAATAGTTTTTATCTGTTCCCTATCTTATAAATGAAAGGAAATTCATTCTTGAAGCAAACTATGTGGCTGAGTGGGTCTCCAAGTCTAGTTTTCTGATCACTAACTGTATTGCTGGGTCATGAAGAAGCCAAAGGCCAGATATTTTCTCTCCAAGGTTCAAAGTATGCTTAAAAGAAAGAAAAGAAACAAAACTCAAAGAACAATTAACAGATGTGAAGAGAAATATTCATCCTTAAGCACCAAGGGTCATGGATTCGATTTCCACTCAAGGGCACATACCCAGGTTACAGGTTAGGTCCGATGACTTGTCAGGGTGTGTGCAATAGGCAACCAATTGATGTGTCTCTCTCACATCAATATTTCTCTTTCCCCTCCCACCTTCTCTAAAAATCAAGGGGAAAAACACCCTTGGGTGAGGATTAACAAAACAAAAAGTAAAATGCCTCAGAAATGCATATCTCCTAGCATCATGGAGCTATTAGGTGAGAACATGGATTCCCATTTCCTATGGCTGGGATCATCCCATAAGCTGTGTATTCAGTCTGCTCATTTCCCTTGGTGGCCCCCTTGATCATTCCTGCCATTTCCTCCTATCATTATTTTTGTGTCTCTACATCAAATAAGTGATTGTTATGTGAGGACAATCTAGAACAGCGGTTCTCAACCTGTGGGTCGCGATCCCTTTGGGGGTCGAACGACCCTTTCACAGGAGTCGCCTAAGACCATCAGAAAACACATATATAATTACATATTGTTTTTGTGATTAATCACTATGCTTTAATTATGTTCAATTTGTAACAATGAAATTGGGGGTCACTACAACATGAGGGACTGTATTAAAGGGTCGCGGCATTAGGAAGGTTGAGAACCACTGATCTAGAACAGCAGTCACCAACAGGTGGTCCACAGTGGTCTATTAGGTCCAAAAGATTGGCAACTGCCAATTCTAATGTGAGCTGATCTAGAAGATGTTTCATCTACTGAAAATTTCTCCAAAGAGGCATCCTGGGGCAATGATGTGAGAGGAAGCGTTCTCTCAATCCAGGTCTTTAGCAAGTGGATAATGGAAAGGGAACTCGGGACAAAGCTCCAATACCACCGAGCTCCACATCTAGGGAGAAATTAAATCACAGATAGCTTTAACCATGAGGAAACCTCAAAAGAAACATTTCAGAACCTAAATTTGATATCACAGAATACTTAAAACTACTAAAGTCAGATATGGTTTCTTTAGGTTTTACTTGTGGGTGAACTTCAAAAGGAAGACTCGAGAATTCTATTTTAAACATCTGAGCTTAAAAGAGCTCTTCAATAATCAACTCAGAATGAAATCACTCCTCATTCCAGAAATACCAAGCACAACAATTCAATTGAGGCCCTTACCTAGACCAAAAGATCAGCTCTATTCACTTCCTAGTTCCAGTACAAGTACAATTAGGCTTTTCTGTATGAAGCTACAAATATTCTAATGTGAGTGAGTCTAGGGCAGAATTTTTATCAGACTTTTAAAGAGAAGGAAAGGCTTTTAACTAAATTTTAGGGGAAATGCCAAAAAGTAAAAGAATGGCAAGTGGTCGGTTCTTCCTACGGGAATAACTGACACTAGGCAGTTTTGAATGGAACATACTAAAAATATAAAATCTAATTGTTTAAGAAACTGCTCTAGCCTGGTCAGTGTAGCTCGGTGGTTGAGTGTCAGCTCTTGAACCCGTAGGTCAAGGTTTGATTTCCTGTCAGGGCACATACTCAAGTTGTGGGCTGGATCACCAGTAAGGACAGTGTAGGAGGCAGCCAATCAATGATTCTTTCTCATCATTAATGTCTCTATCCCTCTCGTCCTCTCCCTTCCTCTCTCTGAAATAAATAAAAACATTTTTTTTTTTAAAAAAAGAAAAGAAACTGCTCTAATAACTGAAATTTACTGTTTTAGGACATAGATTATTAATAGCATCCTTTTTACATTTGTATCAGTCATGCTTTAAGAGAGATGTGTAACTAGTTTCCATCATCAAAGGCAGCAAACTTTTTTAATCAGAGTCCCTTAGGATCTTTTCTGAACAAATCCATTTTTGTTATTTTGTTTACATTTTTCCAAATCCTTAAATTGCCTTTGAGACTGAGAACAACTTGGCCCATTAGTTTTAACCTGGCTGTCAGAAAATGCAGAGCTAAATTTATATTCTTTTAAAATAAACTGTATTAGACTAGTTAACTAGTACATCTGCTTTATGTTTTTCCAATTTGGATGCCAAACTCTGATTATATCCATGACTTTTGAAAGTAAGTTTAAATACTTTCTGAAATGAAACTATATTATAAAAAGACAGCGATCACATTCCCTATTTAATATTTTCTGGTTACTGTTTTCAATGTTATTTTGCTTTTCAGATTCTTTTTAGAACCTCTTTATGCATCTTACTACTCTCCTTTCTCAGACCATTAACTGCAGTTTGTTTACTTTTCCCCATTTTGGGAAAGGTGCATAAATTAAATCCCAGACCTGGCCTACTCATTCTTCTTTTCATCTTTATCAGTATTTTTTAACATAAAGTAAAATACATCTTAAGGGAGTTCAAAACCAGGATTGTTTATCATTGTGCACTTAAAGAGATGCCAATTCAGATCACAGACATTGTTATAACAAACATAGAATTCTAGAATTTTATAGGAGGCTAGAGGCCCAGTGCACGAAAATTCATGCACTGGGTGGGGTTCCCTCAGCTGGGCCTGCGCCCTCTCACAGTCTGGGAGTCCTCAGGGGATGTCCTATGGGGAGTGGGCCTAAGCGGCAGTCTGGCCTCCCTGTGTGGGAGGCGACTGGATGGGCTGATCAGGAGACGGTGTAGGGCACATACTTTGTCGCCCCACCTCCTCCCCCTGCCACCACTGGTCACTGATCCCCCAGCCCCCCAACTGCAATTCCCTCCCTCTGCCCTCTGGCACATGCCCTGGCTGGCCTGGCACTGCCTGCTCACCGGCCCCACCCCCCACCGACTGGTTGTTCTGTTCAGTTGATTTGCATATTATGCTTTTATTATATAGGATGGGCTATAAAGGGTCCTGTGCTAAAAATCAGTTTACTACAGCAATTTCCCAACAAATGAAAGTCAAGCGTCTTGAGAAATGGGTGCTTTTTCTAAATTGCACAAAGATCATGAGCTGACAGAGGCTCCATTCTGAATGCCTGATTTTCCAGAATAACTGCCACCCTCCTCCTCCTGACCCCCACACCAGCCAGAAGTAATGGAATTACTATCATTTTTTGCTTCTTAGTTTATCACCAAGTTTTCTTGTGTGTGTTTTTTAAAATGTTTTTTTAAAAATATATTTTACTGCCGAACCGGTTTGGCTCAGTGGATAGAGCGTTGGCCTGCGGACTCAAGGGTCCCAGGTTCGATTCCGGTCAGGGGCATGTGCCTTGGTTGCGGGCACGTCCCCACTGGGGGGCGTGCAGGAGGCAGCTGATCGATCTCTCTCATCGATGTTTCTGACTTTCTATCCCTCTCCCTTCCTCTCTGTAAAAAATCAATAAAATATAAAATATTTTATTGATTTTTTACAGAGAGGAAGGGAGAGGGATAGAGATTTAGAAACATTGATGAGAAAGAAACATCAATTCAGCTGCCTCCTGCACACTCCCTACTGGGGATGTGCCTGCAACCTGACTGGAATAGAACCTGGGATCCTTCAGTCCGCAGGCCGACTCTCTATCCACTGAACCAAACCAGTTAGGGCTAAAATATTTTTATTGATTTGAGAGGACTGGAAAGGGAGAGAGAGAGACAGAAACATCAATGATGAGAGAGAATCATTGATTGTCTGCCTCCTGCATGCCCCCTCCTGGGGATCAAGCACACAACTGGGGCATGTGCTAGAATCGAACCCAGGGCCCTTTGGTCCACAGGCTGATGCTCTATCCACTGAACCAAACCAGCCAGGTCATCACCAAGTTTTAAAGGCCCTCCATAGCCCTTCTAGATCTGATATTTCAGTTTTTCATGCCAGTGTTAGTCCTAACCCTCATACCTTGTGGCCGACCACTTCCTCAAATGTTCTTAATTATTCTCCCTCTGAAGTTATTATTTATTATTATACTAGAGGCCCGATGCACAAAATTCGTGCAAGGGGCTCGGCCCTCACAGCCCCTCGCAGCCTCGGCCGGCCCTCACAGCCCTGGCTTTGTCCGGAATGTTGTCCAGATGGCCGATCGGCTGTTTGGTCTAATTAGCATATTAGCTCTTTATTATATAGGATGTATTTGCATACACATACACATCCTATTTATAGTTATAGCTAACACTTGTACCATGTGTCAGAGACTGCACTAAGGACCATATATACATTCTCATTTAGTCTTACAACTTTGACATATACATTTTCATTTAATCCTACAACTTTGACAACCAGGTACAATTATTATCTCAATGTTGCAGATGTAAAAACAGGATTAGAGAGGTCAAGTGAATACCTAAGGTCATAAAGTGAGTATTCAGTACTGAGAATTGAATGAGCTGATAATCACCAGGCTGCTTTTATCATGCTCTTCCCTTTCCCAAGTTAATGCTTACTAATAGCTTCTCTAATCAAAGTCCACTCTGTTCATAGGCTTCAAGGTAGCCCAGCATTTAATTCACTGGCCCTAGAGCTCCAGTGGTGCTTACCGTTAAGCTAAGTAAATCTAAAGGTTCTTTCTTTTATAAGGCTTGCTATATTTCATCTCCAAGTCTTCAAGAAATAAAACCTTCCATTCATCTTTTCTAATGTGTTTTCCCAGACTAGTAACATCTGACTAAAAACAAAATGAAATCCACTGATTTCAAATCTTGATGTCAACAGAAACTACTTTCAGAAAATAATCACGGCTACCTTTTCTGAGTACTTTTTGTATCGAAGCTCAAACATAATAACTAACCAGGTTCACTCAGTAATCATATATAGGTATTATCATCAACTCCTTGTTTGAAAGAGTAAATTGAAAAGAGGCTCATATCAGAGCTAATAAGAAAAACTGGGATTTGAACTGAGGCAGTCAGGCTCTAGAATTTGGGGTTACAATACTACTCCTTGATGTACCACATTCCTATTTCTACTACTACTTAGAGCTGTGCCATACACTATGAGTGATATAAAAGAAATACAGCCTGGTTGGCGTGGCTCAGAGGCTGAGCGTCTACCTACGAACCAGGAGGTCACAGTTCGATTCCCGGTCAGGGCTCATTCCTGAACTGCGGATCGATCCCCAGTGTGGGGTGTGCAGGAGGCAGCCAATCAATGATTCTCTCTAATCACTGATGTTTCTGTTTCTCACCCCTTCTCCCTTCCTCCCAGAAATCAATAAAAATAAAATTAAAAAATAAATACAATCTATGGTCTTTCAAAAAAATACTGAGAAAACTTTTCTTAAGGAAAATATTAAAAGGACACATATGTAATACCCTTTGTAATACTTTAAGCAATAAAAAAAAAAAGAAAAGGCTCAGAAAAAAAAATATTAGGAAGAAGATTTTGTAGGATGGACTACTCATGGTAGCAACATACAGATAAGTTTAGAATACTAACTTAAACATGGTAGGGAAATCAGATTTCTTAAAGCTATTTGGGCAATCATGAAACATTTCCATACAACTACACAACTGTGTATCTTATGTAATTATTTTAGTACAATCTTCCCACACAATTTCATTTGTTTTCAACCTGTTTTCCTGACTTAATAAATTCCTGACAGGTACAGGTGATGACTAAATGTTCTCCTTTATGACCTGTAAGAACAGAGTCTGGTGTTCTGCAAGCAATTGACACTCCATGAATGCCAGATAGCAAAGATAAAAATAAAAGCACCACACAATGATTACTAGGACTATAGACTATAACATGGCAACTCATAGGCTGTTTTAAAAATCACAAGTAACATGCAAAATAATGGATGCTTTTAAATAAATAAAACATAGACAAGATCAGAGACTAAGAAAATATGTTCATGCTCAAGAAGTACTAATCCAATGGTAGGTGTCAACACAGACCATCATCACTTGGATTGTCAACACTGATTTTAATCTCTCCACCATCCCCAATAGGTAAAGGGCATCCCTGAAAAGGAATTAGCACCTGCTAGCTTCTGGATGCTGGCAATGCCATCATAAACTTACCCTCTACCTTTTGCTGCTGAAGCACAGCCACAATGACTGGTGAGAGGGCTTGTTGCCCCTGGCCAACCAAGCAACAAATTATGGCTACTGAACTTATCTAAGTTAACTAATCCAGACTTTCTTTTACTAACTGTACTTCTAAACTATACTGTTTTCTTTATTCATAAAATAAACTAGCACTCAAGTAAGAACCATTATTTCACATGCTTAAGACTTCACTTTTCACCTAAACAATACTACTGACCATGCCACAGTTTACACTTTTAAAAATGTTTATTCATAAAAAAAGACTGCACACCTGGATAGCCTCCTGAGACCCAACATCTCACTGTCAAGAGTGTTCCTGGGAAAGCAGAAACAAACATTACATGTGAAGAGAAAATAAGCAACATCAGAGGGTCATGTATAAACCAAATGTGGTTGAGAAAAAAGGATTTATTCAATCCAAAAGATAAAGGATATAAGAACACTTGGGACATTTCAACATGGAAGACAGCAGGTAGATTTTTGGGTAGAGGGCTGAGGGAGAAGAATGCACTCCCACAATGAAGAGAACACATCACATTAACTTTTCTCAGACTCATTAATATTAAAAAAATAAGGCAAAGATAGAATCATACTTGGAAAACGTGGCCCTGACTTCCCTGGACAAGCTTTACTTAAATTCCTAGGCTATTGTGTTTGCCTGAATTTTGGAGAAGTCTACTTTTTATTCCCAAATCCTCTTAACATAACTATCTTCTAAATTAGTAAGCCTTTTGGAAGGCACAAAAATTACATTATTTTCTTTGTCAGAGTCTAAAGTATAGGACCTCTTTCAACCTCTTAACATCCACTCATGCCTATTATTTCATAACCGGGTAGGTTCTTTTACTGCTTTAGCTATGATTTATATTTGTTCTTCACTTATTTCTGTTTTTCACAAAACACTTTCCAGGAAATCTGTTCATACAGGGACTTTTGATTTGAAGTGGAATTTTATTATTTCAAGAATTTAATGCTCAGTTTTCTTTTTACAGCAGGTTTTAGAGTAATATCTTTCATTTAATCAACTTCGGTTGTCCCACAAAGTACATGCCAGAGATATAGGTAATTTTTAAGTATCTGGCCTGGGCTAATGCATCCTTGGAACTGTATTTGTATTTGTGTGTGTGTGTGTGCATGCGTGCGTGTGTGTGTGTGTTTAAACACTTTACTAGTTTACAATCTCTCTTTTCATTCGGTGTTGGCACTAAATGTACCATCACTTTTGCCTCCATTACCTTCTTTTGCCTGAGAAGTGTTTATCTTTGATTGGTGACTGATCTGGAAAACACAGGTGATGCTGTAGTACAGTTATATAATTACACTCAAAGATGTTCTTGATTTGATGTCTCTGATCTGCTTTCACATTTTTCCTCCGTTGTCCCTGGTATAACAAGGAATTAAGAACTTGGAAGGATGAAAATCATAGGCCAGTAATGGAGGAGACTCACATCTCAGGGTACATCAATCAATTTAGTTACCATGGCATAGATTAGCAAACAAAGTTTTTTTCAAAGCTAAAAAAAGTTTTCCCAAATGCTATTTATAAGAAGGTAATATAGGACAGCTTCTCTTTCCTTAACCATTTTTTTTAATCTTCTCATCTTGGTGGATCTATTAATGTATGAACAGAATTATATCAACAGTTACTAATGACTTCTTCATTCAACTTTGAATGTGTCATACCCTGCTATTAGTGATTAGCTTCTTCCTTATCTAAGGTATCCTCTTTGGACTGATGCTGCTAAAAAGATGGTGAGAGAGTTAAGGTTAAGGGGGAATACAGTGTTCCACAAAGATCAAGCCAGAGAAACTCCATGTGGGAGGCACAGACAAAAAGAGATGGCCTTGCATGACTCTTTATAGAAGTCCAGCTCCAGAATCTCACAGTAAGGTCCCCTTCCATGAAACCCAGGAGAGAAAGAAAGGGTTAGGGAAGTTGAGAGAAAGGTTAGAAAAAAAAGAAAGCCAAATATCTAGCTTAACAGTTTATGAACTAAAAGAAGTTATGACTTAGAATTTTACAATCTGACATCCTTAAAATGGCAAATAAAGATCAGATTAACAAGGAAAAACAAAGGGGCAATAGTAATGACTTACTTCACTGCAGTGATAGCACTAAAAATTTTCTAATTTACCCTGAAAAATTACCTAAATTAGATTTAAGTAGCACTATTAAAACAAAATAACATGGATCACAAAAAGAACATGTTTCACCAACCTATTTAAATAGTTGTCATTTTTATCTATATCATCTAAAAGCAATAGGTACTTGCACAAAAAATGCTAATTATATATAGTTTACAAATAAATTCTAAAAGAATACATGTTATAAAGTATTTAAAATCTTATAAGAGAATTCATATTTAATATCTTAAAAAACATTTTTCTGTGCTCATCTGAGACGAAATAAATAGAAACTGAGAAGATGTCTTCAGTTATAAGAAAAATATCTATACCTTTTTCTTTTGGCACTACCAGTATCAGAGGTGGCTGAAGAAATCATGCTGTCTCCATCCTCAATGTCATCTCTCCTGGCAAGCTCCTTTTTCTTTGCCTAAAACAGAGAAGATCCCGGGAGTCAAGCTCACTCTGCTGAGCCCTCCTAGAATATATGAATATTAAAGAGCTAGACATATCAGATTCACCCAGAGATACAACCACACGTAGGATTCATAAAATTAGTCATTAAGCATTTTCAATAACCCAATTTAACAAAAGCCTGCATGATAAAAAAGTAGGTTAGAAAATGGATCCAGAGGGTTTAAGAATCAACACTAGTTGAATTTAATACTAAAAAGGACACTGACTTGTTAAAAGCACTGAGACAAGTTAAGTTATAGAGGTACCCAGCTCTGGTGGCCATATTTAATTTACATAAAGCCAACTCAAAGATGGCCTTTAGTAACCTCAACTTCTTAAGCAACAGTGTGGCTAAGAAGAAAATTTAATGTGAGAGGTGAAAGGAGATCTACTTTTCAACACATGCATTTTTAAAGACCTTCTGTCAAACACAGCTGAAAGTCAAACCACAGTAGACTTAAGGAATACATATGAAGTACTGAAAAGGAAATACTTGAAATCCACAGCACTGATCATAGTGTTGACGATACAAAATGAAGATTCTTTGGGTTATCTAAAATTGCTTTTGCTGATACCTTGCTTTGGGATTCACTTTCCAAAAAGATTCTACCAAAAACTGACAAGTAGACAGTATTTTTATTTCATATTTATGCCTTTTGTCTCAAAACCCCCAAATGACCTGTAACCTCAGATACCCTTCAAGGTGTGCTCTCGGAAAAGATCTAATAAACTCAGACTCTATACAATGATTATTTAGCCTTAAGATGCCCTTTCTCCTAGACCAAGATACCTCAAAAGAGACAAAGTCTAGAGCCAAAGAAATAACACCTAACCCACAGAGTATCACCTTTGACTGTAGGGAAACTGTCTGAGACCCTAAAATTACTCCCAGAGACAAATCCCTGCCTCTTCTACTCACAAAACTAACCCAGTCTAAACTATTATTTCTATTCTACATGGTCCTGATGATGCTAATAAAAAATATTCAGCAGTACTTTTTATTGAAATAAATGATGTGATCTTGCTGGAGGAAATCATACATCTTTTTTTCTTTTCTTTTTAAAATAACTTTTATTTTATTTTTAATTTTTTTTATTGCTTAAAGTATTACAAAGGGTATTATGTATGTGTCCTTTTTTTCCCCCCACCCTTGACAATCCCCTGGCCTCCCCTACCCCTCAGTGTCTTATGTCCATTGGTTATGCTTATATGCATGCATACAAGTCCTTCGGTTGATCTCTTATCGCCCTCCCTCCTGCCCCCCAACCCTCCCCGGCCTTCCCGCTGCAGTTTGACAATCTGAGGCAGCTCTGCCATTATAAACTTTTGAACAATAATAGATACAGAGGAAATCATACATCTTTAAAAAACATTCTCAGAAAGTATAAAATTATTTCAGTTATACATGCAACAACTTAGCAAAACAAAGATATCATACCTGCATGACTTGCTGCAATTTTAGAACTCGCTTGTATATGGCTGAATTGGGAACATTATAGCGTTTGGCATTTTCAAACATTAAATTCAGATCACACTCCAAATGATCCAAAGTTTCATATTCTTGGTTCTTTAGCTTTGTTCTGTGGAAGACAAACAGATGGCTAGAATTTTCCATTATGAAAATGATAAAATATCCTTCCTCAAAATTCAGTGCAGAAATTCTGATAAGCACTGGATGGTATCTTTATTAGTTATACTGATTAGAGGTCTGAAAATGACATTTTCAAGATACAAAGTGAGGAGGCAAAAGTACCATTATATTTAGGCAAAATGACAATTTAAAAATCCAAAAGAATAAACTAGAACACTGTAAGATGTAATCAGGGAACCTAGTAAGGTGGTCTATTTCAAAGCAAATATACAGTAAGAATCCTAATAGGAAAATTCTGTTAGTGACTAACATGCAAACCCTAGAAAAATTAGGAAGGTTTAAATGACCTTAGTGAAGAATCATGGCAATCTACCTATTTCTGAAAATCAGAGACCATTCCAGTTCATGAAAGTTAAAGCAGAGAAAGTGCTGGCAATGCCATGAAGAAACATTTAGAATAACCTTTTTTTACCCCCCAGGAGTATTAAATATGGACAATGAAGATTGGTCTTAATATGGTAAATGAGACAGAAATATTCCAATACAAACATTTGCAACTAAAATTTGTTTTTAATTTACTTAAAAATCTTAAGAATCCTGATATTTCTCTCAGACACTATGCCTGTTACTAATACCAACTCTCACAAAGTCCCTATACACTTTGTACCAAGTGAAGAGTCATGGTTTGCCTAACTCTATATATATGAATTTAGACAGGATAGACTTTTCAACCTTTTGATTATAGCACTTGTATGCTATTCGTCAAAGTCACAAAAACAGTATTAAGAACGACAGTATGTGTAAATAGCTTCACAGAGTAACTGCATAAATTCCACATTTTCCTCTTAGAATGACATCATCCATTCTGCATGTAAAATTTTACTTAAAATTTACCAAAATCAAATGCAGATTACATGTAGTACTTAAAAAGTTATGAATGTTAGAGGACATCTCTGGGATGAAGCAAAAAACAACTAAGGACAAACTCAGCTATCAGTACCAGCTATGTAGCTAGTACCCAGAGTTTCAATTACAGTCTCAGACTTATTTCTGCCAACTCCAAGGATAATGTGCTGGGTATTCTCAACACCCACAAAGAACAGACAGAGAACCCAAGTTTGTAAATGACAATCTATAATAAATCTGAAATTATCAGAATGATGTTAACCAAGAATAGTGTGTTGAGGGAAGAACATAATGGGAAATAAAAGATGGAGCCACACTGTCTATCTTCTGCCCACTCTTCCATTTTTTAAAAAATGTATTTTTATTGATTTCAGAAAGGGAGAGGGAGCAAGATAAAAACATCAATGATGAGAGAGAATCACCTACCGGGTGCCTCCCGCATGCACCCTCACTGGGGATCTAGCCCGCAACCTGGGCATGTGCCCTGACTGGGAAGTGAACCGTGACCTCCTGGTTCATAGGTAGGTGCTCAACCACTGAGTCACACTAGCCAGGCCACTCCCATTTTTGTTGCTTTTGATGACACTCAACTATCTTCTTTCTGCCAACAAATCTTACTAGGACTGTGTTGTACAATATAGTGGCCACTAGTCACATGTGGCTATTTAAATCAAAATTAAATAAAATTTAAAAGCTAGTTCCTTAGTTCCACAGTCACATGTAACTAGTGGCCATCATACTGGACAGCACAGCTCTAGATTTCCCTTTTGGCTATCGTAGAGCACAATGGAAGGTAGCCCAGCTCCTGTGAGGCACCACTAGCCAATCTTTCCTTGGAAAGAAGGCAAATTCGACATCTTAAAAGTTGATCCTTCAGAACCCTAGTATGCTACCATCTAGGCCTCAGCCACTTCTCTATTCCTCACACTCCCCTGCCTGTGTGCCAGATAACTACCAGAGTAAAGTTTAAAAGGGAAAAGTTATTGCAGATTATTGACTTGACACAGTAAGGTTTATATTAGAAAACTAGGGGCCCGGTGCACGAAATTCGTGCACTGGGCGGGGGGGGGGGGGGGGGGGGGGGGGGAGAGTGTCCCTCAGCCCAGCCTGCCCCCTCTCACATACTGGGAGCCCTCAGGCGTTGACCCCCATCACCCTCCGATCGCCTGATCGGCCCCTTGCCCAGGCCTGACGCCTCCGCCAGAGGTGTCAGGCTTGGACAGGGGACCCCCATCTCCCCCTGATCACTGGCTCTGGCCCCCGCCCAGGCCTGAGGCCTCTGGCCCAGGAATCATGCCTGGGCAGGGGACCCCCATCTCCCTCTGATCGCTTGCTCCATCCCCCGCCCAAGCCTGATGCCTCTGACCCAGGCTTCAGGCCTGGGCAAGGGGACCATCATATCCCCCCAATCCCCGGCTCCGCCCCCACCCAGGCCTGATGCCTCGGCCAGAGGAGTTGACCCTCATCACCCTCCGATCACCAATCACTGGATCGGCCCCTTGACCAGGCCTGAGGCCTCCGGCAGAGGTGTCAGGCCTGGGCAGGGGACCCCCAGCTTCCCGCGGTTGCAGGCTCCGCCCCTGCCCAGGCCTAACGCCTCTGGCCTAGGCGTCCGGCCCAGGCAGCAGGGACCTGCAGTGGCAGCGGGGGGCGCTGCGATCGTGGGCTCCGCTTTAGGCCCAGGCAAGGGACCCCTAGCTCCTGGGACTGCCAGCTTCGACCTTGCCCAGCTCCCATCGCTGGCTCCACCCCTACTTCCTGCTATCACTGGCCAGGGCGGCAAAGGCACCTGATTCTCCGATCATGGCTGGGGGGCAGGGCAAAGGCGGCCCTGGGGCCGCCTTTGCCCTGCCCCCCAGCTCTTAGCTCCCCCCTGGGTTTCCGATCACTGTCAGTGGCAGGGGGCTTCTTCCTGCTTTCCCTTTCGCCTCCCTGCATTGTGCCTACATATGCAAATTAGCCGCCATCTTGTTGGCAGTTAACTGCCAATTTTAGTTGGCAGTTAACTGCCAATCTTCGTTGGCAGTTAATTTGCATATAGCCCTGATTAGCCAATGAAAACGGTATCGCCGTACGCCAATTACCATTTTTCTCTTTTATTAGTGTAGATTCTAACTTGAAAGTTGTAGGCAGGTGAATGAGCTGGCTACAGATGTGTCTTCTTTTGAACTAAATTAATTAGACTATTTGAATTAAAAAAACAACAACAGTGGGATAAAAGATAATGACAAAAACCGTTCAATTAAAAGAGATTCTCTCAACATCTACAAGACCGTCACCATCTTTTCTAAGGTGAAGAGTATAAACGACAAACTTCCAGGCTATTTTCTTATGAATGGCAGTCTTAATTTCCATGTTATTTTAAGGTCAAATTAGCCGATTTTCTATATTGTACTTGTGTACAAAACCTCCAAAGTTTGGATTAAATAAAAACACCATAAATTTTTCTGATGAAATGATAAAAATAGAAGTTACAAAATCAAAACCATAAAACATGCTTGTTTAAACAACCTTATTTCCTAGAATCCAGTGAATACAAGAATTTTAATTGCTACCATTTGGAAGGTTAATTATCTGCCATGAAAACATGTTAATACCAGCTTAATCTGACCTTGTCCAGTTAAGATATTTTACCTGCTTTTTATCTGGTTTTATTGCAAAACCTAACGTGCATGTGGAAGTTCTAATACATCGTATTTTATAATTTACTTATTTCCTACTATTTTAAGTGAAACTGTGGTGGTTTAAGTATTATCTGGCTGAATTCCCAATGATCACTTTAACACTGTCTAAACAAAAAAGGGAAATCAAGATGAACTATCTTTCAGTGATTGTTTCAGCTAATGAATTCTCTAAGAGCTGTCTGAACTTACTCTGAGGGGAGAGGGGTTCAACTATAGATATATACTTTAAATGCAGATAAACTGTTGTAATTAAAATATCAATAGAAGGTATAGGAAAATCTATGTACTTTGTTCAGTTATAAGAAAATGAAGTTAAATTTTGAGCTGCATGACTTTTTATAATCTATAATCTGACACATAAAATGTCTAGCTGGAACACCTTTCATCAATTTGCATCTTGACTAGTGCAGTACAAATATCATTTGTATTTAATCAAATTTATTTCTCAAAATAGGAGCAATATTCAAGCATACTCTAAACATATGAAAAACATTTTTACCTTCAATATCCTTTTCCATTTAAGGAAGGAAGATATATGTGCAGTCCTGGCTGGTGTGTTCAGTGGTTAGAGCATTGGCCCATGCACCAAAGGGGTGCAGGTTAGATTCCCAGTCAAGGGCACATACCTGGGTTGTAGGTTCAAACCCCAGCCCCAGGTTGGGGCACATGCAGGAGCAAACTAATTGATGTGTCTCTCTCACATCGATGTTTCTTTCTTTCCCTCCCTCCCTCCCTCCCGCACCTCTCTCCCTCCCTTCCCCTTCCCTCCCTTCCCGTCCCCTTCCCTTCCCTCTCCCTTCCCTTCCCTTCCCTTCCCTTCCCTTCCCTTCCCCTCCCCTCCCCTCCCCTCCCTCCCTTCCCTTCCCTTCCCTTCCCTTCCTTCCCTCCCTCCCTCTCCCCCTTCCCTCCCTCCCTCCCTCCCACCCTCCCTCCCCTCTCTAAAGATCAATGGAAAAAATATCCTCAGGTGAGGATTAACAACAACAACAACAAAAAAGATTTATGTGCAGGCTCAACCACAAGAAAATAAATTTATACCAAATGATGTAGAAGATATTTTACCTGATTTGTTGTAGTGATATGGGCATTTTAATTTGCTGATAATAATCAGGGTATTTTTTCTTTGAAGGCAAATGGAAAAAAGGTTCAGCTATTAGCTGCCCTTGGTTATTCCGACAGCTCCTAACTGTGTCATAAAGCTGATAAAAAGGATTTGAAACATCCATAAATGAAGTAATGCTCTCTGCTTCCGACTCTCCTTCTTCATAACGTGCAGCTTGAAAGACAAAAAATGTATTTATAAGGTAAAGAACCATACTTTGAAAAGTTCTTTTAACAACCTTCCAGGTTAAGCTATATGTTTGAGAATACTATTTTAAAAGAATAAGCTCTACCCTTCACTAAAGATGATGTTAGTAATTCTCAGTATAATTGTATGTTTACTTAGAGAAATGTTATATAGAAATAGAGTAGAATGTTACCTAGTAAATTTGCTATTTTTAAAAGGTTACAAAACAAATAAACAAAAGGTTAAAAGTAATTTATCTTTTAAAATGTGCCTTCTTCAGAGACTTCTTGCTCTGTATGTTTGGCCAAGAAAAGGAACAAGTAGTCTTTAATGGTTCTCAGAGCTGAAATGTAAAAGCTAAAACTATAAAATTCTTAGAAGAAAATGTAGATGTAAATCTTCCTGGCCACTGGCAACTACTTTTTTTTCTTAATAGCTGAAGTGACTAAGTAATAATCCTTTTGTGACAACAGTATTACTTATTAGAAAAAAGGCAATGAATACTATTTAGAAATTTTGTAAATGGTGTGGTTTTCCCTCAATTTGTGATGTTACTATAAGGTTAATGAAGTTAACCAAATGTTAGAAGGAAACCTAAACATAAAACATGTGTCACTTTTATAATCAGCAAAAAAAGCTAATGAAAAGAGCAATTTTCTTTCAATTTTTATAAGACAAGGCTTAATTTAAATTTAAAAAATTTAATTCTGTAGATAAGTATCAAAAAATTAAATTCACTCTAATAAGTTTACAGTAATTATGAAATTTTTATAATTAGTACAAAATAACATACAGCTGGAAAAATCTGTTGTATCACACTTGATTATAAAATAAAAAGATATGCCAGAATAACTTTATGAAACAAATTTTAGCTCTACATATAAAAAAATCTACAATAAAATAAAAAAATATTGACTGACAATGACATCAATATATCTCTATTAGAGGCCCGGTGCAGGAGATGCACTGAGGGGGCGCTGGCAGGGGAGGAGGAGGGGCTTAGGGTTAGGGTAGCTCCTTACCAGCCATGAGCCCTGTTTCTGACTGGGCGGCGCGCCCACTGTGTGAGCACACTGACCACCAGAGGGCAGCTCCTGCATTGAGAGTCTTCCCCCTGGTAGTCAGTGCACATTATATTGAACGGTCGTTCCACTGTTTGGGCGATTTGCATATTACTCTTCTATTATATGGGCTAGCTGTTGTTTAGATTGCTATTTAACCAACTGTGTACTCTTAGATTCATTTTTAGTGCTCAATGTTCTCTGTTAGACTTGTTTAAATGGCAATTTACCATGCGCTTTGATTATAATTTACATCTATCTTTAAGCCATAAGCTATAGCTGAGAAAAAGTTATTGCCTACTGAAACTGTTAAGTCAATAACCTGGAAAGCCTATACAATAAAAGTCTAATATGCTAAGTGTCCAACCATTTGTTCAATCCATCAACCAGTCACTA
Organism: Myotis myotis; assembly: GCF_014108235.1. Classification (NCBI taxonomy): domain Eukaryota; kingdom Metazoa; phylum Chordata; class Mammalia; order Chiroptera; family Vespertilionidae; genus Myotis; species Myotis myotis. Next base: position 18,296,658 of record NW_023416317.1, on the reverse strand, counting down.
TGACGCACACTGACCACCAGGGGGCAGACACTCCGACCAGTTAGCTTGCTCCTGGGGTCTGGCAGATTGGGACTGGGCGAGAAGAGCCGGACACGCCCTGGAGCCCTCTTGTGGTCCCTCCCTGGCCCCAATCATGCACCAGTGGGGTCCCTTGGCCTGGCCTGTGCCCTCTCGCAATCCAGGACCCCTCAGGGAATGTCGGAGAGCCAGTTTCAGCCCTATCCCCGCAGGCCAGGCCAAAGGACCCCACTGGTGTAAGAATCCATGCACCGGGCCTCTAGTCTAAGATAACGTGAATGTCTTCCTGGGATTCCCTGATGTTGTCATTAGTCTCATTATCACAGGTTTCAAACCAGGATCTGCTAATGTTGTCAAACCAACTGTGTTGAAAAAAGTATTTATTTACTTAAATACAAACTTTAACACAAAATAAAGCAATAAGCTTTTGATAAGTTTGCCAACCAAAGAGTGAAATCAAAATGTCACAAAATAGCTTGTACTTCAAACCTGACAAACTCTCAGCCAGACCAAAGTCACTGCAATTTTCCTTATCCAGAAGGACCCATTGATAAGGCAGTGAACTAGTCTCACAGCCTAATGCCTACCAGCCAAAGCAGCATCCTCTTCACTTTCTGAGCCATACTGAAGTGCCATGGTAATTGCTGATAAACGACCCCCTTGGACTGCTCTTTTATTCCTACAAATAGAAACAAACAATTAGAAGACATGGAAAGATGTTATAGTAATTTGTTTACTTTATAGGAAACAGGAACTGTTAACAAAACATTCAAAGAAAAAGAATTTCTATTTAATTGCCTCCTCAATTTATCTTTGTACTTTTATACTCTCCGTAATCAATTTTATCCAGTACCAATATTCTTCTCTTAAAAAAGAGGGAGTGGTGTTAGAAAGCCTAAAGTAGGCTACTTGCAATTTGTTTTTAATATAAATGCAACACTACTCTCTCATTTTATGAAAAATAAAGATTCATTAATAATTACTGGTTAATTCTAAGATGCTCATATTTTACAACGAACACAAATTCTATCATGAACACAAAACCTTTTAGATTTTACCACATTTTACTGGTAATATTAAACATACCCAACAAATAACTTTGCTTAAATATTTTCTAAGAGGTGAGGTCAGGCCTAAAGTAGTACCTCAACTTTTCTTTCTCTTTATTGATTTTAGTGAAGGAGGGAGGGAGGAGGGCGAGGAGGGGGAGGGAGAGGGAAAGTGAGAGGGAGCCGGGAAAGGAGAGGGAGTGGGGAAAGGAGAGGGAGAGGGAGGGGGAGGGGGAGAGGGAGGGGGGAGAGAAACATCAACTTGTTGTTCCACTTATTACGGTGTTTCTTGCCTGTGCCCTGACCAGTGATGGAACCTGCAACCTTGGCATATCTGGATGATGCTCTAACCAGTTGGGCTGCCTGGCCAGGGCAATATCTCAACCTTTTAAATAAGGTACTGATAACAAATTCTCATAATAACCCAGCTATACCCAAAAAATATTACTTCAGGATAGCCATCAAGCAAACACTAGTATGCCTATCCTCATAAACGTGGGTCAGCTCTCAGACTAAACACACTCATTCTCTCTCACCGGTAATACTTGCTAGTGGGATTTCTCTCTTCAACAAGGCTGCCTTTACTGTGTGCAGAACCTGTCAGCCTGGCTGCAGCCAAATTTGATGAAGTCCTATCCAGAGATAAGATTTAAAAAAAACCTCAGAAACTTGACAGCTAAAATCAGAATGCTGGGTAAATAAAAAGGAAACAACCATTTTCTTCTTGTCTAAATAGAAAAGTTCAAATACTTCTGAACCTGCATAACCAGGGGAATGTACCACAGCTGGTACTACAGAGCTTATTGTCACCAAAGTGATCAGAGGATCTGGTAACCAAGCAAAGGTCAGGGTCAGAAGAAAGATTCCAAAGTAGCCACTCAACCTTTCCATTCAAGTAGAAGGAAACAGAATTCCAGAAGATTTGTTCAAAGTCAGTCCTAACACAAGGAAAAGCCAGGATAGGATGAGACTTTAGATCTTCTGACAACTGGCTAAATACTCTTACTGTAAATACAAACATCTACTACACATTATATACAAATATCATAAAATTACTTATATTACATATAGTATACATCATGTGTGTAACATGTTATACACAAAATACAACTATACATATAACATACATGTATAATATAAATATATAGCAATAAAAGCATATAGTGATGCTAAGTCTTAAAATTGTTTCTTTTTAAATAAAGCCCTTCAGCTGCAATGAAGGTGCTGGTTAAGAGTTATCCCTACTCTCTTCAGAATCACATTATAAATAAAATCTTGAAATGTAAAATATTTCTTCTTTTCCACTGTATTGATTTCACTAGCTAGAAGATTAGGCAAATAATAAAAGCACAAGGGTTTTAGAGATTGCTTTTTTAACTGATTTTTTTATAGAGAGAGAAAATGGGAGAGGGAAACATCAATGTGAGAGAGAAACATCGATTGGCTACCCCTTTCCACCATCGAGCCCCAAACCTGGGCATGTGTTCCTGACCGGAATCGAACCCGCTACCTTTTGGTGTATGGGGACGACGCTCAACCAACTGAGTCACACCAGCCAGGGCAGATTTTAGCCATTTTTAAACCTACCTCATTCGAAGGCTTGACTTAGTCATTTCATGTTCAATTTCTGCCTTTTTCATATAAAATATTTTTTTAATAGAATTTGCATCCTGTCAAGACAAAATTAGTTGTCTTACAAAAAGTATCGAAAAAAGGGACAGTTTAAAATACTCTTTATCGTACACTGGACATTTTCTATGGCATTCCTTCCATCCGGAGTAGCCTTTCATTCAACAGCCACAAAGCTGCACCCTCGAACCTTTCCACAAGCTTCCAAAACATCTTTTTATTTAAATATAAGTTTAAAAGCCTCCTAGCTTTTTCACAATTAGTTAAGTAAGATCTAATGGTGAACAAGGAAAAACAGTGGTGAAAATATGATGAAGTCTACGAAAATACAATGAACTCTATCTGTGTACAATGACCTAAAAATTGAAACAAAAGTAACTTCTAAGATTAAAGACTATCCACTTAAACTTAGAATGAATGTACTCGCTTAAATTAATAGACTACTAATACATCAAAGCCAAAGTTTCCCTTCTCCCTATTATTTACTTTAGAGAAAATAATCACATCAAAAAGTAGTTCTTAACTGCGTCAACATTTGGTATTACACAATTAAAATGTTTAATCAAGGACTAAGAATACAAGGACTGCAAATTCATTCCTGGTTTTCACTAAATGTTTCTTAAAAGATAAAATGAAAGGTTAACATTGACTATCAAAAGCAACGGTATATGAATTAGCATTCTGAAAGTCTCAATATTTGATTCCTAAAAGATTTTCTGAGCATCCTGTGCTAAATTCCCAGTGATATATTATTAATTCAAGAAATTTTTATGTTACAACTGCTCATTATAGGACTATAAAACTTCTGAGGGAATTGCAAAGCAATGAAATAGTCATTATATTTTTTTGTATTTACTATACTACACAGATTACTTTTTATATGTATGTGGTTTAAATGCAGGGACTAAATCAATATTTAACAAAAAGGTGGATAAAAAAAACAAACCTTGTCTGGCATAAAGATAGACACAAATGAAACAGAACTGAATCCAGAAATAAAACGATAAATGTATAGTCAATTGATTTTTAACAAGGGTGCCAAGACTATTCAATGGGGGAAAAGAATAATCTTTTCAACACGAGGTGCAAGGAAAAATAATTATCCCATGTAAAAGAATGAATGTGGATTCCTATCTAATACCTACCTCATGTTTCCAAAATTAATTAAAAATGGATCAAAGACCTAAATGTAAAAGCTAAAACGATAAAATTCTTAGAAAAAACATAGATGTTAAGCATTATGACCTTGAACGAGGTAATGGTTTCTTTTGTTTTGTTTTAAACCTAGACCAGCGGTCGCCAACCTTTTGGATCTCGTGGACCACCAGTTGGCAACCACTGACCTAGACTGACTTAATCCCGCTCCCCCATGCCATATATTTTTGTACGAGGTAATGGTTTCTTTTGTTTTGTTTTAAACCTAGACCAGCGGTCGCCAACCTTTTGGATCTCGTGGACCACCAGTTGGCAACCACTGACCTAGACTGACTTAATCCCGCTCCCCCATGCCATATATTTTTGTACTAGAGGCCCGGTGCATGAAATTCGTGTGGGGGGTGTGTCCCTCAGCCCAGCCTGCACCCTCTCCAATCTGGGACCCCTCGGGGGATGTCCCTGCCAGCCTGATGGCCCCCAACTGCCCTCCCCTGCCAGCCTGATGGTCTCTAACCGCCTCTGCCTCATTCCCCCCCCACCGTGGTTTTGTCTAGAACAGCGGTTCTCAACCTGTGGGTCGCGACCCCTTTGGCGGTCAAATGACCCCTTCACAGGGGTCACCTAAGACCATCCTGCATATCAGATATTTACATTACAATTCATAACAGTAGCAACATTACAGTTATGAAGTAGCAACGAAAATAATTCTATGGTTGGGTCACAACATGAGGAACTGTATTTAAAGGGCCAGAAGGTTGAGAACCACTGGCCTAGAAGGAAGTTGGACGTCTGGAAGATGGCCAGTAACCCAGTCTAATTAGCATATTACCCTTTCATTAGTATAGATTAGTTTCAGGTTTACAACAAACATAGTGATTAGATAATCATATATTTACAAAGCATTCCCCCCAATATTTCCAGTACCTACCTAGCACCATACATAGTTATTACAATACTGGTAATAGTTTCTTGATAAGACACTAAGAGCTACAAATAACCAAAGGGAAAAAATAGACAAACTGGACTTACCAAAATTAAAAATGTATGTGCATCAAAATACACTATCTTAAAAGTGAAAAGACAAACCACAGAATGGGAGAAAATATTTGTAAATCATTTAACAGGGCTAGACTATCTAAAAATCTAACAACTCAACAATAAAAACATAGGTAACCCAATTAAGTAATAGACTAAGGATCTGAACAGATACTTTTTCAAAGATACGTATATGAATGGCAAATGAAAAGATGTTAACATCACCAATCATTAGGGAAATGCTAATCAAAACCACAATGAGCTACTATTTCACATCCACTAGGATGGCTACAGTAAAAACAAAAACAAAATAAAAAACAAAGTTGGTGAGGATGTGGAGAAATTTCACTTCCACATTGCTAGTAAGAATGTAAAATGGTGCAGCTACTTTAGAAAACAATTTGTGGTTCCTAAAAGTTACTATATAGTTACCATGTGGCCCAGAAATTCCATGCCTAGGTATGTAACTGTGAAAAATGAAAATATATCCACATAAAAATATACATGAATGTTCGCAGCACATTATTTATAACAGCCAAAAAAGTAGAAATAAACTAAATGTCTAGCATCTATGAATGGGTAAATAAAACATGGTATGTACATATAATAGAATATTATTCAGCAGTGAAAAGAATGAAGTACTTACACATTCTACAACATGTATACCTTGAAAACATTATGCTAATATGAAATGTCTAGAATAGGAAAATTCATAGAGACAAAGTAGACTGGTGGTTGCCTAGGGCTGGGGACATTGGGAGGAAATGGATATTGACTGCTAACTGACTGTGATGATGGCTGCACAACTCTGTGAATAAATGAAAAGCCATTAAATAGTACTCATTAGGTGAAATGCACAATGTATGAATTTTATCTCAATAAAGTTGTTATTATTAGCTCTAAATTAAAGTATCTACTCTTATCAATAAAAATCATAACAACAAAAAAACTAACCTTGAATACTTGAGAACCAGGTTCATTATAAGTTTTGGCATTTTTTGCTAGAAGATCTATATCTTTGGCCATTGCATGAATACTCTTGTAGCTTCCATTCTACAGTAAACAACAAAATATACAAGTTCCTCTTATTGAAAGTTAATCAGTATGACCTTAAAAAAAAAAAAGAACTCCACATATTTTTTAATTGCCACTATGTTCCAAGTCTTTTTTGGAAAGTACACATGAACAATATGTTAAAGTAAAAATTTATTAATATTGTCCATTTACAAAAAAACTTTTGAGGTAATTAACAAAACCAGAGCTAAATTATTCTCATAAAAATAACTTACAGTTTCTTTAAAAAAAATCAAGGTAAAAGTTGTTTTACTTAGCAAACACATAGCGCCTACTTAGGTGCCAAGCACTGTTCTAAGTGCTTCATTAATACTAATTCATTAAGGTGGACTTAACAGTGTGAAGTAAAACTCCTCTATTTTTATGGACCACTTCTGATAAAAGCTAAGTCTAGCACAGATGTTAACATTTGTGCATACCCATATCTTGATGCTTATTCAATCCAAAATAAACCAGGAGACTCATAATTGCCTCAATTTACAAAGGAAAGAAAGGAGGGAGACTCTCTACTCAAAAGGTACTCATGAGGACACAGAAATTAACAGACACCTTCTAGAGAGACTAAGGAAACCAAATAAAGGAGAAGACGGTGGGGAAGGATAAAGGATAAAACCATGAGCACAGACTGCGTAGGTAGAGTAGGGAAAATGAGGCAGAGTATAGAGAGCCAGGCTAAGCAGAAGAGCTATTTATTTACCTTGTAGGGATACCCAATATCTGAGCACTCTTTTTATTTGTAGGAAATGCCAACACAGGTGGTAGGGAAGGACCTACCTTTCACAACGGAGGGTAAAAGTGGGCAGATGGTAGCTCTGCCAGCAGCCTGGCAGCAAGGGCAAGGAGAAATAATTCATGCTTGAGCCTTGAGGGACTAGAGACAACAGCAAGGGAATGGAGGAATGCATTCCTAACTCCTGAAGGAGAGTAGAGTACAGGAGTGGAGCAGCGGTATCCAGAGCACAAACTGACAAACGACAGTGGTAACAACAATGGCAACACAAAGAGACTGCGTATCACCTAACCTGTGCCATGACAGCCCGAGTTCTATTTCCCATAGCTCTCTCACCTTCCTTCTCCTATCTAATTCCATGACCTATCTAATACCTTTTCATGGATTCCTATCTGCTTAAATTAGCCAGAGCTTGTTGTTGTTGAACTGGCAAAAGGAGCTGCAACTTGCTTCAGCAGGCATTAGAAAACTAGTGACAACTCTCTGGGTAGTGGAATAACAGGAAGAAAGCTAGGGTCAGGAAGCAATATGCAGAGAGGACTAGAGAGCCTTTCATCAGAGAGGGAGTAAAGACTGTTACAATTATTTAGACGTAAGAGGACAAAGATCTTGATTAGGAACGTGGTGAAAGGAGTTGCTTCTGTGGGGCTTCGGAAGGAAAAAGGACATAAGGTGAGAGGTCACAGAGTGAAGACTGGGGCTGAGGTATAGGCGTTTAAAGACCCACTCTGATTTTCTGTATTATGAAAACATTTTATCCCTAGATAGATGTTAGAAACCCTAGGGATTCAGGTTCTAGGAGATTAAGTCACTCCCAGTAGCACCTATTAGGTTGCCTGGAGGGAAAAACCAGGAGGGAATTTGTATTGTAACATTCAGTGTAAATATTTCTATGGTACCAGTAATTTCTACCTTGTTACTCTTTCCTACTCTTTGAGTTTAAAGCCAAGGAAGTTTCTCCCTCCCGGCAAATCACTGTGCTTTCAGGCTCCTTTCTCAATGACACCATATAGCACATCATTTTCCTTTCTGCTTTATCTGCTAGTAGCCCCAAACCCTCCTTACCCTGGGAGGATCAGTCACTCACATTACCAAGGCCACATCTCATAGATGCTCTAGTAGATGCTTCACATACATTATCACCGACCTCTACAACTCTGTGAAGCAGTAATACTACATTCAGCATACAGCAGAGGAAGCAGGCAGGTCGCCTGACCAAAGTGACATAGCTAATAGGAAGCAGAGCTAGGACCCTGGCCAGTGTTTCAAAATGGTTAGAGCATTGACCCCAAGCACCAAGGGGTCACGGGTAAATTCCCAGTAAAGGGCAGGTACCTGGGGTTGCATGTTTGATCCCCGGCCCTGGTCAGGGTACATGCAGGAGGCAACCAAATTGATGTGTCTCTCTCACATTGATGTCTCTGTCTGTCTTCTGTCTGTCTGTTTCTCTCTGTCCGCTCTCCCTCCCTCCCCACCCCCCCCCCCCCCCGCTCTCTCCCTTCTACTCTATCTCTAAAATGCAATGGGAAAAAAAATCCTTGGATGAGGATTTACAAAAAAAAAAAAAAAAAAGCAGAGCTAGGAAAATAACCCGTTAGTTCAAATTCTAAAAGCTAGATTTTGGGTATAATTTAGCTCATTTTTCCTATACCTTCCTTAACCTATGATAATCAAATTTTAATTCTCATTCATTGTCATCCACTCAATTAATATTTACTAAGCACCTACTCTGTAGAGAGGAAGTAACAGTATAGGGCTTAAGAGCATAGACTTTGGAGACAGACTGCCTGGATTCAAATCCTAATTCTTTTCCTTACTACTTGATGACTTGGGGAAGTGATTTACCACTCTTATTTGTTTACATTACATTAATGTGATAATCCCTTACAGAGACATTTACTTCTCATTTTCTAAATCTCCATAAGACCATAGGCCAATCTACCTTAAACCACATATGTTTACATACGGTCATCTTCATACCTGTATCCTCTGGGCAATGGTCTTGAGATCTATAGGTTCCTTAATTATTGCATAATAGTCTGGATATTGCTGAAAGACAAAAAGCCAGGCATGCTTAATAGGTGAAAGTATCCAGCTTATGAGAAAACAAGGAAGCACACTGACATTGACCATCTTAATCAACTGAGCAGCTTTGTGAAATTCAAAACTAAACATTCAGCCCTAGCCAGTTTGGCTAAGTGGATAGAGCATCGGCTCACAGACTGAAGGGTCCTGGGTTCAATTCTGGTCAAGGGCATATACCTCGGTTGCAAGCTCATTCCCTGGTCAGGGCACGTGCAGGAGGCAACCAATCGATGCGTCTCTCTCACATAGATGTTTTTTTCTGTCTCTCCTCCTCCTTTCCACTCTCTCTAAAAATCAATAAAAAAATATCCTCAGATGAGGATTAACAAACAAACATATAAAATCTACATTCACAGAATCACATAAATTAAAGGTCCCAAGATATCTGTGCCTAGAAATGAAGTAGAGGAATGCTTTTTGTTGTTGTTATTTTATAAAAGTTTATTTTAACCGAACTGATGCTGGGGAGCAAGATTTCAAATCCTCTCTAGAGGAATGTTTTTTAAGAACTTATTATAAGCTCTCTTAATTTTGCAATCTAAATAACACAATCATAAAAATAAATAAATAATACAATTATATCTTATCCTATATAACAAAAGCCTAATATGCTAAGTGTCTGGTCGTCCAGTAAGCCATTCAACCAATCAAAGAATAACATGCTAATGATATGCTAAGGCTGCTCAACCGCTCGCTAGGACGTGCACTGACCACCAGAGGGCAGTCAACCAGTTGCTATGTTGTGCACTGATCACCAGGGGGCAGACACTCAATGCAAGAGCTGCCCCCTGGTGGCCAGTGTGCTCCCACAGAGGGAGTGTCACTCAGCCAGAAGCTGGGCTCAGGCTGGCAAGCACAGCGGCGGGAGCGGGAGCCTCTCTCACCTCCGCGGCAGTGCTAAAGATGTCTGACTGATGGCTTAGGCCCACTTCCCGCCAGGAGCAGGCCTAAGTCATCAGTTGGACATCACCTGGGGGTTCCCAGACTGCAAGAAGGCACAGACAGGGCTGAGGATACCCTCCCACCCCAGTGCACAAATTTCATGCACTGGGCCTCTAGTTTCATATAAAATTCTTAAGGATCTATAAGAAGTCAGGTTGCAAGATTTGTTAGTTTCATGTTTAACTTATGCTTACACATCTTAAATGAAACTATGTTTAAGAAACAAAGCAAAGTTCTATTTTCTTATCAAATGTTAGCTTATCACAATATGTAAAGTTAAACATGTTAGAGGAATGTCCTTGAAGGATTTCACAAAGCCTAGAGTGCATGCACTGCCCTGTGCCCTTCCTACATGGTATGTTCCTTGAAGTAAATAATTGAAGTTGACCAAAAATCAAAAGTTGATCTCCTCAGATGAGAGGTGTCAGAGGAAGTCAGATTGTGCTCTCCAGGCTCTTTCTACCTGTTCAAATCTTAGAGCCCAAACAACAACAAAAGTAAAGGCCACAGCTTTTACTCAATTACTAGGCTAAAGGGATGATCTCAGTAATGCTTCACCTTATCTGATCCTTCTGCTTATCCCTCTATTTTCTTAACCTTACTAGTCCTTTCTTTCCTTTCCTGTCCACTCTCTTCACCAATTCTACTTCTAAGAAACAGTTTAGAAGACAAATTATGGCACAGCCACCCAAGCTGGTTACAACGTAATCCACGCTGCTGGCTCATGTATTCCCAACCCACCCCTCCCACTTAACCAATCCTACTTCAGGAAGATTTATAAAGGATAGGTAAAAACTGCCTTCCCCTCTTTGTTGTCTTTGGAATTGTTACACCCTAAAGGACCACTGAGAACCTGCTTTCCCCAACGAACTCCTGCTGCATGATATCCCAAAAGCCTTCCCAGAATGGGGGAACTAGATTACTAGTATTTTATTGCTCCAAATTAACTTTGGTGTCTCAACTAATACTGAAGAGTAAAAAATCTCCTCAGAGTAAGAATAAACCTTGAGTAAAAATTGTACTCATCTCTCATACTTTTTATTGTAGTAAAATATACATAAGATTTACTATTTAATTATAAATGTACAGTTCAGTAACAGTAAGTACATTCACATTATAGTGCAACCATCACCATCATCCATCTCCAGAACTTTTCATCTTCCCAAACTGAATCTCCATACCCATTAAACAATAACTCTCCACTTTCCCCCTCCTACCAGACTCTGGAAATTGCAAGTCTACTTTCTGTCTCTATGAATTTGACTACCCAAAATACCTCCTCTAAGAGGAATCATACAGTATTTGTCCTTTTGTGTCTAACTTATTTCACTTAGCACAATGTATTCAAGGTTCATTCTTATTTTAGCATGTGTCAGAATTTCATTTAAAAATTTTAAAGGACGAATACTCCACTGTGTGTATATATACCATATTTTCTTTGTCCACTAATCTGTTGAGGGACACTTGGGCTGCTTCCACGTTTTAGTGATACTGAATAATACTGATATAAACATGGGTGTACAAATATATCTTTGAAACCCTGCTTTTACTTTTTGGGTATACACCCAAAGTGGAATTGCTGGCTCATCTGGTAAATCTATATTTAATTTTTTTGAGGAATTGACTTCCTGACTTTAAACTGAAGTCCAATATAATCATTTTATTTTTCTAATCAGATCCGCACTAAGGACATTAATGGTTATATGTGCTTTATACCCAATATCATAAGTGTCCTATAATTAGTCAAGACACACCTTTAAATAACTAGACTTATTGATGATTAGTGGGGAAAGCTGCATGCCCCTCATCAGTCAACAAGCATTTCTTGCACATCTATGGCAGGCTGGCTTCCAATTTCATGGTAGAGACACAAAAGAAAATATGGCTTTGTGCCTATCATTAAGAAATTCAGGGCCCACGCCGAAACCGGTTTGGCTCAGTGGATAGAGCGTCAGCCTGCGGACTGAAGGGTCCCAGGTTCGATCCCGGTTAAGGGCATGTACCTGGGTTGCAGGCACATCCCCAGTAGGAGATGTGCAGGAGGCGGCTGATCGATGTTTCTCTCTCATCGATGTTTCTAACTCTCTATCTCTCTCCCTTCCTCTCTGTAAAAAATCAATAAAATATATTTAAAAAAAAAAAAAAAAAAAAAAAAAAAAAAAAAAAAAGAAATTCAGGGCCCAGGAAGGAGGTAGATACAAAAGTAAATGATCACAATGGAGTTAAGTGCTATAGTGGAGTACTTTTAAAAGTGGAAATTTTTGTAGTTCCACAGGCTAAAGTGGAACCTTTAATTATGTTAATTGCCGCTTGAGTGTGAAGCCACAAGGGGCCCTGACACTTTCAAAGCACTGGTCGCCAACCTTTCAGATCTCGCGGACCACCGGTTGGCGACTGCTGTTTTAAAAAGTCTTACTAGTCTAGAAAACCTCTTCTTTGGGGTAGAAAAGTACCTGTTAGGTCTCTCTCTTTTCTCCATCACCAATTAAGGAGAACTAAGAGAGGAAGAATTCATTTATCTTCCTCTCATTCTGTCTCCTGAGCAAAGAGAATGTTTCTTGTCTTTTATAAATAAACTAGAGGCCTGATGCACAAAATTCGTGCAAGCGGCTCGGCCTTCACAGCCCTGGCTTTAAGGTGGTCAGGAAGGAGATCTGGTCTAATTAGCAAATTACGCTTTTGTTATTATAGAAGAGTTAGTTTAGGTGTTTATCATTTAGAATTACCCATCTTAGAAACAACCCAAAAGCCTACCAAGAGATGAATAGATAAACAAAATGTGGTATATAAACAAACCATATATACATACAATGGAGTATTAGCCTTAAAAAGGAAGGAAATTCTGACACCTCCTACAACATGGAGGAACTCTGGAAACCATTACACTAAAGTGAAATAATCCAGACACAAAAGGATAAAATTGTTTGATTCCTCTTATATCAGGTACTTAGTCAAATTCAGAGAAAGAGAGAGAGAACACAGAATATTGGTTACAGGGGATGGGAGGATGGAGGAGTAAGGTGTTATTGTTTAATGGATACGGAGTTTAGGAAAATGAAAATTTCTGAAGATGGATGGCGGTGATGGTTGTACAATAATATGAATGTACCTAATAACACTGAACTTTTAAGTATTAGTGGCAAATACTTGACATGGTTAAATAGTAATCTTATGTTATGCATATTTTATGACAATAAAAAATACACAGAATTACCAATCAAGAAACAAAAATACAAAATTTTTTTCAAAACCTACAACCTTCTGGCCAAGTATAGACCATATCCTTGTGTGCTGCTGAGATCATGAGGAGGAGCTCTTGGCTACCTCCAACGCCTTCCATTAACTGTAATCTATTTACTAAGAATGAAACATTTTAAATACTTAAAAATAAAACAAAACTCCCACACTTTAGTTCACCCATCTTTAATTGTATCACTTACCACTTTAGAAGGCAGTTTCTGAAAAAGTTCGCTAATGAGATGTCCTGATGGATTTGTGGCTACAACTATGGCTTCAAGAAGCTGCTCCAGGATCTCCTTCAAGTAACTTGGAGAAGACTGGAAGGAGGGGTTTGAGAGCAAGAAGAGAGGGGAGAAATAAGTACTTTGCAAGAGAAATCCCAAAATAAATGCTGATATTAAATATTTCCCAAAATTTGAAAGTCAACTCAAAGAGCAACTTCTAAACAGTACTTATTTTAAGTACAAGTTTTAAGAATATCATAGAAATGCTCTGGTTGCTGAATGTGGTGGCTGTACTCACAGAATGGGATGTGTGAAACTAATGAGGCTCTACACATATTTCAGTAACTAAATCTTTTGGATCAAGTTCTTTTATAAACTCCATTCCATTGTTAACATTGTTAACAGTGAAGTTCAAGTACCATATGTATAAATGATTAGAAATGCATATGTTTTTTGGGTCCAAGCAACTAAGAAAGAAAAACATGCCCTATGATACCTGGTCATTTCTACATCTGCTGTTCATATCTATTGAAGTCATGATATTCTGGTAGAGTAACTATATATGTAAAATGGGAACAACATACTTTTCACCAGAATGTGCTCTGCCAGCTCTAATAACAGAATTCAAGTTATATCAAAATTGCTTGGAGATTAAGTCAATTGATGCACATCACTTCTGCTCTCCAAATGGCCAGCTTATCCTACCTACCTTAGTCACTGCTTCAACATGGAAAGTATATAACCCAAAAAGTACCTGGCCAGTTTCTATAGTGAGCACTGGGATATCTTACTCAAGGTTTATATTAAATAGTTCAAGTCCAAACCATGTTTTGTGCATATTATATAAAATTTAATGGTTATTTCTGATTTAAATAATAAGAGCACTAGTATTTTTGTCCTAATCTAATAGGTCTTTTTATTTAGTATAATCTCAATATTAAGGTCCTCTAACATTAACTCTACAGAGAGGGCTTTAACAAATCTCTTGGGTCTACCACAGTGCCTGGCAAAAACAGACACACAATAAATATTTACCATATAAGACTTGTGGTTAGCTGAGAGTCCCCAACCATATAAGCTTAGAGAACCAACATAACACTGATGAAATCAGATTAAAGTATCCATGTTTAGTCATTTACTTCCTGGCTAAAACATGGTACCATAGAGTTAGCTTCAAAAAGAGGAGAATTATACTCTATAGCCAAGATTCCTCTCCTCTAAGTCAAACCAGCTACTTTGTGTTGCAGGTCACAAAATAAGCAGGGTATATAAATGAATTCATACAACCTATTCCCACAATTGAGGAAAACTCCAAAGATATAATTCTTAATTTAAAAATGAGAAACTTGAAAATTCCTTCCTCCTTCTTGAGAACCTTAGGGCTAGAAAGAAGTTTGGGAAGTGTAAATATGAACGGGCAAAATCCTTCCAATTTTTTACTGAAAGAAGCACTGTCAATTTCTAAATGTAGGCATTCTCATTTTTGACTAGAACCCTGGAAGCCTGTATTAAGGCTAAGCCCCCTGTAGGTAATGAATCTTCTGCCTAAGAAAGCATGGGTAAAGTTGCTGCTCCCACATTAATATCAGACAGTAAAATTTCAGAGGATCCCTAGTTAATTGCCTTTGACCTAATTCCAATCTTTAACTTCTAGAAAGAAAGTGACAAGGTCCCTGGAAACTAGCTTTTGAGACTCCACAAAAAAACGCATGTTTTGAGAAATTCACCCACCCTACTTCTTTCTGTGGTGAAATTTCAGGAAATAAAGGGAAATGCACTGCTTTGGGTGTCTTACTATTTAGCTGCAGAAGAGAAATGTAATTCTTTTTATTATTCTTTTTCAAACGCTCATTCAGCAAGAAGTATCAGTACCACCTTGGCTAGTGTGCCCAGTGGTTAGAGCGTTGACCCACACACAGAAGGGTTAAGGGTTTGATTCCCAGTCAAGGGCATCGTCCTGGGTTTTGGGTTTGCTCCTGAGCCCCAGTCAGGGCATGTATAGGAAGCAACCAATGGATGTGTCTCTCTCACATCAGTGTTTCTCTCTTTCTCCCCCTCCCTCTTTCCCTTCCAGTCTCTTTAAAAAGTCAATGGGAAAAAAATATCCTCGGGTGAGGATTAACAAACAAAAATTCAAAAAAAAGGAATTTATCAGTACCTATAAGTCAGGCACAGTCTACATGTCAGGAATAGGTGAAGAAGGTGATTTATTTTGTGGACTATAATTCTACTTGGGGGAAGACAGAAAGTAAACATGTAATCTAATGAACAAGTTAGCTGACCAAGTTATATATTGATAAAGACTGAAGACCAAAGAGATGTGATGATGGAAAATGAGTGTGGAGCAAACAATTTAAATGGGGTGGTCAGGAAAGTCCTCTCCCAGTTGACATTAAGTGTTACTAGAATAATGAAAAAGAGCAATGATGGAAGAGCCAAAAGAAGCACATTCTAAGCAGAAGTAAGAGTAATTGCAAAATTCCAGCGACACGAAACACTTGGCACATTCTAGGAACAGTACTCAATCTAACCCACAAAAATATTCCTAAGGTGATTCCATTGACTCTCCAACTTTTAATCACAACACAGCCTACTCTTACATGATATTTCAAATAGGAACACTGAATCACTGATGATATGAACATTCTCTTTCAAACTGAGAAGGAAATATGCACTAACGTAAGAGCAATTCAAAAAAGCAATCACAGCCCTAACTGGTTTGGCTCAGTGGATAGAGCGTCGGCCTGCGGACTGAAAGGTCCCAGGTTCGATTCCGGGCAAGGGCATGTACCTTGGTTGCGAACACATCCCCAGTAGGGATTGTGCAGGAGGCAGCTGATCGCTGTTTCTCTCTCATCGATGTTTCTAACTCTCTATCCCTCTCCTTTCCTCCCTGTAAAAAAATCAATAAAATATATTTAAAAAGAAAAGAAAAAGCAATCACACATGGGAAACATTGTCCTGGATGTCTTATGATTCCTTGTAATTGCAGTGGGTCTGTCTATACCAGTGATGGCGAACCTTTTGAGCTCGGCGTGTCAGCATTTTGAAAAACCCTAACTCAACTCTGGTGCTATGTCACATATAGAAATTTTTTGATATTTGCAACCATAGTAAAACAAAGACTTATATTTTTGACATTTATTTTATATATTTAAATGCCATTTAACAAAGAAAAATCAACCAAAAAAATGAGCTCGCCCGTCACTGGTCTATACTATGCCCCTTGACCCTCCCAGTTACCAACACAACTCTATGGAAAGACCACAACAGCCCAGAGAAAAATCATAGGGGCCTTGTCCACTCCCCAACAGCCCGTTCCAGCTGCACACTTACTCCTTCAGTCACTGTGCCTTGATTGTCTTGCCCATCTTCATCATCATCTTCATCATCTGCTTCTCGTTTCTGAACAAACTCATTTCTTGTTCGAAGATACAAATCCCAGAGTTTGCAAGCAGCTTTATATTCAGGAGAATCTGGCTGTATATTAGCAAAGAGAAGAAAAAAAAGAAGCAATTTATTATTTTATTACAAATCAATTACTACTTTTAAAGCATCCTGTTCCAGCAGAGACTGGTATTCTAAGATATAACTTCAAAAACTCTACTACAAATGTTAAACTCCTTATGATTAAAAGATACATGGGCCACAATTTCTTTTCTCAAGAACTAAATGTATGTTTTAAAAGCATTCTGAAATAAATTTAATTTATTTATGCCCTTATTACAGAAAGATTTGAGGCAGAAGAGAAATGACTTGCTAAATTAAGACTCATTATTACTAAGAAAGTTCATTTAAAGGATAAAACCTGTGCAGCCACTATGGAAAACAGTATGGAGATTCCTCAAAAAACCCCCACAAAAAACAACACCTAAAAATACATCTATCATACAACCCAGCAATTCTACTTCTGTGTATTTATCCATAGAAAACAAAAGCACTAATTTGAAAACACAATGCACCCCTATATTCATTTCAGCATTATTTAGAATAGTTAAGATATGGAAGCAATCTAGGTATGTGTAAGTTGTGTATGTACACACGTACACAACACACACACACACACACACACACAGGAATATTACACAGCAATAAAAAAGGAGATTCTGCTATTTGCAACAATATGGATGGGCCTAGAGGGTATTATACTAAGTGAAATAAGTCAGACAAAGACAAATACTGTATGGTTTCATTTATATGTGGAATCTAAAAATCAAGACAAATGAAGAATCAAAATATGAAAACAGACTCATAGAAACACAGACCAAAGGGATGGTTACCAGAGGGCAGGGTATGGGGGGGAGAGGTGAACAAGGTAAAGGGGAATACACCCCAATCTCTACCCAGCTCAACCATGCCTATCTCAATCATGGCACTGTGGGAAAAGGAGAGGTACAAGATGAATCATCTCCTGTGAGAGCTCTTCATCATGAGCCAGACCTAGCACCTGGCCTAGAATAAGCAACAAATCTCTTCTCTGGATCAACCCAACTTCAATCTGAGCCTCAAAGAATCTCTAGAGATAAAATTCCAACAACTATTAGCTTCTGGTTAAAATTCATGAAACATACAAGAACGAAAAAATCCCAACAGAAAGCTAGCAAAAATGACAGCAAACCAGACATGCAAATACTTCAGATATTGGAATTATCTGCCATAGAATAAAAACATGTTGAATACATTTAAAGAAACAATGGGATTAAAGATTTAAGCAAATAGCAAGGAACCCTAAAAAAAATACTACCAAAATACAAAAAATAGAAATGTTAAAATGTAAAAATTTAATGGATTGGTTTAAAAACATTTCAAAAAAAAATTAGAAAAGCAACACAGACACAAAATAGGGGAACTGTGAAAGGTTAACAGAAATGGAGACCTAAGAGAGTTCTGATATAATTTTCAAACTTAGTTCTACAAGGAGAAGACAGAATGGGGCAAAGGCGATATGCAGACAAAATGGCTGAAAACTTTCCAGAGCTGATGAAAAACATCCATCCAAAGATTCAGAGAGCCCAGTAACTCCCAAATTATATAAATAAATATTCACATCTAAACCTATCACAGTAAAACTGTAGAACACAAAAGACAAAAAGACGATACTAAAGATAGGAAAGATAGATAACCTTTAAAGGAACTGTAATTATATTAACAGACTAGAGGCCCGGTGCACAAAAATCTGTGCACTCGGGGGGGAGGGGGGGTTCCTTAGCCCGGCCTGTGCCCTCTCGCAGTCTGGGACCCCTCGGGAGATAACGACCTGCTTTAGGCCTGCTCCCGGGTGGCAGAGGGCAGGCCCAATCCCTAGGTGCAGCCCCTGGTTGGGCTCAGAGCAGGGCCGATTGGGGAGTTGGGGCGCCGCATCGTCATGCACAGAGCAGGGCAGATTGGGAGGTTGCAATGCTACCCTCAGTCACGCTCAGGGTAGGGCCAATTGGGGGGTTGGGGCACCGTCCCCTGACACACTCAAGGCAGGGTCGATGGGGAGGTTGCAGCGCCACCCCGTCACGCACAGAGCAGGGCCAATCAGGGGGTTGGGGCGCTGCCCCCGTCACACACAGAGCAGGGCCCATCAGGGGGTTGGGGCACCGCCCTCTATCACCCACAGAGCAGGGCTGATCAGGGGGTTGGGGCGCCGCCACTGTCACACTCAGGGCAGGACCGATGGGGAGGTTATGGCTCTACCCCATCACACACAGAGCAGGGCCCGTGGGGGGGTGGGGGAGGATTGGGGAGCTCCCCCCTATCAGGCACAGAGCAGGGTTGCTCAGGGGGTTGGGGTCCCGCCCCCTGTCACACACAGAGCCACAGGGCTATCAGGGGGTTTGGGCGCTGCCCCCTGTTACGCTGATCCCGGTGCCGGGAGGCATATTACCCTTTTACTATATAGGGTAGAGGCCTGGTGCATGGGTGGGGCCGGCTGGTTTGCCCTGAAGGGTGTCCTGGATCAGGGTGGGGGTCCCCACTGAGATGCCTGGCCAGTCTGGGTGAGGGGCTGAGGGCTGTTTTCAGGCTGGGAGTGACTGAAGTTCCCAGCCGCTCCTTTTTTTCTTTTTCTTTTTTTTATTCTGGGCCAGCTTTACCTTGAGGCTTGGCTCCAGCTCTTAGGCCTCCGCTGCTGAAAGTAGGTTTCTGGCCTTTGCTTACAATGTTGCGAATCTGCTGGCTGAAGTCCAGTGGTATTTGTTACAATGTTTCTTAAACTGCCCACTCAGAGGCCTGCAGCCACAGGCGGGGAATGTTGGTTTCCTCCAACGATCCTCCTCCGTCACTGAGGCAAGCAAGCCTCATGTTAGTTTCAAGCTGCCTGGCTGCCAGCCGCCATCTTGGCTGACAGTTAATTTGCATATCTCGCTGATTAGCCAATGAAAAGGGTAGCGGTCGTACGCCAATTACCATGTTTCTCTTTTATTAGTGTAGATGACTTCTCAATAAAAATAAAAGAATGAATAAAGAAGGTAGTATGTTTGTGAGTAAAAATAAATATTGTAGCAGGGACCTAGTGGGACTGGGAAAGGAGTGTAATCACTGGTTGCCCTGGGGTGTCACAGTGGATTTTTCTGTAGGGATACCTCAGTTGTCACAGAGCAATTTGGCCTGTGAGAGCCCAGTAGTGTAAGAGGGGAGTGTAGGCACTGGCTGCCCTGGGGTGTTACTGTGTCCATGGAAATCCTGAGGTATGACAATAGTTTTTGTGATAACCATTATGTTTGGATGTTTGCCTACCATCTATATTTCAACTTTTTTGTGATAACCATCATCACAAAAGGAGAGGGAGAAAGAGAGAGAAACATCAATGATGAGAGCGTATCATTGACTGCATGCCCAACTCTAGGGATTTAGCCTGCAACCTGGGCATGTGCCCTAACTGGGAATCCAACCGCGACCTCCTGGTTCATAGGTCACAGTCAAACATGAGCCATGACAGCTGGATAGCACTCTCCTTATATTCACAACATTTATAGCAGCACTATTCATTATTGCTAAGCGTAGAAACAATGCAAATGCCCATTAACTGAGAAATGGATAAATAAAATGCAGTATATCAATATAATACAGGGTGGGGCAAAAGTAGGTTTACAGTTGTTCATATGGAAAATAATACATTAATAATACCAGAATAAACTCTGTGTTTTGTGTACTCACAACTGTAAATTTACTTTTGCCCCAGCCTGTATATGTTATGACATGGACGAACCTTACAGATATTATGCCCAGTGAAAAGCTAGTCACCAAAAGCCGTATCGTATATGATTCCATTTATATGCAATGTCCTGAACAGGCAAATCCATAAAGTAAATTGGTGGTTGCAAGAGGCCCCTTGGAGGAGGGACAACAAAGAGTGCATGCTAATGGATATGGTTTTCTTTTGGGGATAATGAAAATATTCTGGAGTTACATAGTGGTAATAGTTGCACCACTGTTAATATACTAAAAACCCCTGAATTCTACACTTTAAAAGAGTGTGTGAATTATAGCTCAAATAAAATAAAAAATATGTGTAAACACACAGTTTCAAGAATAAATCTAACAACATTTTTGCAGAATCTTTATGAAAGAACATTTAAAGTTTTGATAAACTAAAGAAGACTTAAATAAATGAAGACACAGCTAATTCACAGATTGGAATACTCAATATCACAATTATGTCAATCCTCCAAAATATGATCTACAGAGAGTCAATGCAGGCCCAATAATTCCAAAATTTTTTTGTATGCTTATTGACACTAATATTAAAATGTATAAGGAAAAGCCAAGAATGTATAAAGAAAAGGCTAAGAATAGCCAACATACATTCCTTAACAGATAAAGAATTATAAAGTATGCCCTAGCTGGTATGGCTCAGTTGATAGAGCATCAGTCTGTGGACTGAAGGATCCCGGGTTCGATTCCGGTCAAGGGTACATGCCCGGGTTGTGAGCTCAATCCCCAGTGTGGGGCATGCAGGTGGCAGCCAATCAGTGATTCTCTCTTATCATTGATGCCTCTCTCTCTCCCCCCCTTCCTCTCTGAAAAAAAAAAAAAAAAAAAAAAAAAAGAATTATAAAGTCTTAATTAAGGCAGGAATAGAATAGCCCAGCAATAAACTGGCCAGAGCGAAAGGAACAGACTAAAAGATCAGAAAGAGAGCCATGAGCACATAGAAACGATGACAGTACTGACACTGCAGACAAATGCAGAGAGGTTGGCCACTTCAAGATGCTGCTTATACCTGTGGGGGTAAAATATCTCTACCTCACAAAAAACACAAAAATCAATCCCAGTAGCTTTAAAGGCTTAGATTTAAATGACAAAACTATTAAGCATTCAGAAGAAAATATAAGAAAAGAATATCTTCATAAACTTTAGGCAAGAGGAGTTTCTGAAACAAGACACAAAGAGGGATAAACCACAAAATTCAAAAGTACATTTGAATAAATTAAAAAACTTCTCTTCATCAAAAGAACCATAAAAAGAGTGAAAAAGTAAACTCACAGTGGAAGAATATATCTGCAACACATATAAGGAAAAAAATAATCAGTACCTAGTGTAAAAATTTCCAGAAATAAATATGAAAATGACAAACTACTCAAGAAAAAAATAGACAAAATATCTGAGCACAGAATAAGAATAGTTCATAATCATATGAATGTTCAATCTCTTTACTAATAAAAGAAATGCAAACTCAAATCACCAAATGAGAAACCACTACAAACTTACAAAATTGGTAAATATTAAAAAGCTGGACAATTATCAAATTGGATACCTTCCAAATTTGATGCTTTCTTACCTTATAATAGGCCTTTGCATTGTTAAAAAGCAGCTGGAAGTCAGCAGTCAGCAGATTAACATCATCATACTCCTCCATTTTTAGTTTCTGTTGGATTTTCATCAAGTCAATGGGCTGAGAAACCACTTCATAATAGTCTGGTTGATTTCTGTTATAATTTAATATTTTTTAAAGGTATTAATCCAAAGCCTATGAAAATTATATTTCAAACTATCTAGGTAATGGCAATATTGCAAGTGACAGAACACACTAGACTTACTGTCATTACTGGAACTGAAAAGGGAGTAACAAAAGAAAGATGCACATGCATGCCCTTTTCAAAATACATGAGTGATATAAAAACCTAAATTAACATATGTGACAGTCTTATATACTACCACTATAGCCATTTGTTAAAAAATATATTTTATTGATTTTTTTACAGAGAGGAAGGGAGAAGGAGAGTGATAGAGAGCTAGAAACATCGATGAGAGAGAAACATCGATTCAGCTGCTTCCTGCACACTCCCTACTGGGGATATGCCCACAACCAAGGTACATGCCCTTCACCAGAATCGAACCTGGGACCCTTCAGTCTGCAGGCCGACGCTCTATCCACTGAGCCAAACCGGTCAGGGCCCACTATAGTCATTTTAATTCTGTATGGCTAGGTTTCTCTCTCTGTTTTTTCTCTCAGCAATCCCTTCAGCATTTCTTGTAATGCTGGCTTGGTGGTAGTGAACTCCTTTAGCCTTTTTTTGTCTGGGAAGCTCTTTATTTGACCGTCTATTTTGAATGACAGCCTTGCTGGATATAGTAATCTTGGTCTCAGATCCTTGCTTTCCATTACCTCTCCATAATAACACTAAATGTAAATGGATTAAATGCTCCAATCAAAGGTGTAGGGTAGCTGGACACAAAAACATGACCCAACTATATGCTGTCTACAAGAGACTCACTTCAAAACAAAAGACACACACAGGATAAAAGTGAAGGGATGGAAAAAATTTTCCATGCAAATGGAAAAGAAAAAAAAAAGCTGGAGTAGCAATACTCACATCCGACAAAACAGACTTTAAAAGCATCAAGCTGCCGAAACCGGTTTGGCTCAGTGGATAGAGCGTCGGCCTGCAGACTGAAAGGTCCCAGGTTCGATTCCGGTCAAGGGCATGTACCTGGGTTGTGGGCACATCCCCAGTAGGAGATGTGCAGGAGGCAGCTGATAGATGTTTCTCTCTCATCGATGTTTCTAACTCTCTATCTCTCTCCCTTCCTCTCTGTAAAAAATCAATAAAATATATTTTTTTAAAAAAAGCATCATGCTAAGCTGAATAACCCAGTTGGAGAAAGATAAATATCATATGATCTCACTCATTTGTGGAATATAATGAACAACATAAACCGATGAACAAAAATAGAACCAGAGGGGGGAAAATATACTAGAATATAATAGAAGTAATCCTGTTATTTGCAGATTTTTAATATTTCCTACAATTTTTGTGATATCATACTGTGTTGGTACAGTTATGGTTAATATTATTATAGTTAAAATCCTTTTATTCTTAAAATATTAACGTTTATTGAATGTAATATTACATGTAAAACAATTTTTCTTGAATAATTGGAGTTTATTTGCATGTAACATTATCATATTTAAAACCAGAGGCCTGTTGCACGAAGAGATTCGTGCAATAGGCCTTCCTTTCCCCTGGCTGCTGGCACCGGTTTGCCTCGGGCACCCGGGGTCCAGGCCTTCGCTCTGGCCGAGTTCTGGCCAAAGCCGGTCCCGGAAATGTCAGGCTTCGCTGCTCTGCTGGCCCCGGGGCCGTCAGGCCTCGCTGCTCCGCCAGCCCCATAAACATCAGGCCTTGCTGCTTCACCGCTTGGAGCCTATGTATAATTTGCATATCGTGTTGATTAGCCAATGGGAGGCGTAGCAAAGGTACGGTCAATTACCATGTTTGTCTATTATTAGGATAATTTTTCTTGAGATATTAATGTTTATTGCATGTACATTATATTTAAGATAATTTTTCTTGAAATATTAAGGTTTATCGCATGTAACATTATATTTAAAATCATTTTTCTTGAAATAAAATAAAACCTGAAGTAAAAATAAAACGATGTCAATGGAATCTTCTGCAAACGAAAATGATTTATACTTTATGGTGTTCAATAGTGGTTGAAACAGATATTTCAAAGCTTTGTATCAGCTTACGAAATGGACTGCCTTTCTTTCATTAGTGACCACAGAACTTTTTCTGCCAAATACTATCAAGTGCCTCATAGATACTATCTATGCTAATAATAGAGGAATATGTAAATTGACCATACCTCTGTGACAACCAGAGCCAATCAGGAGGGAATATGCAAATTAGCAGGACAAAGATGGCGGCAGCCATGGAACCAGCCAAAGCAGGCAGGCAGGAGGCTTGGGTCACCCCTGGCGACGGAGGAAGCCAAGCTTCTTGCCCACTTGGGACAGCCGCCCAAGGAGGGGCCTGTGGGTGGCAGCCACAGAGCCGGCCTGAGCGTGCGGGAGGCTTGGGTTGCCCAGGCCAGCTGCAGAGGGAGGGGTCTACAAACGGCCCTCAGTCCCTTATCCAGGCTGGCCATGCCCCCATGGGGTGAGGATCCCTACTGAAGGCCTTAGCCAGCCTGCAGTTAGCCACAGCCCCCCCCCCCCAAGTGGGGACCTTCACCCCATTGGGGCGGGGCTGGCATGCAAACTGCCCCAGCTCTTCGCCCTGGCCAGCACTGTCCCCAGTGGGGACCCCCACCCCAATGGGGGCGTGGCCGACCTGCAAACCACCACAGGCCCCTTGCTCAGGCCCCCCTGTCCCCCAAGGGAACCCCACCCTTATCCGAGACACACTTCAGGGCAAACCAGCTGGCCCCACCTGTGCACCAGGCCTCTATACTAATAAAAGGGTAATATATGGCAGACCTTCCAGACGTTCTGGACAAAGCCATGGTGGTGGGGCTGAGGTAGAGGTGGTGGTTAGGGGCCAAGTGGGGAGGGCAGTTGTGGGTGATCAGATCAGGATGGGACAGCAGTTGTGGATGATCAGGCCAGCAGGGGGGGCAGTTGGGGTCAAGCAGGCTGGCAGGGGGGCCAGTTGGGGGTGAGCAGGCTGGCAATCAGACATCCCCCTAAACCAGCAGTTGGACATCCCCCAAGGGGTCCTAGATTGGAGAGGGTGCAGGCCGGGCTAAGGAACACCCCCCCCCCCGTGCACGAATTTCATGCACCGGGCCACTAGTCTATACTAATAAAGGGTAATATGCTAATTAGACTGGGAGACCTTCCAGACAAAGCCATGATGGTGGGGCCAAAAACAGAGGAGGTTAGGGGCAATCAGGCTGACAGGGGAGAGGAGTTGGGAGCAAGCAGGATGACCAGGGGGAGCAGTTGGCAGCGAGCAGGCCAGTGGGGGGGGGGTGGGGAAGGGGCAGTTGGGGGTGAGCAGGCTGGCAAGGGGGGGGCAGTTAGGGGTGATCAGGCCAGAAGGAGGGCCAGTTGTGGGCGGTCAGGCTGGCATGCAGAGTGGTTAGGGGCGATCAGGCAGATAAGTCGTTAGGAGCCAGTGGTCTGGGATTGCGAGAGGGATGTCTGATTGCTGGACATCCCCCGAGGGGATCCCAGATTGGAGAGGGTACAGGCCAGGCTGAGGAACCCACCCCCCGTGCACAAATTTCATGCACTGGGCCACTAGTCCTATATAATAAAAGGTTAATATGCAAATCGACCAAACGGTGGAACAAATGGCCACTATGATGTGCACTGACCACCAGGGGGCAGATGCTCAATGCAGGAGCTGCCCCCTTGTGGTTAGTGTGCCAGAAGCTGGGCTCATAGCTGGCAAGCGCAGTGGTGGTGGCAGGAGCCTCTCCCACCTCCGTGGCAGTGCTAAGAATGTCCAATTGCCGGCAGGGAGTGGGCCTATGCCATCAGTTGGACATCCCCTGAGGGCTCCTGGACTGCGAGAGGGCGCAGGCCAGGCTGAGGGACACCCCCAAGTGCATGAATTTCGTACACCAGGCCTCTAGTACTACTATAATATCAATTACTAAAGTTACAAAAGAGAAAGCTGAAGCCCGTGGCACAAGCAGCATACCAAAGATAAAGGGATATCAGACATATCCAAGCATGACCGAACAATTAAAAAAAATAAAATGCCTGGGGAATAATAAACACAAAATTCAGGATAGTGATTATATATTGGAGAGGAAAAACAGAGAGGGACACAGGGAAACTTCAAAGATAGTTATAACAATAATTTCTTAAATTGGGTTTTGGGTTCATAAGGATGTTTATTTTTATCCTGTCTGGCTTTTATCAAATGAAGTTCCATGAGACAAGAAAACCTAAAAAATTAGCTATGTGATTATTTTTCTCAATATGCCCTTGGGAGTAGGTAGCTAACTTCATTCTAGATGTGTAAGAAGTAAGATCACTTACTTATAAAGAATGTTATGGTCATTAATGCTTTACTCTCTCTTGGGATCCTGGCTGACATGTTATAGCCATGTACGTACATTTAATCTTTAAAAACCTTTTGACATAAAGTTGCAGAATAGTACAAAGAATGCTTTTTTTCAGAATCATTCGAGTAAGCTGCTGACATGTCCTATCACCTCTGAGTAGTTTAACCCTTTTCGGTCCAACGTCGAGGCTGACTCGACAGACCAGGCGCTAGGAGCAGGTCCAACGTTGAGGCTGACTCGACAGACCAGGCGCTAGGAGCAGGTCCAACGTCGAGGCTGACTCGACAGACCAGGCGCTAGGAGCAGGTCCAACGTCAAGGCTGACTCGACAGACCAGGCGCTAGGAGCAGGTCCAATGTAGAGGCTGAGGTCGACACAGCAAACCAGTTCAACATTCAATCCCGTCAATTAATTTGGACCAGACTATTTGAATTCCAAAAATAAAATTGGACCGCAAAGGGTTAATGTTTATTTCCTACAAACAAGGATCACAGTTCATTCACCAATATCAGGAAATTAACTCTGATGTAGTACCACCATCTAATCCTCAGACTCCACTCATATTTTGCCAACTGTTCCAAAATTGCCTTTTATAGCAAAAGGATCAACTCTAGGATTACATGTTGCATTTATAGTTATACTAGAGGCCCAGTGCATGCACTGAGGGGGGAAGGGGGTCCCTCAGCCATACCTGCACCCTCTCACAGGCTGGGACTTGAGGGGAGTGGACCTAAGCCGGCAGGTGGACATCCCTTTCGCAGTCCGGGACCCCTCACGCCTTACCGCCCGCCTGCTCGCTGCTCCTTAGCGCTGCCGCGGAGGCGCGAGAGGCCACTGCCACTGCGCTCGCCAGCTGTGAGCCTGGCTTCTGGCTGAGCGGCGCTCCCCATGTGGGAGCGCACTGACCACCAGGGGACAGCTCCTGCATCAAGCGTCTGCTCCTTGGTGGTCAGTGCGCATCATAGCGACCTGTCGTTCTGGTCATTCCGCGTAACAGTCGCTTAGGCTTTTATTTATTTTATTTTATTTTTTTAAAATATGCTTCATTGATTTTTTACAGAGAGGAAGGGAGAGGGATAGAGAGTTAGAAACATCGATGAGAGAGAAACATCAATTAGTTGCGTCCTGCACACCCCCTACTGGGGATGTGCCTGCAGCCAAGGTACAAGCCCTTGACCGGAATCGAACCTGGGACCCTTCAGTCCGCAGGCTGACGCTATATCCACTGAGCCAAACCCGTTAGGGCAAGGCTTTTATTATATAGATTTCTTTAGTTTCCTTCATTCTGAAACAGTTCCTCAGTCTTTCCTTGACTTTCACGATACTTTTAAAGGTTACAGGCCAGTTATTTTGTAGAGTATCCCTCAATTTGGGTTTGCCTGTTTTCCTGATAAGTAAGTTAATGTTATGCTTCTTTGGCAGAACTGTAACAGAAATGATAGTGTATTTGTCTCACTGTATCCTATCAGGTGGCATATGATTTCAACACTCCATTATTCAGACAAGGCTACTTTTGATCACTTGATTACTGTGGTGTCTACCAGCTTCTCAACTGACCAAGTTACTCTTTTTCTCCTTGTACTTTATGGTTAGACTAGAGGCCCAATGCATGAAATTTGTGCATGAGGTGGGGGGTCCCCTCAGCCCAGACTGCACCCTCTCCAATCTGGGACCGACTGCCGGACATCCCTCTCACAATCCGGAACCGCTGGCTCCTAACTGCTCACTTGCCTGCCTGCCTGATCGCCCCTAACTGTCTCCCTCTGCCAGCCTGATCACCCCTAACCACCTTGCCTGTGGCCTGATTGCCCCTAACTGCCCCTCTGCTGGCCTGGTCACCCCCACCTGGCTGGTCACCCCTAACTGACCCCCTCCACCGGCCTGGTTGCCCCCCCAACTGCACCTCCTGCCAGCCTGGTTGCCCCCAATTGCCCCCCTGCTGGCCTTGTCACCACACGCAGCCTGCTGTTCAGTTGTTTGGCTGTCCCTCACTAACCCCCCTTCCGACCTGGTTACCCCACGCAGCCTGGCTGTTCAGTCGTTTTGCCATCCCTTACCAACCCCCCTTCTGACCTGGTCGCCCTATGCAGCCTGCTGTTCAGTCATTTGGCTGTCCCTCACTAACATCCCTGATGGCCTTGTCGCCCCATGCGGCCTGCTGTTCAGTCGTTACTGTGACGGAGTCCTGGACAATTTGCACATTCCTCTATTATTAGTATAGATACCCCTAGACTACATAAAAGCCCAATTCTCATCAATTTATTAATTTATTTATATCACTATAGATTCCTGTCTTATTCAGTGGTTAAAAACATTACTATTATGATTTTGATGCTCAAACTGCTCCAGGTTTGGCTAGTTGGGAATCCTTTCAAGATAACTTCTATTTTCTATGTCTTTTTGACATGTCCCTATTTCCTTTTGAGCACTTGCTTATATTCTGGCACCCATAAGGTCTTACAAGCTTATCTTGTACTTTCTTTGCCCTTGAAATTTTCCCAAAGAACTATAGTTTCTTTTAATGGTAAATAGTATTGAAAAACCAAGACTGAGGTGCTAGAACTATAAACTTAAGTATCCTATAAAATAAAAGGCTAATATGCAAATAGACTGAACAGTGGAACAACTGAACAGCCAGTCGCTATGACGTGTGCTGACCACTGGGGGGGCGGGGGGGGGCGTGTGTGGAACATGGCAGGCGTTGGCTGTGGCAGAATGGTGAAGCAGGTGAGCAGGGGCACCAGACTAAGGCAGGGTGCCAGTCGCTGTCATAGGGGCAAGCTTCTGGTGGTCACTGAAAAGTTTTTGCTGCTCCCACTTGCTGCCAGTGCCGGCCCTGCCTGCACCTGCTGCCAGTGCCCGGCACCGGTCCCGATCACTTGGCACCATCAGCTGGTGCAAGCAGCGGCTTCTGGCCCTAATCGCTCCTGAGGGCTTCTCCACCTCCCCCTGCTCCTGAGGGGCGATCGGGGCAGCAGCCGCCACTCGTACCCACTGATGGTGCTGGCCCTGTTCGCACCCACTGCTGACGCCGGCCCCAAATGCTCTTCCCTGTTAGCATGTGGGAACAGCGGGAGCGGGGTGCTGGTAGCCGGGACTGGGGGCTGCGGTGGGAGGGGCCAGGCAGGGGCACAGAGAATGGGCCGAGACCTGCTCCCGTGCCTACTGCAGCCTCTCAGGCCACAGTTCCTTTAGTCTATAATAATAAAAGTGTAATATGCAAATTGACCAAACTCCAGAACCACCGTCTGGATGACCTTCCAGATGAAGCCGGGGCTGCAAGTGCTGAGGCAGCTGGGGCTGCAAGGGCTGACCCCCTTGCACATATTTCGTGCATCGGGCCTCTACCGAGGAAATAAGAGGAGTACTCAATCTGTTATTCAGAGAAAGTATAAGAACATAAAGGTCTCTGTGAGTATCCAACAAAGGCCCACCCAGGCCTAATATCAATGTGTCAGTGGTGTCAACAACAAGGGACTTTCTCAGAGTAAGCATTAGAGCTTTGTTAACTTAATAGCTAAGATGGCTCTCTCCACCTGGGCCCGATGGGTCATAGTCCACTGCTCCCTGCTGAGGCTTGGTTTTTAAATACCATTTATCTCCACAGCCTCTGAGGCTTTGGAGATTATCTGTAGTCAACTGAGAACCCAATGAGGGACAGTAGTCTCTCTTTATTTGCAGTTTACTTTCCATGGTTTCAGTTACCCATGGTAAACCATGGTCCAAAAATATTAAATGGAAAATTCCAGAAGTAAATTGGTAAGTTTTAAGTTACACGCTTTTCTTGCCATCCTGCTTCATCCTGCCAGGATATGCATTACCCCTTTGTTCAGAGAATCCACATTATATCTGCTACCTGCCCGTGAGCCACTTAGTACCTAATGCAGTTATCATCAGATCCACTGTGGCTATTGCAGTGCTTGTGTTCAAGTCACCTTCATTCTATTTAAGAATGGCCCGCCGAAACCGGTTTGGCTCAGTGGATAGAGCGTCGGCCTGCGGACTGAGGGGTCCCAGGTTCGATTCCGGTCAAGGGCATGTACCTGGGCTGCGGGCACATCCCCAGTGGGAGATGTGCAGGAGGCGGCTGATCGATGTTTCTCTCCCATCGACGTTTCTAACTCTCTGTCTCTCTCCCTTCCTCTCTGTAAAAAATCAATAAAATATATTAAAAAAAAAAAAAAAAAAAAAGAATGGCCCCAAAGCACAAGAGTAGTGATGCTGGCAATTTGGATATGCCAAAGAGAAGTTAACTGTAAAGTGCTTCCTTTGAGTGAAAAGATGAAAATCCTAGACTTAATAAGGAAAAGGAAAAATCATATGCTGAGGCTGTGAAGATTTACAGCAAGAATGAATCTTCTATGCATGACACTGTGAAGAAGGAAAAGAAATTCATGCTAGTTTTGCTGTCACACCTCAAACTGCAAAAGTTACAGCCACAGTTATTGTAAGTGCTTAGTTAAGATGGAAAAGGCATTAAATTTGTGGGTAGAAGACATGAACAGAAAATACGCTCCAATTGATGGCAATGTGTTGTGTCAGAAAGCATTGAACCTATACACAGACTTCAGCAAGGGATTCCCCTGAAACAAGTTACACCAAGCCATTTACTGCAAGTCAGGGTGGTTACACAGACTCAGGAATAGGCTTAGACTGAAAAATGGAAACATCACCAGGGAGCCTGGGTCTCCCAATGGGGCAGCAGCTGCCACATGATAAAAACTCTCAAAAAATAAGGTAGAGATGGAAACCACCTCAACATAATAAAGACCATATTTGAAAAACCCACAGGTAACATCATACTCAAAATGGTGAGAGACTGAAAACTTTTCCTCTAAGATCAAAGACAAGACTAGGATACATACTTGCTCTTGCCACTTCTTTTCAATATAATACTGGAAGTCCTAGTCAGAACAATTAGGCAACAAAAAGAAATAAAAGGCATCCACCAAATTGGAAAGGAAGAAGTAAAATTATCTGTTCACAGATGATAAGATCTTACACGCAGATAATTCTAAAGATTACAAACACAAAACGTTACTAATAAGCAAGTTTAGCAAAGCTGCCCTATACAAAACCTACATACAAAAAATCATTTGCATTTATATACACTAACAATAAACAATACAAGAAGAAAATTAAGAAAACAATTTCATTTATAATAGGATCAAGAAGAATAAAATATGAGGAGTAAGCCTAACCAAGTAGGTGACTTCTAAAAACCATACATTTCTGTAAGAAATTAAAGAAGGCACCAATATGTAGAAAGATTATCTCATGTTCATGGACTGGAAAACTTAGCATTGTTAAGACATCAATACTATGCAAAGCAATCTATAAATCCAACACAATCCCTATCAAAATCTCAGCAGCATTTTTTGCAGATACGGAAAAATCAATCCTGAAATTTATATGGAATTTCAAAGAGCCCCAAGTAGCCAAAACTACCTTGAAAAAGAACAAAGTTGGAAGACTGTTAAGTTGACCCATAAATTAACCATCACAGAGGACTCACACGTTTTGATTTCCAAGCTTACTAGAAAATTACAAGTGTGGCTACCATATGGAGAAATTGGGGGTCAGGGACGGGGAGAGTAAAACAATACAGCAATTATGGAAAACAGTATGATGATTCCTCAAAAAATTAAAAACAGAATTACTATAGATCTAGCAATCCTAATTCTGGTTATACAGTATATTCAAAATAACTGAAAACAACATCTCAAAGAGGTATTTGCACACCCATGTTCACTGTGCATTATTCACAATAGCCAAGAGGTGGAAACAACTCAAGTGCTTATAAATGGATGAATGGATAAAGAAAATGTGGTAGTATAACATTATTCAGCCTTAAAAAGAAAGGCAATACTGTCACATGCTACATCATGGATGAATCTTGAGGACACTATGCTAAGTGAAATAAGCCAGTCACAAAAGTAAATACTATATGATTCCACTTATATGAGGAATCTAAAGTAGTTAAAGCCATAGAAACAGAAAGTGCAATGGTAGTTGCCAGAGGCTGGGGGAAAGGGAGAAATGGACAGCTGTTTAATGGGTATAGAGTTTCAACTTTGCAATACGTAAAAGTTCTGGAGATGTTGCATGTACAATGATGTGAATATACTTAATACTTACTGAAATGTATTCTTAAAATGGGTAAGATTGTAAATTTTATGTTATGTATTTTTTACCACAATTTAAGAAAAATTTTAAATATACTTCACTACATCTTGACAAGTAAAACAAATCCAACCTCAGTATCATTTAAACCATTACTTCCAAAAGAAAATCAATTACCAAATACTTTAAACACTGACTCAAGACTAAATTCCTCCCACTCACCTTCCAACTCACCTTCGCTTCGGTGCCCTAATGAAGAGCTCACAGAGAAGCCTGCCCTGTTCATCCTTATAGTCCCGGATGGTATTGTAGAGTTCATGGCACACAGCAATCTACACACAGGAAAAGAGAAAAATAACAAGAAAAGTGAGCAGAAAAAGCCAGTGTAATTATATGGATTATCTTTATTAAAAACATACCCATAAAAGACAAATAGAGAAGAAAAAGGACGAATCCCCAAATTACCAAGTTTGAAATGTGCTGACAGTATCTCTCTTTATTTAAAATAATTTAACTGATAAATGTTTTGGTATCTTTCATCAGATTTATGCTATTGGTGATTTTTCTTTTCTTTTTAACTAAATCAGTTCATATCACTCTCTTGCTTGAAATCATCCAATACAGAGGCTTCTTACTACTCGGAGAATAAAATCTAAATTCCTAACACTGCCCACAGAGTATATAGGATTAACTACATACCTAGCTAGGCAGACTTTGCCAGTCTTCTCCCGCTCAACCATCTGTACAATCATAACACACCAAACTCATTTCTGACCCAGCCCCTCAGCCTGGAACACTCTCCCCCAGCGCTCTGCAGAGCTAGTGCCTTCTTATCAGAGTCCCCTTGAAGGTTTGAGCAAAAATAGCCCGAATGACCCAAACTTTTCTTTCTAACACTTACCATCAGCTGATGGTATTTTACCATTTATTTGTTCACTTGTTTACATCCTGCTTCCCCATATTCAAATCTAAGCTCCATGTGAAAAAGTGGCTTGTCTTACACATAGCTGTATCCCAATCACCAGAACTGTGCTGGCACACATAAGCACAGTTATTTGAGTGACTATGCAATGGCACATACTAATATTCTTTATTATTTCTTAACTAGAGGCCCAATGCATGAAATTCGTGCAAGAGTAGTCCTTCCTTTCCCTGGCTCCTGGCACCAGCTTCCCTCTGGCACCAGGACCCGGGCTTCCCTCACAGCCCCAGCTTTGTCCGGAAGGATGTCGGGAAGGACGTCTGGTCTAATTAGCATATTATGCTTTTATTATTATAGATTATTATAGATATTGAAGTATTCTATTACTATAAGACTTCTGGCTAAATAAAAATATACTTCTCATAAAAGAAAGGTTAAGGATATCAAGCTAGAGCCCTGGACGGTTTGGCTCTGTGGTTAGAGTATCCGCCCACCAACCAAAGGGTCAAGGGTTAGATTCCAAGTCTAGGGTACATACCTGGGTTGCAGGTTTAATCCTGTCCAGGTTGGGGCATGTGCAAGAAGCAACCAATTGATGTGTCTCTCTCATCTCAATGGCTCTCTCTCCCTCCCTCCCTCTTTTTTTAAAAAATATATTTTATTGATTTTTTATAGAGAGGAAGGGAGAGGGATAGAGAGTTAGAAACATCGATGAGAGAGAAACATCAATCAGCTGCCTCCTGTACACCCCCTACTGGAGATGTGCCTGCAACCAAGGTACATGCCCTTGACCAGAATCGAACCTGGGACCCTTCAGTCTGCAGGCCGATGCTCTATCCACTGAGCCAAACCGGTTAGCACTCTCCCTCTCTTTTACTCTCTCTAAAAAAATCAATACTCAGGTGAGGATTAACGACAACAAAAAAGAATATCAAGCCAGAGAAAAAAGAAATGGAGAGGCCTTGCATCTTAATGCTTATCATTAAAAGATAGGGAATTATAGGAAAAGCAGGCAGAAAAACAGTGCGATCCAAGTTACTCACAGGATCTACAGTTGGAAGACTGGAAAGTCTCCTCCTTTTCCTGCTTGGGCCTGGTGTAGATACAGAATGGTGCCCGTCATCAAAATCCCCGCTGACACTACTGGAAGGGGAGGTCGCTCTTCTTCTTTTGGAACCCATGGAATCCAACTTCTTCTATAAGAAATAATTAGCTATGTTCTTATGTTTAAATTTAGACTCTGCCACCAAGCCCTCAGCTGGCCCCTGATATCAAGCTTCTGGTTCACTCAGGAAGATTTTAACTGTGGCAAAGAAGTTTGTCTAACCAGAGGGTTTTCCATGGAAGTCCTGTACCTTGCTTGTTGCTTTAGTCCCTTCATGTACCAGAATGCTACACTTTCAATTTGGATGGGACAAATTCAGCAAAAGTGTACTCATTTGTATATCACCAATTTTGAACGACTCAAACCAATTCTGGCTCCCAAATTACTCTGGACTGGAATTTGAAAACCCACGTGCGGTGGTACAACAGTGTACTGCAGGTACTGATCCCTCGGCCCCTGGGGCAGCCGGGCAGGCCTTGAGGACAGAGGTCCCAAGGCAGTCCTCTGCAGTCAGTAGCCTTATCTTTCTTCCCCAATGTGTCTTACAATTATGATCATTTCCCAGGTGGGCTATGAGATAAAAAAGAATAGGAAGTTGTGCCTGAGGAAAATAAGAAGTGCAAAAAATTAGGGGGACAGAGGACAATTAACCTTCTAGCATTTTAGATACACCCTAAAATTAACACACCGAGAATGACTTTTCTCCATTATTGAAGGACTCATAAGGCATACTCCTAGAAAACACTTAATGTGACTTGCCATACCTATGCCAAATTAGCAAAGCCTGCTTTGAAACTTTTCTGTCAATCCAGACTAACCTCCTTTTCAGTTACATGAGGTACTCTATCCCAATGAATTTTGAAATCACAGCTTTAAGTTTCAGTAGATGATCTGGAAGAGCACCTCAGAGGTGAGTGTTTAGGTCCTTTGGCCTTTCAGAAAGGCATAAATGTGTCCTTGGTTTCAGGCAGGCTGCTAAGTAACTAATCTTAACACAACTTTACAAATGTATACATTTGACTCTCTAACACAAGAAATGTAATCACTGAAATGATCTGTTACATCTAGAGAGGAAGGGTTTATACTGGGAAGGTCTTACAATGCTTACCGGTATACAATTTAACAACAGTATCAAATATGTTGTGATTTCAAAGGTCTTTGTCTAAAACTTAAAAAAACAAAACACAAAACACCTAATCCGTTTCACTCATCAACATTCCATTTCAGGAAACTAAGATACAACAGCTGGAAGAATGGGTTGCTAGTAGTATGGAGAGAAAAATGGGGGCTCTCCAGGGAATGAAAGCAGGAACAAAACAAACCAATAAATAAACTATCCTGGTAAGCAACTAAGAAACAAGGAGCTTCCTTTCTATTCCTCCAACAGTCCTTGTATTTAAAAAGAGCCCACCATCAAGGTGTTTCTTCCTCAAGGCTTTGGTTTGTTACACACTGCATTAGTTTGCAATTGGCTACAACTGGCTAAAAGCTCAAAGGGCTAAGCCAAAGATAGCCAAGTTTTGTTAATTTTTATTTGTTTTATAAAAGGCTGATAAACTGTCCTCAATCATTAAGATGAAGAAAGGAAGGACCAACTCTTTGCAAACAAATCTATAACAAGGACACAAGTGATTTGATAAACATGAGGAGGGAATCTTTATGAAAAGGATAACAAATTTTAAGAAAGGTGGGAGGGAAAAGGCAAGGAAGGACAGAAAAGGGAAAGGTTGTAGATGATCAGTAATTTACCAGCTTTACCAGAGCACAACCAGCGCCTCGAAAAGCCAGTCTCCTCATTATGTCTGAAGGCCAAGTGAAGCCAGTGGGAGAAGGCAGGGCTTTAAAAGTGCTGATTCAGTGTTAATATATTCAAAACTGAAAGAGAAGAAGACAGAGAAAGGGGAAATAAAAAAGAAGAGTCAGAAGAAGTAAAAATGGGTACGAATAGATAGAAAACATTTAAGTAGGGCTGCTAAGGAAAGATAAGAGAACTGGAGAAAATAGGCATATCAGTTTTCTTGTGCCAATGAAACTAACTGCTATAAAGGCTCAGGCATTAAAAGTACCTGACATTTCTTCCATTTTAAAACAAAAGGTTTTCATGTGCTTGAAGATGTCTCACTGAGGTTCCCCTTTACTCACACGGAATGATGGTCAATTCCAGGAATGAAGCATACCTACCCAAATGCCCCCTATGAGAGCAGAGCTCAATCAGAGAGCTAGATTGGAGAGTGAACACATGTGGAAGGCTCACCTGTGACACCAAGTGTTGGCAAGCTAGAATCAAGAATGGCTCCTGTGAGCAAAGAGTAAGGAAAACTCCTCTTCCCCTCAACATTTCTTTCCAAAGTCCTATCACCATTGGGAAGACACCACATACAAGTTTAAAAAGGCTATAAAAAAAAAGAGCCTTCAATCATTTTGGCAGGAGGTCAAAATTACTTTTACAAATAATCCACTGACAAAAAAATATAAATCATTGGGGTCTGTTTGTATATAGTTTAGACTATTCAATATCCAAAATTCCTTGAGTCATTAATTTACCTTGATACAATAAAGGATGCAATGTAACAATAATTTTTGAATATGTTCTTATCCAAAGGACACATTTTAAAATGTACTTTGGAAGTCTGGCAAGGAAAGTAATGTGGCCAGGTGGGCGGGAGGAGCAACAGGACCTGAGCTCAGCAGACGAGAGACCCAGTTTTTCCACTTCTAAACATCTGTTTGTTGCTTGAGTCACAATCTCTCAGATCTGTTTCTTCATTTCTAAAATGAGAACAGTAAAGTGTACAGCTCCCCCTTGGATTGCTGTGACAGTGAAATATCACTTTGAAATTTCAAAGCACAACACAAATGTTGTTTCAACTCTAGAACTGCATGCTCCCTGGGCACAGAAACAGAATTTTATAGCCTTGGCTTATAGAATAATATCTGGTAAAATTTGGGTGATCAATTTATGTTTTTAATAAACGTATTAAAAGAGCACTTAAGTGAAACATTTTTTAAAGTTTGTGTAATTTAAACACCCTCTGAGCATTCCTTCAGCAATTATTTTTCTATGAAGAGGAAAGTAAATTCCAAAGCTGACTTGCAAGTTTTAAAATGGCATTAATTATGTTGACATGTCCTAAGGCCTGAAAACCAAACATTAATTATAGTAAAGAATAACTCTGTAACTGGGAAAATAGTTACTCAGTATAGCCAACTGGTATATTTTGAAGGTCAGTAAGTTTTTGGTGCTCTCCTGTTGTAATACAAGCTTACAACAAGAATTGTGGAAAACATGATTCAAATGGGGGGAAAATCACTTATAATCCTATTTCCCAGAGAAAAACCACCCTTAACATTGGCTTTCACAGCTTTCAGTACTTTTTTCCCCCCTCAAACAAAAGCTTTAGCAAACCACATGCATTATTTTGCAGCGTGTGTTGTAATTTAGGGAAGACTCTTCCAAGTCAACATTCCTCCACATGTTTGATGGCTTGGTAATTGCCTAACATCTAGATACCCCTTTATTTTCTAATATTGGGGATTTGGATAGAATATTAATATTTGAAGTATTGTGGACACTCCCAAAGCCAAAGAATGTGGTCAAGACCCTTCCATTTCACCACACACGTTTGTTACTATTTTAATTTGAAACACTTCTTCAAAAAACACTTCCCAATCTTCATTCGAATCTAAAAATATGGGTAACCTGTTAACAAGTAATAAAGCAACCAATATACTGCTCTCTTGTATTTGTATTGAGTTCAGTTTGCTTCCGACTGATACTTGGGAAAGAGTGCCCTTCTAAATGGGAGGGGGAACACCTAACAATCATTTTTGAGGAGACCTAGTTTAAAATAAGTTAACAAAACATTTTATTCCAACGTATGTTTCTCCGGTTATAATGTCTACATCCACTACACTCTGTATTTGTCGTTTGTTTTTCAGGATTCCTCCTACATTTCTTGCCAATCTGTCTTCCCTTCCGAGTAACCGGTATCTACCCTGCGAGAACAAAACTACACTTGTCTTTCTGTTAAAAAATTTTAAGATATGAGAACATTAAAAAACAGAAATGTACAGTTTAAATCTCTCGATTCTTAAATATCTGACGTCTACTATGAATACAAGTCCCATTGAGAAAAATAATCAGTCTGAACAGTCATCTGGAAAGTGTAAAAAAAATTACTATTAGAGTTTGTGTCAGATCCGTCAAGAAAAAAAAAAAAAAGGCCCAACCTGCTTTCCCGACCTGTCACCGGACGGGGCACTGAGGGAACCGCTGACAGCTTCGGCGGGGACGCGACGAGCACCCGGCCAGCCGCCGGCGGGAAG
Source organism: Myotis myotis (assembly GCF_014108235.1). Lineage (NCBI taxonomy): Eukaryota > Metazoa > Chordata > Mammalia > Chiroptera > Vespertilionidae > Myotis > Myotis myotis. The sequence continues at coordinate 18,257,768 of NW_023416317.1, read as the reverse complement.
GGGGCGCGGGAGCTTCCGGGCCCGGCGCCCTTTGTCCCGGCAGACAGGTGCCGCAGGGTGGCCAGGCCGTCCCGAAGCCCGCCGCCGGGCCCCGCCCCGCGCTCCGGGCCGGACCGGCGCGTCTCCACCGCGGGGCGGGGCCTCCGCCGCTGCTCCCGCCCGCCCGCCCGGGCCCACACAAAGGCCCGAGAGCCGGCTGAAAGGAGCGGCCCCGCCTGCCCCAGGCCCGGCCTTACCCAGCCGCTCCGCCGCCTGCAGCCCCGGCTGCGGTCCCCGACCGCCGCGCTCCGCCCCGTGGCCGCCACGGCTGCTGCTAGAGCTCCTCCGGCCGCGACCGCTGCCGTCGCTCCTCACCCGCCGCCCTCACCGCCCTCACCCCTCCCGGTGCTGCCGCAAAACCACCCTTGGGCCGCCAAGCGATTCCAGCGCTGCACGACACTGCGTGCTCGCGCACGCGGGCCGCCGGCGGCGTGCTTTACGGCGGCAGCGTGAGTGAGTGACGCTCACCGGAGGCCTCAGATCCCACGCGGTGCCGGAGGAGGCAGGCTGTAGCTGCTACCCCTAACGCCGCTGCTGCTCCCACCTCCAGTATGAAGCGACCGAGTGAGTGTTGTCCAGGGCGGACGTGGAGGGGCCACTGTTTCTGATGGTCGATGACCCATCAGGGTGCTCTTTGAAGCTTGGTCTCCGCAGGAATTGGGGCCTGCGGGTATGACATCAGCCATTGTGCTGGTCCCGCGTGGAACCGAGAGTTGGAAGGCTCGTGTTAACCTCGGGCCTATGGTACAGAAGGAGATCTGGGCCATAAAAGTCCACATCAGGCTGGAGTCTCGTGAGGAAACAGCCCGAGCCAGGTTTATGGCCGCTTTTTTCTTCTTTTTTTTAACGTCTTATTGATTTTTTTACAGAGAGGAAGGGAGAGGGATAGAGAGCTAGAAACATCGATGAGAGAGAAACATCGATCAGCTGCCTCCCGCACACTCCCCACTGGGGATGTGCCCGCAACCAAGGCACGTGCCCTTGACCGGAATCGAACCCGGGACCATTGAGTCCGCAGGCCGAGGCTCTATCCACTGAGCCAAACCGCTCAGGGCTGGCCGCTTTTTTTCTTTATGCGGCTGCGTTCAGTCCAGCCCAGTGAGGTCTGAGAGTCGCCTCTTTTGCTCCTACTTTGTGGTTCTTGGTTGACAAGAGTGGCTGTCGTATGGGCCTCCTACACTCCTGAGTGCAATCCCAATGTGATACTGGAAGTGTGGGAGGCGGGGAGTTGGGCTCTACTCTCGATCTATTAGTCAAATTCTCTGGGATTTGAGTGGCAAGTGTGTTTTTATTGTGTGCCCCTCGTGATTTGAGAGCTTATTACTTTACACAAAAAGGGTCCTGACCCCAGAGTGCAGTCACCAAGAACTAAAACTGATCATTAGTGTGTAATCTCTTTTGTGATGTGTTTCTTTGTAGAGTTAAAGAAAGCAAGTAAACGCATGACCTGCCATAAGCGGTATAAAATCCAGAAAAAGGTAAGACTTGTGCTTGGGAGGGCTATGCCAAATCCAATGCTAAACTGATTTCTGCCTCCTCTCTCCTCCAGGAGAAGGTTTGGATTACTATGTGTATGACTCATCTCAGGAAATGGAGGTTGGATATACTGACCATGGCACAGCTTTTTTTTTTTTTAATTGATTGATTTTAGAAAGAGGAAGGGAGAAACATCAGTTTGTTATTCGGCCTATTTATGCATTCGTTGGTTGATTCTTGAATGTGTCCTGACCAGGGATCCAATCAGCAACCTTGGCATATCCAGACAACACCCTAACCAACTGAGATACTGGGCAGCACAACCTCTTAGGCATCAAGAGTGCAGCTGTGGGAAACTGCAGTAATTCAGTGATAAAATCTGTAAACTGTGATCAACATGTTAACAACCTTCACACAAAAAGAATCTCCCAGTGACATTTTCTTAAATATATTGTGTAGGGCAGCAGTCGCCAACCTTTTGGACCACTGTTTGGCGACCACTGGTGTAGAGTATTTAAAATTTATTAGGGGGAGAGAGAGAGAGAAAATAAATAAATGTGAGCATCAATCAGCTGCCTCCTGCATGACCCCTACTGGACATGGACCCTGACCAGGAATCAAACTGGCGACCTTTTGGGAGGACGCTCATTCAACTGAGCCAAATCAGCCAGGGCCCAATGACATTTTCTTGCTGTTTTATACATAAATAGGCAACTCTCTGTATGATTACAACTAAAGTTCTAGTTTTCTCAGTCATTTTACAGGTAAACTAAACTATAGCTAAATTTCTCACAAGAATTCTGTTTAGTATTTTTGTAAACTGATAAATTTGTTTTTTATCATATTAGGTTCGAGAGCACCATCGAAAATTGAGGAAGGAGGCTAAGAAACGGGGTCACAAGAAACCTAGGAAAGATCCAGGAATTCCAAACAGTGCTCCCTTTAAGGAGGCTCTTCTTCGGGAAGCTGAGCTAAGGAAACAACAGGTAAGATACGTTAGCTGAAATTTTCAGCAAGTGAAGTGTATTTTTTTATTTTTGAAGTAAAGTAATACCACCACGTCACTTTGGCTTACCCACTTCTCTTATGGCTTGGGCACAGCTTGAAGAACTAAAACAGCAGCAGAAACTTGACAGGCAGAAGGAACAGGAAAAGAAAAGGAAATGTGAAGCTACCCTTGATGTTGAGCCATCTGTGAAGGAGGTACGATCAAGTCTCTGAATGAGAGATGAGTTCTGATGTAGAAGAAAAAGAACATAAACAGGAGTTGCTGTGCCTCTTGGGAAGAAAAGGATCGAGTTCAGACACTGTATTACCTATTTAAATGTCAACTGCAGTACCCCTTATCAGCCATGGAAAATAGAGAAACCAGTTACAACTGCTGATCTTCCAATTTTGTATCTTTTTCCTTTGTCTTTATCCTTCAGGAATTTGGGCAACGCAAAGCTAAGAAAGCCAAGCTGGCTAAACAGAATCCAAAGAAGTTGTATTGTCAGGAACTTAAAAAGGTACCTTAGGTCTTTCTAAAAATGGTATTGAGGTTTAAAAGACTAGAGTCATTCCTTTTTTTCTGACCAACCTTGTACTAGTAAAGATGAAGTAGAGTTCCCTTGAGCTGGAAGAAGCCATTCACAAGAGCTGAAGCAAGTTGGTTTATCCTATTTAGGGCCTTTCTGTTACGTTTAGCTGATGAAAACATTCTTATGGTTTTAAATTTTTGCACAGGGACAGTTCTCCATAAGCATGATTCACAAAAGTGATACTTTGTGTTAAAATAGCATATTGACACTGGTTTTTAAAACTGCAAAATACATTAAAATAAGTGCTTTGTAGGAAATCAAGGGAGCATCTTGGTATAGTTGCTCCCCAGCATGACCACCCACACCTGTTTTCCCAAGCTCACTCTCCTCTGTAATAGAGCTTGACCAAGTTTCTCAGCAGCTCTTGGCAAGGCCCCCAAAACTTATCTAAAGACCTAATTCACTATGGGGAGATGCTATATTCAGACAGTGGGGGTGTTTCCATTTTTAAAATCTGTTGAGAGATGAGAGGCTGAGCACACCTGTGTTACCTTTCTTGTGAGAAATGATGAACGTGACCATTCATGCCAAAGTGAAGAAATGAGATCCAACTCTGAGCTCTCCCTGTTGCAAAGTGGACAGGGCCAGTATACTTGTGTGTAGGAGTTCCCTGATAGTTTCTACCTTGACAGGTGATTGAAGCCTCAGATGTTGTGCTGGAAGTGTTGGATGCCAGAGATCCTCTTGGTTGCAGGTGTCCTCAGGTGGAAAAGGCCATTGTCCAGGGTGGACAGAAAAGGCTGGTACTTGTGTTAAATAAATCAGGTGAGCAAAAGGAATGCCCTTCATGTTTCATGTTGCACTAGTGAGGTATGAGGAAAACATCTGAACAGTCTGACTTTCCCTGAAGACTGATAAGATCCAACTCTGACCTCAACAAAGCCAGTGCATTTGCTCTCTTGTTGCCAAAGACCGGTATTGGGCAGAGGGGTAGTGTTTTCTACAAGTGGTTTGACTGGCTTCTGCTGGTTTTGTTTTGTTGTTACTCAATACTTAGAACTTTGTCTTAAGAGTACAAACTTTTATACTCAGCTTACTATGCAGTGTATTTCATATAGGAAGTGATGGCTCTCTGTCAGGTTCTCCACACCTGCACAGTGTTGATAGGTGACAATATTTAGATGAAATCCATAGTTAACTATGCCTGGGTTTGAGCAGCAGGAACAGGAAAATCTAGAAGAGAGACCTGTGAAGCAGAGAGTAATAGTGGGATCTACGGTTACTGTTTGGTCAGTAAACATGACTGCTATTTGACCAGTAAACCAGGGAATAAAGCCCTAGGGTTAGGGTAATAATCTATAGGTTGGCTTAATCTTGCAGTACAGAGGAGAATTGAAAAAATACAGAAGTATACATACTGAACTGTGAAGATAAGGGCAGTATGCTGGAGAGCTTACCCTTTCCCCATCTTCCATTTAAATCCTTCTGAAAGAAAAAAACTGGGAAAAGGCAAACCAGGGTGATATCCATAGTTTTTCGGATTTGCAAATTCATCTCAATGGAATAACCAAATTGGAACTTCTGTGTCTTATTTTTAATCACTATCAGATTTGGTACCAAAGGAGAATTTGGAGAACTGGTTAAATTATTTGAAGAAGGAATTGCCCACAGTCGTGTTCAGAGCCTCAACAAATCTGAAGGACAAAAAAAAGATACCCAAGGTACCCTTTACTGTCATTCGTGGGAAGTGTGCTGCTTTCAGATTTTGGATGGCTGAAATATGATGAGTATACAAAATCTTGATTTAAATAATGAGAATATATAAGATCCAACTCTGATTTCATCCAGAGATAATCTGAAAGGCAGTAGAATATGGTGATTTAATGGCTGGTCTTTGGAGCCAGGTTTTTGGTTTTTATATGGTAGGTTGTCAAAAGTAGTTAAACTAATTATTTGCAATTTTAACGTGAAGGTAAGGAGGAACATTCCATTCAAAAGTGAAATCTGTGTTGGGAAAGAAGGCCTTTGGAAACTTCTTAGAGATTTTCAAGAGATTTATGGCAAAGCTATTCAGGTTGGAGTAATTGGTGAGTTTCAGTTCAATACATTTTATGTCTTGATCTCTTACCTGCCAAGAATTTTCCTGTTAAGGGTATATGGGGGTCTTGCTAAATAAAGGACTTGTTTAAACACTAGCTTGTTGCCCACCTTACCACACACACAATGTAAACACAAATTTTTATGTAATTGCTGCGTAGTTCATTTTTTTCCCAACTGGGCACTGTAGGAAGTTGGCTTTTTAAAGCTCTGGGTGTATTTAAATGAATCATCTTTTCCTGCCCTCTCATTACTTGTGCAAGAAATGAGGATGCTAAAATTGGTCTTAGTGTTAAAGTGAAGACACTCAGATCCAACTCTGATCTTGCTCTAAACACAAAGCAAGCATAAAACAAAACAATGGGAATGTTATAATTGTCAACACAATGACTTTTAATCTGTAAATTTACCATTTGTAGGTTTCCCAAATGTGGGGAAAAGCAGCCTCATCAACTGCTTAAAACAAGAACAGATATGTAATGTCGGTATATCCATGGGACTTACAAGGTAAATGGAGTTGTTCCATAATTGTAACATTTCATTATAGATGAGTAAATATAGTTTTGTCTTGGGTATCTTAAAAGAAGACAATTTTCCATTCTTATAAAGGTGAAAGGTTAAGCCAGTGCTAGGCTTGGGGAAGAATTGAAATGGAATAGCTGCCCATGATCTGGTTTGAGAGACAAATAAGCAAATAGACTCAAAGTGGAGAAAGCGCCCTCAGAGGAGGTGGTTCTTTAACCTGGCCTTGAAGCAAATGGAAGTCCGCCAGATAGAAGACGGTGTGTATTTATGGCATAGGAAGCAGCATGTGTTCAGGTCAATATGTAAGCTATAACATAGTGTTTCTCTTTGGGAGGAGAGCAGTATGGTTTTATTTATATACATGTGAAGCAAATGATGATAAACTGGATCTGACAGACTATGCTGAGTTTGTTCAATCCAACCCTGAGCTTCATGTTCTGTCTTTTGTCCTTCGGGTAAAGTAGCACCCTCATCAATTACCATATCTTATTCCAGGAGCATGCAGGTTGTCTCTCTGGACAAACAAATCACAATCATAGATAGTCCAAGTTTCATTGTGTCTCCACTTAACTCTCCCGCCGCACTTGCTCTGAGAAGTCCAGCAAGTATTGAAGTATTAAGACCAGTGGAAGCTGCCAGTGCCATCCTGTCCCAGGCTGACACTCGACAGGTAGAATCCCTTCCCCTTCCCTTGAGCTCCGTTCTCTCTTCATGCACATTTTAAGTAGAAAATCTTGTTGTTGTTTAATAACCGTACTATATCAAATGATAGTTTGTTTTTCTTTTAAGGTAGTACTGAAATTCACTGTCCCAGACTTTAAGAACTCTTCAGAATTTTTTACTTTGCTTGCTCAGAGAAGAGGACTGCACCAAAAAGGTGGAAGCCCAAATGTAGAAGGTGCTGCCAAACTGCTGTGGTCTCAGTGGACAGGGTAAGGCTTCTTTGTAGGCATTTGATGACCACATAGAATAAAGGAACTGGTTTTTGACAAGTCTTGTTTTTAATACCAGTGGCTCTTTAGGCTACTATTGCCATCCCCCTCCATCATGGACTCTTTCTCCACATTTTAATGAAAACATTGTGACAGACATGAAATTGGGTTTGAATCTGGAAGAACTAGAAAAGAACAATGCACACAGCATACAAGGTAAGTAAGGCTTTGTTTTTTTTTTAAATATATTTTGATTTCAGAGAGGAAGGGAGAGGGAGAGAAACATCAATGAGAATCAGTGATCAGCTGCCTCCTGTACGCCCCCTACTAGGAATAAAGCAGCCGTGGGCAAACTATGGCTCGCGGGCCGGATCCAGCCCGTTTGAAATGAATAAAACTAAAAAAAAAAAAAAAAGACCGTACCCTCTTATGTAATGATGTTTACTTTGAATTTATATTAGTTCACACAAACACTCCATCCATGCTTTTGTTCCGGCCCTCGGGTCCAGTTTAAGAACCCATTGTGACCCTCGAGTCAAAAAGTTTGCCCACCCCTGGGATGAAGCCAGCACCCCGGACATGTGCCCGACTGGAATTAATAAACCCAGGACCCTTTAGTCCAGCGGTCGCCAACCTTTTGGACCTCATGGACCACCAGTGGTCCGTGATCCGCTGATTGGTGACCGCTGCTTTAGTCCGCAGGCCGACGCTCTATCCACTGAGCCAAACCGGCTAGGGCAGCAAGGCATGGGTTTGACTGCTCTTTTCCATCAGTTGAAAGGCCAGTAAAGGTCTCATCTGTTGGTATGTGCTGTGTTCCTTTCCTAGCCATCAGGGGCCCTCATTTAGGCAGTAGTATCCTTTTCCAGTCCTCGGGTCTGACAAATGGAATAACAGAGGAAGAGGACATCGTTGAAGAATTGCCAAAACAGAAAGAAAGGATGCAGGAAGAGAGGGAGGACTTAGAAGACATCAATAGTGACCAGGAAAGTGTTGAAGAAGCTGAGGTAAGTATGTTGTTCATGAGTTGTTTAAGCTGAATTAAGTTTTCCAATATTAAAATGTACAACAAATGAGAAGGGGCTAAAGATAGAATTAAGTATTACAACAAAGCCCCAATTTAGGTGTTTAAGTCTTCCAGCCATTAGTCTGTTTTGCTGATTCCATTATGTGTATCTTTGGAGAATTTTTCCAGGTACATAATTACTTAGATTAATAAGCAGCACAGGGCTACTAATACAGCACTGCTTCTCTTTGTCCCACAGGGAAATAGCTCAATCACGTCCCCTGCTAAAGAGGCCTGGGCAGGTGAGTTAGGTGGGGGGAGAAGGGGTCTTATAACAAATCCATTAGAATTGCTTTTACTTAAAAAAACACCAAAAAAACCCCTCACTTTTCTTTTCTCTAATATAGATGAACATTCTGCACAATCTTATGTCTTGGATAGGATATCTGAAGAGGAAGATGATGCTTACAACTTCAGTACAGACTATGTATAATGTAACTTTGTCCTCTTAGGGGTTTTTTGTGTTTTTTACAATTTGAACAAACTGTTCTATGTGTATGATGTACCAGTTTGTTTCTGGTATGACAAGCTGTGTAAATTTTGTAAATATGTGTCATAATATAGTCATTTAAAAAAATCAGGCAATGTAGAAAATGTCTGAATTCCATAAAGACAGTTCATCTCTTGTACACTGAATGGGTAGAATTATTTACCTGGATGCAAAAAGTCCGATACCTACTGAAAAATGTAGGTTTCACTTTATTTATTTATAGATCAGGCCACAGGTTACAAATGTAAAACCAAGCAGCAGTGCTGAACTAGCTGTACCAGCTGTTCTCAGTCCATTCACCTCTGGTTATTCAGTGTTGTAGTAAGCAAACACTTGGTAAGGCAGATGGAGGAACGCGGAGTCTATCAGGGAAGCAGACAGTGCCGTTTGTCCTCTTGTCCCACTTGAAATGTTCCATTTCCCATGGGTTGCCACAATTACTTCCCACACATACTATCTTCCAGGATTTCCTGAGAAATGCTTATAGCATAAATTATGTTTTACTTTATGTTTGAGATCTCTGTATGTCTTCTGATAAGGCTGAATTTGCCTGTTGGGTCAGGAATATACCATTTTTCCCAGACATCAGTAAATGAAGCAGTTCTTCCCCATGGCTTAAAGTGCCCATTCCAATGGAGTAATTTGGCAGCTTTTACAAACTGGGGTGAGTATCGTTTTCCAGCACTGGAGCCTTATATTGAGAGAAAAAGCCAAATGATTGTACTGGTCAGACATGACAATGCTACATCAAACTGGAGAAAACTTAAAAGGAAACAATATATCCCATCCCTGAGGATAGTCCTTTAGATACTTAGTTTTTTATTAGCTTAGGCCTTTTGTTAATTCTTCTACTTACCAAGATGGCGGACATTCCACATTGGGTCGATGGTGGAGTGCTGTTGATAAAATACGATCAGCAGAGGAGGTGTTGTGATGCTGCCAGCCAGTGTTCTGCTGTACAGTCCCTCTCTTGGGACAGATAAATATAAGCTGTTAGTGAAGAATCATGACTAATTCCTGTTGAAATACAGCTAGGGTGGTTTCATACTTACTCTACATTGAGTTTCATCCATTTTTCCAGCTGGTTAGTTATATTCTGTCTTTTCCATTCTGTCAGGTTTGCAACAAAAACTCCAGGATTAAATGAGCAGGTGCTGGCTTTCATGGAAAGCTTACGGATTCTTTCCTTTTTATAGTCAAGATATCCAATGTAATTGTACTAAAAACAAATGGGATATATATATAGTGTGTTCACTGCTTCAAACAGTAAATATATACAGCCATGCACTGCTTACAGATAGAGATATGTTCTGAGAAATACCTTGTTGGGCAAAATCATTGTGTGAACATTATAGCATGCACTTATCACAAGCCTAGATGAAGTGGCCTACTTCACACCTAGGCTGTGTATATAGCCTATGCTCCCATGCCTCAAGCCTATACAGCATGTTACTATACAAAACAATACAAGATTAAATCAAGCACAAGAGAAAATGATGCAGTTGTCCTGGCTGGTGTGGCTCAATTGGTTGGTGTCAACTGGAGATCCAAAAGGTTGCCTGTTTGATTTTGGGTCAGGGCACATGCTCAGGATTATAGGCTCAATCCCCGATAGGGCTGTGCAGGAGGCAGCCTATCAATGTTCCACTCCTACACTGATGTTTCCTCCCTTCCTCTCTCTAAAATTAAAAATGACACAGTAAACGAGATGTATGAGGCTATTGCAGGTGTAATGACGTATTTTATAGCAAATCTTTTTATTTTTATAGAGAGGAAGGAAGAGAGAAAGCATAGATTGGCTGCCTCCTGCATACCCCCTACTGGGGATGGAGCCCAAAACCTGGAATCAAACCTGTAACATTTCAGTGCCAGGACAATGCCCAACCAACTGAGCAACACTGGCCAGGGCAGCAAAACATTTTTATTAGTAGAACAAGTATAATAACAAGTAGTATAGTAAGTACATAAACCAATAATAAAGTTGTTTATTATCAAGTATTCTGTATTGTTCATAATTGTGCTATACTTATAATGTGCATGGTAGGTTTGTTTATCAGCATCACCATGAACACATAATACATTGTGCTTTAACATTAAGATAACTATGAGCTCACTAGGCACTAGGAATTTTTCCATTATCTTTTGGGACCACTGCTGGATATATGAAAGTTATGCAGCACATGGCTATAATTTGACAGCCAGTAAAGAGGAAGAGCTGCGTATTTAAAACCTATGATTTCTCAGATTATTATGAAGGACTCTACATATAAAGCAAATAAAAGTGACATTTGGGATTCTACATTAGGCAGAATAGGAAACTAGAAACAATAAGTCAGTTGTTCAAGGAGAATTAGGTTGTCAAGGCCATGAACCAATCTATAGGAAAACAGGCTTGAGTTTGGGATGGAATAATTAAGGAATATAAAATGCAGCAACAAAAAGAAAAGTTCCCAGAGTTTGCTGCCTCTCCCCATTAACCTGCTTTACAGGGAAGGGAGTGTCTACAAGGGTTCTAATAAGAAATTTACCTGGTTCCCTGCTCCACGAATGACAACTTTCGTAGAGGCTGAATCACAATCTTCTGAAAATGCAGCTGCATGTCCTGGCTTCAGTGGTGTATTGTAGAGTGCAAGGATATCACCTGAAATGGATAAGGTATAAGATTTATATTACTAGTTGTCTCAAGATTCCCTATTCCTCCCACTTCTTCCTAGGACTGTGATGGTGAACCTATGACACATGTGTCAGAGGTGACAGGCGAACTCATTTTTTTGCTCGATTTTTCTTTGTTAAATTTCCTTTAAATATATAAAATAAATATCAAAAATATAAATTTTTTTTACTATGGTTGCAAATATCAAAAAATTTCTATATGTGACATGGCACCAGAGTTAAGTTAGGGTTTTTCAAAATGCTGACACACCGAGCTCAAAAGGTTCGCCATCACTGTCCTAGGATGACCTTAATAGGATACCATAAATAAGAAAACCACTACAGCCCACACTCTAGACCAGGGGTCCTCAAACTACACCCCGCGGGCCACATGCAAATACAAATACTGTATTTGTTCCCGTTTTGTTTTTTTACTTCAAAATAAGATATGTGCAGTGTGCATAGAAATTTGTTCATAGTTTTTTTTTAAACTAGTCCAGCCCTCTAACGGTCTGAGGGACAGTGAACTGGCCCCCTGTTTAAAAAGTTTGAGGACCCCTGCTCTAGACAAAACAGCACTGAGTGACATCCTTTGGTACCTTGAACAATTACATCATCATCCATATATATAGCCTTCTTTGCGCTGGGAACCAGAATAGGCAAGTAGAACCTTGCAAAGGTTAACTGGGGAAGAAAAAGGAGAGGCGTTGACAGGACTCACCAAATGGCTGTGTGCCTATTTCATTTATTAGAATCCCCCAGAATGCTCTCAGTACCCATGCCAAAGGTCACTTAGAATTGCCCAGGCTTGGTCCAAGGAAACTGCTTGCACTGTACCCACAGTTACCCACATACTCAGTCATTTCCTAAGACTCTCATATACAAAGATGAGTGGAACTCACTGGTTTTATGGATTCCCCCTGGTCAGGTTCCTCCTTTACTTTCCCTTCCAAAAGTTTAGTGTCAAAATTCACAATTTTGTACCTGATGTTTTTCAGAGTACTGCTTCTGAGCCAAGACCTAATGAAAATGAAGTGCCAAAATTTCAGTTTTAAATAATGTCCCAAAACCACAGCCTTATCTTTTTGCGCCTTCCAGGGGAAACCCTAGGGACCAAATAGGTGCTTTCAACCTCTTCACTTCTCTGAGCCTCGGTTTCCACATCTGAAGACTATTCCCACCAAAGTCCCTCCCTGAGCCAAGATTCTCCCACCAGGCTCACATTTTTCATCACTCTTTTGAAACTAAACTATTGTAGAACTCCCTGTGGAATTGAGAACATCCGATCACCACATGGATCAAATACATAGGTGAAGAAAATGAGTCAAAGTAGGATGGTAGTAAAAAGTAATTATCAACAAAGCTGGTAATTAGCTAATCTATAGACAGTAATTCACTGTGATGACTACATAATTCTTCCACCCAAGAATTCTGCCTGTGAGAAAAGTACTGCATGCTTCTTCTAGGTCCACTTCAATTCAGCATTTTGTGGACACAATGGTATCTGTGTAGTCTATTTGTTTCTACATTATTTTAGATGGTTCTGAGTTTTTAAAATAATTTGCACAAAATATGAAACGTGGAGAAAGCCAAAAGGACAGAAATGTTTTAGAACTCTGACAACTATTAACGTGTTAGCCTAGATGTTTCTTGGAATAAAATTTGAAACCTTAATTCAAAGCATTTTCAAAGCATGGATGAGATTGTCCCTCAGATTGGGTTTCTATTATTAATCACTATAATAGTAAATAACCATTTACTGAGCGATTATGTACTAGGTGTTTTTTTTTTCTATATTTTCTCATTTACTTGACACAATGATCCTCTAAGTTGAATATTTTCATCCCATATTTATAGATGAGGGTTCCAAAGGGTTAGGTACTGTTCCCCAATCACTCTGGGCCAGAATTTGTATCAGTGCCTGTGCTCACTTCACACTACCTTGCCATCGCTCCCACATTCCTTCCTACTCTAGACCAGAGATACTCAGAGCATGTTTCATGAGATGAGAAACTTGTAACAGAATGTAAATCAGCATATTACTTCCTGCACTGAGAAAATTTATAACTAAAAAAATACCACATTGAGTTAACAGTGTACATAGTGACTCAGTTGATTTACATCTTAGTAAAAGTTCCTTACATTGTTTCTGCTATCGTGGGGACATGCTTATGATATAATCACTGGGAAAACTTGTCATGTGCAATTTATATGTGATATAATCTCAATTGTATAGAGAAAATATATACTCATAAAGCATTTTCTAGAAGAATGCGCAGAGCTCACCGGAGATGGTCTGCTGTATGATTGAGCGTAACAATGTAGAAAATGACATTGGAGCGAGTGTTGTGCTGAATGCTGTTTATGGCTGCAATGGTCCCCCCGAGCCTATCTTCAGATGCAGCAATGACCACAGGAACCTCCTCTTGTCTCCCATCTACAGCATCATGGGGAGCATTTGGGATAAAGTCTATGGGCTGAAGCCCCACAATTCCTGAATCTGCAAAGAACACAAGAAGGTACTGTGATATAAACACAATCTCATGAGGTATGACATAGAGCACTAGACATGAAAAGAGGTGAGGACTGTGATGCTTATTTACCTCATTCTTTCCCATAATAATGTAAATATACAGCCCAGAAAGTGTGTTTTCCTATATAAAACCAGGTTTTTGGAAAAGCAGAAGCAGCATTAAAAAACAAACACTCAGGTCAACCAAATTCTGATACACGACTGATGGAAATATAACAATCTTTCTAGCAATTTTTGGCAATTTGTACCAAGAGCCTTAAACAGGTACATGGCCTTTGACTCATAGTAATTCCTCTTGCCTCTCAAGGACATAATCTGAGAGGTAATCAAAAGCCACGATTTTATTTACAATTGTGAAAACCTAGAAACAAAAAGTTTTTCACACTATGGATCATGTCCCATAAGTAGGCATGAAACCAATTTAGAGGGTCATGATCAGAATTTGAGTAGAAAATAGTTCCTGAATTGGAAGAGAACACTGAATGAGAAAATATCAGAGTGGGAAAAAAATATACACATCAGAGTGCATCCCACACAGCAACTGCACGTATTGTTTGGTAAACCTTCCTTTTTGCCTTTTATAATAATCCATTCATTTACTCATTCATTGAACACTCAGTGTCTACTATGTGCCAGGCAATATCTAGGCACTGGGGTTATAGCCATGAATAAAACAGACAAATCTCTACCATCATGAAAGGTGGATAGACAATCAGCACACACATGTGTATATGTGTGTCCTATATGTAATATATTTCTTATTGTGGGGTTGCCATAAAAAAATCAGTCATTGTAATAAAAGACTTTCCTATGGAAACAAGTAAACTATGTGGCATTACATTACATATGAGCCCTGGTTGGTCAGGCTCAGTGGATAGAGTGTCAGCCTGTGGACTGAAGGGTCCCGGGTTCGATTCCGGTCAAGGGCTCGTACCTCAGTTGCAGGCTTGATCACTGGCCCTGGTTGGAGTGTGTGCAGGAGGCAACCAATCTCTGTGTCTCTCACATTGATGTTTTTCTCTGTCTCTCATCCTCCCTTCCACTCTATCCTCAAGAGAGAATTAACCAAGATAATTTTAAAAAAACAAAGTTAATGAAGAGTTTCCACTGCCATGGTAACATACTTAGGATATAATCATGTGGAAAAACATGTCATATGTGCAAATTTATATATAGTATAATTTCAACTGTACAGAAAAAATGAGGGGGGGGTGGAACTGAAAGGTACTAAGTTAAAATTTTAATAATTATCTCTAGGCATTGATCATTTAGTCAATGAATATTTTACTGAGCACCTCCTACACACCAGTCCTCACTTAGAGGCACAGGAGATAAAGCAGTAAACAAAATGCCCTCATGGAGCTTGAGTGCTATTTTCTTTTTCATAAAAGTTCCTATGAGAAGCAGGCAATACTTTATGTGCACACAGGGGTGGGCAAAAGGAGGTTTACAGTTGTTCATATGGAAAATAATACACTAAGAATAAACTGTTTCATGTACTCACAACTGTAACCCTACTTTTGCCCACCCCATATATATATATATATACATATAAATACATACACATGTATATACACACTATTATAAAGCATCCTGTCAGAACACGCAGGAAAGCTATTAGTTTTTTCTTGCTCTGGTCAACTATGGTGTGTGGCAATCCAAAATTGATTTTTAACAAATACTCTGAAGCTTCAAACATGGCTCAATACCAAGGCAGAGCAGTATAAACAACTAATGTTAAGTATCTAGCAATGGAATTATATAATAAAGTGATTTTTAAGATCGGTTGATGGCTTTATGGTTTTTACTACTAGAGTCCTGCTGATACAGTTCACAGGTTATAGGAAAGTAACAGGAGAAGGGAAGTAACCAGACTGACACTCTAGTGCAGCGGTTGCCAACCGGTGGTCCATGAGGTCCGACAGGTTGGCGACGGCTGCTCTAGTGAACACAGCAGGCATGAAACATCTATGACACTCACTGGCCCCACCTTCTGAGGCCCTGCTCTGCTGAAATGTGAGCAAATAGAAGCCGCCCACAGAGACTCCTTTCTGGCCTCTGATTTGGTAAAGGATCTTGTCAGATCAAATCCTTAGCAAATAACCGCACAGAAGGGAGAAGAGGTGGAAAGGGAAGGCTACCAGAGCACAGTGAGTACCACCAGACCTTAACCCAAGGCCTTTAGTTTTTATAAGGCCAAGAAAGGTTTCTTTTCCTTTCACCTCATGATATACTTAGGATGTGGGACGTAGGTAACTCCAGCTCAACAGCTGCCAAGGGTTCGCATACCTGAAACATCATTCCTTAGCAAACTGCTCAGGCCAAGGAAGTTATGGTGCAAAACCAGTAAGAAGAAAACAACAGCCAGGACCAGGATGATGATGTTCACTGAAACACAGAGGGAAAGCCTGCATTATCTCTCTTTACCTTGTGATCAGGAATAAAAACAACTCGTAGAAAGAGCATACCTTTACGGAATGACATCTTCCTCTTCTGTCTTACATAAATATTAGTTATTAATCCTACAAAACAAAAAGAAGCCCCCCAATTCAGCAGGTACGGAAGAAAGGCCATCAAAATGCCTAAATACTTTTATTCAGATAGAAACAAGAATTGCATATCTTCTGCTAGAAACTCAGTTTCCAAGAACCCAATTTGGGATCTGAATTTTTTATGGTAGTCATAATAAAATACTTCCAAATAATTGGAAAAATAAGGTAACCTTGTACATTATATACCTCTAGATGAAAAACAAAGAAATTCTACCCAGAGGACTAGCTGGGATCTAACCACCCTGGAAAGTATAGTATGAATTTCTACTTGAAATTCCTTGTTAAATTTCACAGGGAGTCCTGGCCAGTGTTGCTAAGTGATTAGAGCATCAGCCCACACACTAAAGGGTCTCGGGTTCGATTCCCATTCAAGGGCCAGGTTTGACCCTTGGCCCCAGTTGGACACGCAGGAGGCAACCAATCGATGTGTCTCTCTCACCCTCCCTCCCTTCCAATCTCTCTAAAAATCAATGGAAAAAATATCCTCAAGTGAAAATTAACAACAAAAAATTATAGGGGCTCAGTTGTCTATGATCAAGTAGCCTGAGGTCAGCCTCATCAGTACAAAACATCCCTGTTCTGAGTTGTATCTCATTCACCTTTCATTGGAATTAAAGAGGGTAAAAGGAACATTTTTCACATTCATTTAAAACTATTGCAGAAAAAAACAAAAACATAATAAAAATTCATGCCCTGGCTGGTGTGGCTTAGTTGGTGGAGCGCTGTCCCATGCACTGGGAGGTCACCGATTCGATTCCCAGTTAGGGCACATGCCGGGTTTCAGGCTCCATCCCCAGTATGGTACCTGCAGCCGATCAGTAATTCTCTCTCATCACTGATGTTTCTATCACTCTCTCCCTCTCCTTTCCTCTCTGAAACTCCAGCTCCTGGGTGCTGCCACCATAAGCCCAACGATCCCTCGGCTCAGTACTGTGTAGCCCTTCCCTTTGGATATCCCATCCCCTACCCCCTTTCCTTAAATAGATTCAATTTTTTTAAAAAAATTTTTTTCACAAAATCCAATTTTGCTATCAAAAGTTCAGAGAACAAAAAAATCCCAAAACAATAATAAAAAAAGTTTAGAGTACTATTCTCAAAAAATTAAAATCTGCTAAAAGAAAAAAATAGCTTCTTCCCTGCAACTTATGCTCCCCAGCTCATCTCATGCCTTCACTTAAAAAAAAATAAAAAATAACTCAATGGAAACAAGATAGTAGGTGGTATTAAGTTAAACAATTAGATTTCCACAATAATCTCTGGGTAATGCTTCTTTAAAAAGAGATTTTAGCCCTAGCTGGTTTGCTCAGTGGATAGAGCATTGGCCTGCGGATTCGATTTCAGTCATGGGCACATACCTCGGTTGCAGGCTCCTCCCCAGCGTACAGGAGGCAACCAATGGATGTGTTTACCCTCGGGTGAGGATTAATTAATTAATATTAAAACCAGAATTTAAACAATCAGGATATTGTGATACTACAGCTGAGACTTTCACCGTTTTCTACTTCATCTTTTCCCATGGCAGTACCTAACATTTACAAAAGGCTATTCATTTTACAAGCATTTTTAAATATAGCATTATTTCTAAAATCAAAGTATGTTTAAATTAATTACACCTTAAGTAAACAGTGTGCATATGAGGCATTTGATTTCTCAAGGCCTTTGAAAACAGGAGAAATATATTGAAAGACTGTTGAAAAAAACTGGGATCACAGGCCTGATTACAAATTCAGGAGAAAATAATTCAGACTCCCCAAGAACAATCTAAAATACTCTGTGTCTCTCCTTCTAAAGAGGTATACCGGTATATACAGTACATTATATCAATGAACTTCCTCTCTCAAGAATATACATTACTAGATATGGAAGCCATGTGCTGCTATCACGTGGGCTGTCTTTCATATAGAAGCTGGCAGGCTGGGAGCTGCTCAGACAAAGCTCTAACATCTGCTTACTTAGGACCCAATTTCCACCAAGACTGGAGAAAACTGTCTCACTAAAATAAGTCTCATCTAGTTAATGGTACAAGGCACAGTGATTTAGCTCAACAATGTCCAGCAAGTTACTTACAGGTAGTACGTAGTTGTGCTATTCCAGTTGGTTAGACACAAGAAAAACAATCCTAGCAAGTATTTGATGGCATGGCAGAAACCACTGCTCCTAACTCTTCCACAATTATCTATTCGCAAAATGTCAAGTATTATGGAGTATGTCTGACTCTTAGTTTCTTTCCTGGTGCTATTGAAGCATCCATCTTATATAAAAACTGCTGTTTGGAATTTTAACCCTGCTATTTCTGGCTTCTGTAAATGCTTGCTGGCTTAAATAATAAGGAAAATAAGACTACTCCCATTTCATAGAGGCCATTAAACCTTCCCCAGACGAAGTTATCAGTGCTGGCGTCAGGCCAAGCCTTTAGTCGAGGTCTCAAAGCGCCAGCACATAGGGCCCGTTAAGAACTTGCAAAGGGAACTGGAAAAACCCCATATTGGGGAGACAAAGAGCGTAAGATAGTATAAATACAGGAAACTTCCTGTGTGATTTCACCCAGAATTTGAGAGACATTTTATTCTGGGCCCGCGCGTAATAAATGTAACTCCATCTCTCTAAGTGTTGCTTAGTTCTTCTCCGGTTTTTCTGTAACACTATTCTCGCTGATGGATTTGTTGATTTGGGTTGGAAGGAATTAATTCTAAAAACAAAATTGCATGTAGAACCTGGAATGTGTAACAATGGCTTATATTTTTGTTAAGAGTATACAACAATATACAATTTGATCAGCAACATTCAAAATGAAAATTAATATTTTTTGTTTAGAAATTTTTAAACGTTCACATTCCCAACTCACTCACAAAACACATACACACTCACTCTGGGCAGGACCCCCAAAAATATGGCAATAGGGCAAAAGACCTTTCTTTTTTTAAATCCTCACATAAGGATATGTTCTTATTGATTTCAGAAAGAGAAGAAGGGAGGAGAGAGAAGCAGATAAACATCGACCAGTTGCCTTCCAAATGAACCCGCAACCTGGTATGTACCCTGACCAAGAATCGAACCCACGACCTTTCAATATACAGGGGACAATGCTCCAACTGATCCACTCAGCCAGGGCAACACTTTTTCTTTTTTAACTTGCTGGTTACCTGCATTAGTACTCACATTCAGCAGCTGTGCTTGTCCTTTCTGCTTTCCCCCATTACTATGTACATGAAAAGCCATTCCACTGATGCTCTGTAAGCTACCCTATAACTGCCTCCTAGGTGCAGCCTCAGCAAACTCTTTCTCTCTGCTGGATCACACCCATCAGCGTATTATCATGCTCAAGTATCTTCCACTTAAAAGAGCCCTAAACTGTTTGGCTCAGTGGATAGAGCGTGGGCCTGCGGACTGAAGGGTCCCAGGTTGGATTCTGGTCAAGGGCGTGTACATTGGTTGCGGGCACATCCCCAGTAGGGGATGTGCAGGAGGCAGCTGATCGATGTTTCTCTCTCATCGATGTTTCTAACTCTCTATCCCTCTCCCTTCCTCTCTGTAAGAAATCAATAAAATACATTAAAAAGAAAAGAAACTATTCCTTCACCCCAGTTGACCCCCAAATCCATTTCTCTGCATCCCCTCACTGTAAAAGCTTGAAGGGATTTAAAGTATCCAGCTCCACTTCCTCTCTTGTTCTCCCTTTGCCCTTCTCCAACCAGACTTCTATTCCTACTGCTCCATTCAAACTGGTCTTATCGAAGTCACCGAAGACCACAGTCACTTTTCTGTCCTCTTACCCATCAGGGAAGTTTACTCTCCATCCCCTCCACCCTCCATTATGAAATTTCATTTATTTCTTCTAAGAGAAAAGCGACCCCAATGAAAAGTATTTACTGATGTATCCTCTCCATCTAAAATCACATCTGGCAAACGGTAGGAGGCAGGTAATCCTTGTTGAATGATCGATCTTATTCATCTAGGGGCAACAAGGGTGGTTCTCAGCTCAGAAAGGGAGCTCGATCTTTTACGATAATCACGGGAAAGGGCATGGATTCCCACGGAGCTCTCTTGCAAGTGGAGCCTGACAGGCAATTTCCTTTTCCCGTCTGATCTGTCCCATAAAGTCTCTGCAACTGCCACCCTCTGAAGTTCCTTTGAAGAGGGGTAACACAGGAATACGTCTACTTCTACATAAGACAAAAAAAGCCTGTTACGTGTCTGCCAGGCTGAAAGGTGCGACAACACTAAGGAAATTCGTCCGTTTTCTCCCACCTCATCAGGCTGGGGCCTGCTTGGCTTTCAGGAGTCAAGGGAGCCCCCGAACCCTACCTTCAGCTGCACCGCCCCCGAGTTCCCACATCTCCCCGGCCTCCCTGTCTCTGGGTAAACGCTGCTCCCTGTATTTCTGGGGCACGTGGCTGTCTCCCTGGGCACACTCTGGAGCTAGGAAGGCAAGGGCCTCGTGTTGGTCACAGCATATCCTCGGCCCGTTGCCTGGCCCAACACAGGACGCCGTGAATGTCTGCTGCCTGCATGAATGGGGGGGCGGCAGCCACATACCAACCGGCCCTGGGAGCGCCTAGGACCCCACCGCCTGTGCTCCTGACGGGCAACATCGCACAGAGGCCAGGGAGCCCGCTGGGGCGCGCAGCCCGGCGGGTCCGGAACGGTTTCTCTCAAACAGGGGAGGAGCCTATGCTCTGAGACAGACCCAGGCCTTGAGAGAGGCAGGGAGAACCCTGGGCTGGTCTCTCCCGCGAGGGCCCGGGGAAGTCGGGGGTAGGCCAGCTTGGAGACTCTGGGGTGCGGGCTCTCTCCACTCCGGTGCAAGGGACAGCCAAGGACCCGGCCTCCTATCCGAAGGGATTTCCTTCCTCTCGAGGACATGCCCTGGGGTGCTCCCTTCTAAATTCTAGGGGTCAAAAGGGCCACCTTACGCTTAGGGGTGACGCTCTCAAGGTTCCCCTCAGGCCCAGAGAAAGACTCCGGATTCGGGCGAGCCGTTCGTTACCCTTCGATGCTCGTGGCCACCCTTACCTGCAGCCGGAGGAGGAGGAGCCGCCGCCCGCGCCCGGCCCGCCCCGCCAGCTCAGCGCCGCGCTGCAGGCCCCGGCCCAGTCACCGCCCGGCCGCCTGCGTCACCGCACTGCCGACCGAGTCCGCCCGCCCGCTGGCTCCTCGCCGCCGCGCCGTTCCGCAGGCCCCAGCCCACCCGCTGCCAGGCCGGTGAGAGTCCCGCCTGACAGGCGCCACCGGGCAGCCCCTGCGCCGGGGTCCTCGCCACACAAAGCCCGTCGCCATGGAGATGGGGCGCGCGCCGGCGGCCGTTGAGTCGCGGAGGCGCAGTGCAGGACAGTGTAGGGAGCCGGGGCCGCGGTTCCCAGCACCCGATCGCACCGACGGCGAACCGGTCCCCGGCGCGCAATGGCTTGGCTAGGCCGCCGCGGTCCCCACCTCAGCGGGCAGGACGGCGGGCTCCCGTGAGCGCAGGGCGCCTAGCGATGGAGCGGGGCGGAGCCTCGGGCCGGCCGGTTCTGTGCGAGACATCCGCTTCCGGGGCTGTGGCCATCGCTCCACTCGGCTCGAGAGGCTCGCCGCGCCGTGCCCGGGACCAGTCCCCAAAACGTACGGCCCCTGAGTCGCAGCCGCCTTCGCCTCGCTCCCGGACGCCCTCGCCTCGCTCCCGGACGCCCTCGCCTCGCTGCCGGACGCCAGCATTCTGCTGCCCGCCTCAGCCAGCCATGCTGGAGCAACTGAGCTCGCTGCCCACGCAAATGGTGAGGGTGAGACCCGCCTCGGCCCGGGCAGCCTCGCCGCCGCTCGCCCGCTGACAGCTTCGGAGTCCCTGTGGGAGACCCACCCGCTGCACCGCGGTTCCTGGCTCCGACTCCTGCCTTCCACTCTTCCCCTCCTCCCTTCCTCCGCGAGAATCCCCCCCGTGCTCGGTTAGGGTGCTTCCGTTCCCCCGGGAAACCCAGCATTTCCTTGGGGAACCCCTGACGTTGGGTTGCTCGGTGCCAGTGCTGTGAGACCAGGGCAGGAATGGTGTCTCTTCGGTGATGGAACGAATCCTGCTTTGCTTTCCTTCACCTCTAGGATTACAAGGGCCAGAAGCTAGCTGAACAGATGTTTCAGGGAATTATTCTTTTTTCAGCAGTAAGTATTGACTTTTGCATAATCTTTTGTTTGTTTGGGTTTGTGTGTGTCGTCTTCTTCCCCCCAGACTGACTGTATTCAATATACTTTGTCTCTAGATAGTTGGATTTATCTACGGGTACGTGGCTGAACAGTTCGGGTGGACTGTCTATATTGTTATGGCTGGATTTGTTTTTTCGTGTTTGGTAAGAAATCTGTGGGTGTTTGAATATTAGTGGCAAATTGTGTTGTCTGAAGTGGGTTGTTTTGGTTGGACCTATTAGAGAAAACCAGAGCCAACTTTTCCCTCAGTGTTTCCCCTTGCTATAGGGTCAGTGAGAAAAGCTGCATAAAAGGATACACCTCATTTATTTTGGCAGCTGCTCCAAACAATAATCTGAAAGTTAAAGCTAGCAGGAATTTTTAAAAAATATTTTTAAATTGATTTTTTAGGGAGGGAGGGAGAGGTATATATAGAGAGAAACATCGTCAATAGGCTACGCCCACACTGGGGATCGAGCCTGCAACCCGGGCATGTGCCCTGACCCGGTATCAAACCGGTAACCCCTTGGTCCTGGGTTGTCTGTCGCTCAACTGCTGAGCCACACCAGCGGGGCCAAGTATTTTTTATGATCTTCACACTGCTCCCTCCCTCCCCTCCTTTATTTTGGCCCTTAAGCCATATGTGTAAACAGTGAGGCTTGCTTCACTTCAAGTATCTTGTCTGAGCAGTGGCATGGTTTTCATACAAATGTCCTTTGGTTGTTGGTTTTACCTTTAGTGCAGGAGTCATTTGGGAACCAGGCATTATACATAATGCTCTTTAGTGGCTACAGCTGATTCATTTTCTCTGTTCTGGCTCAGCTGACACTTCCTCCATGGCCCATTTATCGCCGGCACCCCCTCAAGTGGTTACCAGTTCAAGACTCGGGCACAGAAGACAAGAAACCAGGGGAAAGGAAAGTTAAAAGGCATGCTAAAAATAATTGATCGGGGGTTTACATGATTCAGCTCTATTATTGCACCTGCTTTTGTATCCTGTGAGATGAGCTAAATTTTCACACCCAAAACACGAGCTACAAACCACCTATGCTCCTACGGTACAGCTGTTATAGATTTTTTTCTCTTTATATTTCACTTCTTGGTTGGGCTTTGACTTGTACATATTTTAGACCTCTTCATAGTTTCTCTGAAATGGAGAACAGAAAATACAAGTATGCAAAGTTTCTTTCAAGTCTACAAAAGTAATATTTGCTTCATAAATGGTAGTACAACTTAATTATCAAAGTTTTATAATTCATTACTAAGCTGTTTGAATATTTTCAATTAAAACTCACAATGCAAGTCTATGCCTAGTCTTTTATTCATTGTTCTGCTAGCAAGATTACTAGTAAAAGCCAAAGTTAGAAGCTCATAGTTCTGAAAGTGTCAGTAAGCCCCATTTCTAATTAAAAACAGCAAGCACCTAATGAAAAAATTTACGAATGTAAATTTATGATGTAGTATTTTAGTACCACCAAAGGCTGATGTTAAGCAGAAAATATTTCATTATTCTTTACCTGAGGTGGACCTATCCTCAGGAGTGAAAACCTATCCTATCTAATAAAAGAGAAACATGGTAATTGGCGTACAACCGCTACCCTTCCCATTGGCTAATCAGCGAGATATGCAAATTAACTGCCAGCCAAGATGGCGCCCGGCAGCCAGGCAGCTTGAAACTAACATGAGGCTTGCTTGCTTCAGTGACGGAGGACTCCAACGTTCCCCACCTGCCTTGCCGGCCTCTAAGCTGGCAGTTTGAAACATAGTTACAAAAATAGAAGCTAAACAAAACCCCAGAAACCAGCTTTCAGCTAGTGTGGATCTCAGACCTGGAGTTGATACAGAGTTTCGATTGTAGAACCTAAACAAACCAGATACCTGCTTTCAGGAGCGGAGGCCTAAGAGCTGGAGCCTCAGAGCTAAAGCTGGCTCAGAATAAAACAAAAAGAAAAAAAGGAGCAGTTGGGAGCTTCAGTCCCAGCCTGAAAACAGCCCTCAGCCCCTCACTCAGACTGGCCAGGCACCCCAGTGGGGACCCCCACCCTGAAGGGTGTGTGACCAGCTGCAAACAGCCATCATCCCCTCATCCAGGCTGGCCAGGCACCCCAGTGGGGACCCCCACCCTGATCCAGGACACCCTTCAGGGCAAACTAGCCAGCCCCCACCCATGCACCAGGCCTCTATTCTATATAGTAAAAGGGTAATATGCCTCCCAGCACTGGGATCAGCGGAGCCGCGAGGTCTCCCGGCACCGGGATCAGCATGACGGGGCAGTGCCCAAACCCCCTGATTGCCCTGCGGCTCTGTGTGTGACAGGGTGCAGCCCCCCAACCCCCCCCACCCCACGGGCCCTGCTCTGTGTGTGATGGGGTAGAGCCATAACCTCCCCATTGGTCCTGCCCTGAGTGTGACAGTGGTGGCACCCCAACCCCCTGATCGGCCCTGCTCTGTGGGTGACGGGGGAGCTCCACAACCCCCTGATTGACCCTGCTCTGTGCATGACAGGGGCAGCGCCCCAACCCCCTGATTGGCCCTGCTCTGTGCGTGACGGGGTGGTGCCACAACCTCCCCATCGACCCTGCCTTGAGTGTGACAGGGGGCGGTGCCCCAACCCCCCAATCGGCCCTACCCTGAGCGTGACTGGGGGTGGCATCGCAACCTCCCGATTCGCCCTGCTCTGTGCATGACAGGGAGCAGCACCCCAACTCCCCAATCGGCCCTGCTCTGAGACCGACCAGGGGCTGCACCTAGGGATTAGGCCTGCCCTCTGCCACCCGGGAGCAGGCCTAAACCAGCAGGTCGTTATCTCCCGAGGGGTCCCAGACTGCAAGAGGGCACAGGCCAGGCTGAGGGACTCCCCCTTCCCCCCCCGAGTGCACAAATTTTTGTGCACCGGGCCTCTAGTCCTATATAATAAAAAGGTAATATGCAAATTGACCCAATGGCAGAACAACAGGTCGCTGTGATGCACACTGACCACCAGGGGGCAGATGCTCAACATAGGAGCTGCCCTCTGGTGGTCAGTGCACTCCCACAGGGGGAATGCTGCTCAGCCACAAGCTAGGCTGACGGCTTAGGTCCGCTCCCTTTGAGGAGCTCCCAGACTGCTAAAGGGTGCAGGCTGGGCTGAGGCCCGTTCCCCTTCCTTCTCCCCCCATTGCACTAATATCATACACCAGGCCTCTAGTGAAGTCATAAATTCCTTTTAAATTTTCCAGAAGGCTGAAGAGAAAATTTTCTAAAGGTCTTATGTGAGGGGGAGGGTTATTATAGGTAATACTCTATTTCTCAATACCAGGATATAGGACTTCCAAACTGTGAGTTTAAGAAAAAGGGAGCAAAGACTTTAATACAGCAAAAGTCAGTAAAGTTTTTTAAAAAATGAAGGCAGAAATACATAGATCAAATATATCAATCTACACTAATAAAAGACAAATATGCAAATTGACCGTACCTTTGCTATGCCTTAAGCCATGCCCACCACCCAGTCAGAGCGCCTATATGCAAATTAACCCAACCAAGATGGCGGCCAGCAGCCACATAGCTGGAGCAAGCAGGTTTGGTTGCCCCAATGATGGAGGAAGCCAAGCTTCCTGCCTGCCCGCCCTAGTTGGCTCTGAGCAACTCTCAAGGCTACAAAGTTTCAATTATAGAAGGTAAGTAAATCCCAGAATAAAAGAAAAAAGGAGAGGCTGGGAGCTTCCATCACCGGGGGGTGGGGGGGTTGGCCAGCCTGAAAATGGCCCTCAGCCCCTCACCCAGACTAGCCAAGCACCCCAGTGGGGACCCCCCACCCTGAAGGGGGTGTGACCAGCCTGCAAACACCCATCAGCCCCTCACCCAGGCTGGCCAGGCACCCCAGCGGGACCCCTACCCTGATCTGGGACACCCTTCAGGGCAAACCAGCCGGCCCCCACCCATGCACCAGGCCTCTGTCCTATATAATAAAAGGATAATATGCAAACTGACCCTAACAGCAGAACGACTGGGAATGACTGATCACTATGACACACACTGACCACCAGGGGGCAGATGCTCAATGCAGGAGCTGTCCCCTGGTGGTCAGTGCACTCCCACAGGGGGAGCTCTGCTCAGCCACAAGCCAGGCTGACTGCTGCCAGTACAGCGGTGGTGGTGGGAGCCTCTCCCGCCGCCTCAGCAGTGCTAAGGATGTCCGACTGCAGCTTAGGCCTGCTCCCCGCTGGCAAGTGGACATCCCCCAAGGGTTCCCGGGCTGCCAGAGGGATGTCTGATTGCCAGCTTAGGCCCAGTCCCCCAGGGAGCGGGCCTAAGTCAGCAGGTGGTCATCCCCTGAGGGGTCCCAGACTGCGAGAGGGCACAGGCGGGGCTGAGGGACATCCCCGCCCCCCCCCCTCAGTGCACAAATTTTTGTGCACCGGGCCTCTAGTTAAAGTATAGTAAATGTGGTTTAAAAGTTAGGAACAGGAGCTTTTTTTTATTTTAAGAAAATATGCACAACTTTATATCAATAAGTTAGAAAACATATTTCTGAAATGTGCAAGAAATGGTGAATAACTCAGGAAGACCAAGGATTTGCCCCCATCTAAGCATTGGGACTAGATGTGTTTATTTATCTTTATTGTTGAAACTATTAACAGCTGTCCTCTTTTTTTCCCCCATTGGGACTAGATGGTTTTATAGTTGAGTTCTAACAAACCCTTCAGAGTGAAAATAAGAGGTCTCCGAAACAAGCTATGAGCATTATACGGACAGGGAGTATTGTTTAAGTCATTACTATATTCCTAGCTCCAGAAATAGCACCTAGCAAAACAGTAAATAAAGATCTGTTAAGTGACTAGGAAGGAAACATTTCATTAGAGTATTTTATGTGTGTATATATTTTCGAAGAAGATACATTTAAAAAAAATATTTTTTAATTGATTTCAGACAGGAAGGGAGAGAGAGAGAGAAACATCAATGATGAGAAAAATCATCAATCAGCTGCCTCCTGCATGCCCCCTACTGGGGATGGAACCCACAGTCTGAGCATGTACCTTGACCAGGAATCAAATCATGACCTCCTGGTTCATGGGTCGCCACTCAACCACATAGCCATACCAGCCAGGCGAGAAGATACATTTTTAATTATTAAAAAAAAACAACATTTCTGGAGCAGAATTCATTTTTAAAGTCTCTTGAATACAGAGGTGAAAATTTACTAATCAATACTTATTTTATAAAAACTGTTTCCTAGGTGGGCAATACCCCTCATAAAAACTAACGTAATACATAAACATACATTTGAAACATGGGAAGACAACCAATATCTTGATGTACAAGAAGCCAAACTTGAGGAGAGAAATATGTCCAACATAACTAAAAGGAGCTGGACTCTACTTATAAATTGCTTAAGTGGAAAAGGAATAAGTGTTTAAGAAATGTTTTCCCTCATGGAGAAATCTAAAAAAAAAAAAAAAAAAAAAAAGCATATAAAAACATTCATTTACAAAGCCAAAATATCTCTTAGTTTCAATTCTTATATACCCTAGATGAGGTGCATATTACATGAAAATACAATGTTAAATGTCCATCAGTAAAGAGGAATTCAATTGCTCAAGTACTACATACTTCATGGTCTTTAAATATACTCCTAGAATCTTGAATTTACTTTTTCCAAAATAATTTATCACCTACTACCTAAGGTTATTAACAATGACAAGTAGTATCACTGGATATATGTCATTTATTTCTCCTATTGCTTTTATCACTGCAGTATAATATAAAACTTTCAAACCAATATTATATGGTCCTGTATTCAAGCTAATTAATACCTTAAAAAAATAAAGTTCTAGGTATAAAATTGGTGGATTAAGGCCCAGTAAGTAACCAAACAAAGTCTTATAACAGATTTTTCTTCACAAAGAGAATAAGACAGCCAAAGGTTCTTTCTGTTGTGAGTTTGCTTCATATTCCATTGGTCTGTCCCATTTTTTTTTTTCCAGTAAAAAACAAAACAAAAAAACAACCACCCAAGAGATATAAAGATGGTGAATAGCCTCCAACCATCATTATAAGTTTGTTTCTATTTAAGCCAAAAACTTTTGAATATAAGTCTTTAGCTCTGGCAGCAGATTAGAATAAATTCTCAAAAATTCACATTTTCTTCAAAAAATTTCAATTGGCGAGCTTTCACACTATAAGTCGTATACTTTTCACCCATATGCTCCTGTAAACGTACCTATTTGGGAAACATAAAAAGAAAATCAGTATGTAGTAGAAAAAATATTTCTCTAATCTTAGAAGAACAGCTTTACTAAGCATGACACCAAAGGTGGATATCATATGGGTAAATACTAAGTATATTTATATAAAAATTTGAACTTCAAGATATCAAAAAACAGTCATAAGAAATTAAAAAGCAAACAATAAACTAGCGAAAATATTTTCAACATACATGCAAAATATATTAATATACAGATGTCCTCCCCTGGCTGGTTTGCTCAGTGGTTAGAGTGCCAGCCCACACACTGCAGGGTTGCAGGTTCAATTCCCAGTCAGGCCAAGGTTGCAGGCTCGATCCCATGGTCCAGATGGGGCACATGTGGGAAGCAGCCAATCAATGTGTGTGTCTCACACTGATGTTTCTCTCCACTCCCTCCCTCCCACTCTTTCTAAAAATCAATGGAAAATACATCTTCAGATGAGAATCACAACAAAATACGTGTATATATATCTGGTGTCCCCCAAAAATGTATACATACACTTTGAATCCTTTTAAAGGCAGTGTTTATTAAAATAATGTAATTTTCAAAACTGAACTATCAGCTGTGTGTATACATTTTTTGGGACACTGTATATATATATATGTATATATATGTTAATATATATACACACACACACACACATATATATGTTAGTATATAAAGAGCTCTTAGAATCAATAAAACTAGTGTTTTATTGAACATCAGAATTGATAAAACAACAAAATCAACCCCACATGTAATTCAACAAAGGCATTTACAAAATAATACAAATAACCAATTAATATATAGAAAATTCAAGACTAGAAATCAAGAAAATCTACTATGTGACACTATGTTGAAAAAAATGCCTGAAATTAGCAGATGTGTTAAACAGATATGGACCTCCTGATATAATGTACTAAAGACACATCAGCACTTCTGTAATATTCCTGCCAAAAATGCATAATCTGAATCTACTCAAGAGGTCAAACAAATCCAAACAGGCATTTTATAAAGTACATGGCATATACTCTTTTTTTTTTGTTTTTTTCTATGTTTCTTCCAATTGAATTGGCCATTCCCACTGGGTCCTGAATGGCAACAAACCACAGGAAGACACTGCTCTTGGCTCCTGTTTGAAACCAACAGCTACAAAAAACCACTGGTCTTGATTCAGGGCCTAATGGCATATACTCTTTAAAAATGTCAAGGTAGTAAAAAACAAAGACTCGGTAATTGTTCCATATTAAAGGAGATGTAACAACTGAAATGTAAACCTATGGGCATACAGCAAATAAAGTTACTTCCCACCCCCCAAGATAATCTAAAAATAAGAATGGTGAGAATCTGTAGTATATGAATTAAGATCAACTGCCTACCTCTCCACTCCCAGCCCTAATGAGACAAAAAGTACATCAGCCTGGTGAAGCCAACAAAACAGGGCTCTTTCCCCCAACTTCCAGTCAGAAGGCTATGTTCCTGGAAGAGGCAGGACATCAGAATATCTATCTCATCCTGCCCCCAGTACCTGTTGTTGGTAAGTTTTGGAAGAGTGCAGCCAAGAGGTGGGAGTTTCCTTCTTACACCCAGCTTGACTTGTAGGAAGGAGGCTCGACCTTGGATACAGGACATTGAAAATAGTGGAGTCCTAATCTGCCTTTGCCCAAGAGTGGGTGAAGCATGCTGAGAAGACCAGACTAAAGCCCCTTTACCCCCACAGAGCTTTTTTTTTTAATTCAAAATATATTTTTATTGATTTCAGAGAGGAAGGGAAAGCTCGGGGGAGAGAGAGACTAATAGACTGGCTGCCTCCTGCACACCCCCCACCAGGGATAGCCCATAACCGGGG
The DNA here is from genome assembly GCF_014108235.1 of Myotis myotis. Classification (NCBI taxonomy): domain Eukaryota; kingdom Metazoa; phylum Chordata; class Mammalia; order Chiroptera; family Vespertilionidae; genus Myotis; species Myotis myotis. The sequence continues at coordinate 18,227,681 of NW_023416317.1, read as the reverse complement.
CATGTGACCTTGACTGGAATCAAATCCAGAACCAGTCAGTCTGCAGGCCAATGCTCTATCCACTGAGCAAAACCAGCTAGGGCCCACAGTGGTTTTATTTTTTATAATATGTTTTTATTGACTTTAAAGAGAGAGGAAGGGAGAGGGATAGAGAGATAGAAATATCGATGAGAGAGAAACATCAAAGATGGGCCCCTACTGGAGATTGAGCCTGCAACCAGGGCATGTGCCCTGACCGGGAATCGAACTGGTAACCTCTTGGTTCGATGCTCAACCACTGAACCACATAGGCCAGGCCCACAGAACTTTCAAAGTAGGGATATCACTCAGAAACAAGCATGCTAATTGTCCTCACACCTCAACTCCAGAGCTTTGCTCAGAGATTTTACCTGGAATCTTTTCTTAAATGAACTGACTTCATTTGAAGCAGACTATGGAAAATTCAAGCCTAAAGGTGTTCTCAATAGAACAAAACAAAACAAAAAGAAGGAGGTAGTGGTGAAAGGCAACGGGGAGGAGACTGTAGATTCATTGGATATATAGGTTAAATTGTAGGCTACTTTCATGGAAACAAACAAGAAGCTGGGAGGACCTTCCCTGGGGTCAGAACCATTCTCAAACATTGACCTTTTGAACTATCCCTTCAAAGGAGTCTGAATTTGATTGGATCAATCTGTAGCACAATTTATGCCCCAGGGCATTGTGGAAAACAGCAGAGCAATCAGCTGACAACTAAAAAACCTTAACAGCTGGGTGAGGTCAGGGAAAAGGAGAATATCAAGAGAGCTCTCCCAAACGCTGTCATTCCAAGATGGCTGTGGACATGCCCAAGGTTGCACCCACTGAGGGGCAATATCAGAGGCTTTACACTGTAGGGAAAGGAGGAAGGGGTAAAACAGACCCCACTAAAATAATCCAGCTAATTACTAAACAATTGAATAACAGTAACAACCCTCACTCCCAGGGAGGCCAGTAACCAAAGTTACAAAAACACTAGTGGCCCAGTGCACGGATTTGTTCATATTGAAATTAATTAGCAGATTCGTGTGGTAATTACATTACTGCAGAAAGTTACATGTCAAAATAGTATACGTAAGATAGCATCATAAAGTTAAAACACACGTGTGACTGGCATCAGCAAGAGCTTTATAAGTATCGTGCATGCGCGACTCATTTATTTTTAAATTGCCAGTGCACGTCATATGTACTGGCCGGCCGGCCACTTAGTCTTTTATATATATAGATGTCTAAAATTTCCAGTTTCCAAAAGAAAGTTAGGAAACATGCAAAGAAACAGGGTATGACATGTACACTGGGGGGGAAAAAGCATGCAAAGAGAAACTGCCTGTGAGAACAATCAGATGTTGGATTTAATGAAAAAGACGTCAAAATAGCCATTATAAACATGTTCACAAAAACTAAAGAAAGTCATGACTACAGAAGTAAAGTATGATGATAATGTCATATCAAAGTATTGATAAAGAGAAATAAATTGTAAAAAGAACCAAATGGAAATTCTGGAATTAAAAAGTGCTGCAATAACAAAAGACTCACCAGAGGGGCTCTACAGTATGTTTGAACTAATGAAAGAATAAGGAAGCTTGGAGATATATCAATAAAGATTATGTAATCCACAGGATAGCGAGTAAAGAAAATAAACAGAGCCTCAGAGAAATGTGGGACACTATTTAAGCATACCTACACCGGTGTGATGGGAGGACCAGAGAAAAAAAGAAAGAAGTAGAAAAATATTTAAAGAAACTAGAGGCTCGGTGCATGAAATTTGTGTGTGTGTGGGGTGTCCCCCAGCCCAGCCTGCACCCTCTCCAATCTGGGACCCCTCAGGGGATGTCCAACTTTTGGACATCCCTCTCACAATCCGGTACTGCTGGCTCCCAACTGCTCGCCTGCCTGATTGCCCCTAACCGCTTCTGCCTGCCAGCCTGATCACCCCCTAACCACTCCCCTATTGGTCTGCTTGGTAGAACCTATTAAACTATTTTTGCACCCAACCTCTCCCGCCCCCCTGCAAAAAAACACACCAAAAAAAGAAAAAAAAGAAAAAAACAAACAAAAAAACACACAAACAGAAACAGAGAACAGATTGGTGGTTGCCAGTGGTGGGGGGTGAGGGGTAAGGGAAGTGGGTAGAGATGATCAAAAAGTACAAATTCCAGTTATAAAATAAGTTCCTGGGATATATGTGTAGCACAGTGACTATACTTAATAATACTGTATTGTATATTTGAAGTTGCTAAGAGTAGATCATAAAAGTTCTCATCACAAGAAAAAAATATTTAACTATGACAGGTGACAAAGGGATGATTCACATCCTGGGTGGGAGGGAACAGGACAGCTCGAGATTTATCATGATACTCATGTAAGAATTTAAATGAAAAAACTTTTATTTATTTTGCCCTAGCTGGTTTGACTCAGTGGATAGAGTGTTGGCCTTCGGACTGAAGGGTTCCAGGTTCGATTCTGGTCAAGGGAACATGACTGGGTTGCAGGCTCATCCCCAGTAAGGGGTGTGCAGGAGGCAGCTGATCAATGATTCTCTCTCATCACTGATGTTTCTATCTCTCTCTCCCTCTCCCTTCCTCTCTGAAATCAATAAAAATATATTTTTAAAAACCCCTTTTATTTATTTTATTATTAATCCTCACCCAAGGATATGTTTTCATTGATTTGAGATAGAAAGAGAAACATTGATGTGAGAGAGAAACATTGAACAGCAGCTTCCTGACACACCACAATTAGGGTTGAACCCTCAAACCAGGCATGTGCCCTGACAGGGAATTGAACCCACCACCTTCTGGTGCATGGGACAATGTTCCAAACAAACAAGACATACTGTCCAGGCTAATGATAAAATTTTTAGAAGAAAACATAGGAATAAATCTTTGTGATCTTAGGTTACACAAAGCCTTCTTAGATCTGACACCAAAACCACAAGCAACAAAATAGATATATTAAACTTCATCAGAATTAAAACCTTTTGTGGTACAAACAATGTCATTAGAAAGTGAAAAAACCACCACAGAATGGGAAAAACTTTTTGCAAATCATGCATCTGATAAAGAACTTGTATCCAGAATATATAAAGAACTCTTACAACTCAACAATAAAAATACAAATAACAATTTTAAAATGTGTAAAAGATCAAAATAGACATGGCTCCAAAAAATATATAAAATAGCCAACAGGTACATGAAAGATTCTCCATGTTCATTATTCAGTAGGAAAAAGCAAATCAAAACCATAATGAGAAAATACTCCTGACCCACTAGGATGGCTATAACCAAAATGATGACAATAACAAGTGTTGACAAGGATGTGAAGAAATTAGAACCCTCACACATTACTGGTGGGAATATAAAATGAGGAAGCTGCTTTGGAAAACAGTCTGGCCATTCTTCAAGATGCTAAATATATACTTTCCATATGACTCAGCAATTTCTACTCATAGATACATACCCAAGAAAAATGAAAACATATGTCTACACAAAAACTTATACATGAATGTTCATAGCAGCATTATTCATAATGGCCAAAAAGTGGAAACAATTTAAATGTCCATAAGCAGATAGACAAAGCACGCTATAGCCATATAATTCTATATAATAAAAGCATAGTATGCAAATTGTCCCCTCAACTGGGAGTTCATCTGAAAGTTCGACCAGGGGGCAGGGCTGGCCGGGGGAAAGGAGGGAGTACCTGGACAGCAGCTGGCAACTGCTAGGGACCCTATAGTGCACAAATTTTGTGCACTGGGCCTCTAGTGAACTATATTTGGCTATATAAAGGAATAAAGTATGTGACACATGGATTATGTATTAAGTAAAAGAAGCTAATCACAAAAGACAACATATTTTGTGTGATTCCATTTAAATGAAATATCTAGAATAGGCAAATCTATAGAGACAGAAATGTTAGTGGTTGCTCAGGGGTGGAGGGCTTTGGGGAGTGACTGCCAATGGGTACAAGGTTTCTTTAAGGAGTAATTAAATGCTCTAACATTGGTTGTGGTGATGGTGGTACAACTTTGATATACTAAAAAAACCACTGAATTGTACATTTTAAGTGTGTAAAATGTAGGGAATGTTAATTATATTTCAAAAGGCTATTAAAAAAATTGTATAGCATAAGCAGCTGACAAAGCTAATAGGACACTCACCTCTCTCTTCAATTCATCCTCCTCTTCCAAAAGTTCATATACCTGCTCTAAAAGCTGAATCCCCAGGCCCTGGACTACATCAGCTCTCAAGATTTCAACTATTCTTCTGATCTTTTCAGAACCTGGAATGATAGCTTAAAAGTAATAACAAAGAGAGGGAAAAATGAATACTTTCACCATGGCAGCAAGAAGAATGCAATGTGTTGTTTTTTTAAAATCTTGTCATGTTGCAATCTTTTTCATTTTGACAAGAGTTTAGTTTAATGACTTCATGTATTTTCAATGACTAAAATGTATACAGGCATACTTCAGAGATATTGCAGGTTTGTCACACACATTTTTGGTTTTGCCAGTGCATATAAAAGTTATATTTACACTATACTATGGTCAATGAAGTATGTAATAGTAATGATGTTTTAAAAAATCAATGTGGCCCTAGCTGGTTTGGCTCAGTGGATAGAGCATCGGTCTGCGGACTCAGGGATCCCAGATTTGATTCTGGCCAAGGGCACATACCCAGGTTGCAGGCTTGATCCCCAGTGTGGGGAGTGCAGTAGGCAGCCGATCAGTGATTCTCTCTCATCATTGATGTTTCTATCTCTCCCTCTCCCTTCCTCTCTGAAATCAGTAAAAATTATTAAAAATAAAATAAAAAATCAATGTGTATACCTTAATTTAAAAATACTTTATTGCTAAAATTGCTGTCATCTGAGCCTGCAAAAAAATGGCATCAATAGACTTGCTCAATGCAAGATTGCCATAAACCTTCAATTTGTAAAAAACACCATATCTGCAAAGTGCAATAAAGTGAAGCACAATAAAACAAGGTATGACTATATATGAATTTATGCTTTATGTCTCATTATTACCTCCTAAACTTAAAAATGCACAACTGTCTAACTTGAAGAGAATCCATGTGAAAAATTCCAAACATGTATTTATTTACACATATTTTTAAAAATCAATTTTCATGCAACTTTTCAGGAACACAACTGTTACATAAAACAAGATATACCTTTTATGGAGATATCCAAATGAAAGAATAAAAAGACAAAACAATTTGCAAGCATTAGTTGCTCCTTGGTTTGACACATTTCTCCAATAAACATGCTCTCCAGTTTGCTGTAAAAGAATAAACTGATCACCTAAAGGTAGCTCTTTAAAATGGAGTTCCTCTGCCTGTTCTGCAACTTTCCCATGAAGTATCAGTGTGTCCCGATACTTCCGATGAAGTTTAAATTCTGACACTGGATCTGGTACTGGGAGATCCTCACAGTTCTCTTTAGAGTCCAATTTTAGGGTCTGAGTCATCAATTGTACCAAATCACTCATTTCACTTGAATGACCTTTCCTAGAAAAAAGAAATTCCCCTTATTATTATTAAATTGACTTCATGAAAAGTTTTCATTAAAAAATGAGATGCCAAGGGTGGGGGTGGCCAGGGAGAGGGCAATGGGGGGAAAAGGAGACATATGTGATACTTTAAACAAGAATTTTAAAAATAAATAAATAAATAAATAAATAATAAAAAATGAGATGCCAAATGACCAAATAACCTTTAGGAAGTTCTGCTTCCAAATGGCCAAGCAAGCTCCTGCAGACAGACCCTTCCATAAGTAACAAGTATAAAGGCTGAACATGACACAGAAATCAACTATATGAAGGCATTGGAGAATGTACAAAATCTGCGAGCAGATTCTGGAGGGAAGTCAACACCTTTTATCCTAAGGGAATGCCACAGGTGCTAAAGTACAGCAGAAAACCCACAGTCTTTCTGGCCTGCAGACACAGTTCAAGGACACAGTTCAAGACAACCACTGCCACTAGAAAGAGAGAGGAATCTTGGAAAGGGGAGAGCCAGAAAGAGGAAGCCCCAGAATTCTATAAATTCTGCCCAACTATCTCTAAATAACTTCATTCAAGTACAAAGCTCAAAAATATTTAAAGAAATATAAGAATACCATGTTCTAATTGTAATTGACAATGTCTGGAATCCAGTCAAAAATACCAAACATGCAAAGCAGCAAGAAAATAGCACACATTTGTGAAAAGAAAAGAAGCAGGTAATAGAAAAAGACCCAGAAGTGACACAAGTGATAGAATTAGTAAATAAAGACATTGAAGTTATTATAATAACTATAAAGTTGTTATAAATATATTCCATATATCCAAAGTAAACAAAAGTATTAAATATTAAAGAGAGGCATGAAAGATATTTAAAAGATCCAAATTAGCCCTGGCCAGTGTGGCTCAGTGGTTGGAGTATTGTCCTGTGCACCAAAGGATCACTGGTTCCATTCCTGGTCAGGGCACATACCTAGGTTTGATCCCAGTCGGGGCACATACAGGAGGCAACTGATCAATGTTTCTCTGTCTCTCTCTCTCTCTCTCTTTAAAATCAATAAAATCAATAAAAACATATCCTCAGATGAGGATAAAAAAAAATAAAAAGACCCAAAGTGAACTAAAAATGAAAAACACAATGTGTTAAATACACTGGAAGGGATTAAGAGATCAGACACCACAGAAGAAAAGCTAGAATGGTGAATTCAATGATACAGCAATAGAATCTATGCAAAATGAAACAAAAAAAGTCTAAAAATATTAATACCATTGGTGAGCTATGGGACAGCTTTAAATAATTAATAATGTAACTAGAATCCTCAAAAAGGCAGGCAGGAGGGGGTCCAAAAAACATTAGAAGACATTAATAAAATTCTGAATGAAAATCAGATGTGCTCATTAGAGGAGATATTTTTAATTTTTTAATTTTTATTAATTACAGTTCATCAAATGTTTGAAGGAAACCTCTATTTCCTTCCAGAATAACTTTTAGGCCACACTTAGAGTTTCAACTTAAAAAAAAATCTTTGTCTTTCTTTTTTACACCAAGCAACAATGCATCAAACATGGTTGCTTTTTTCAGAAGAGATATTTTTAATGCTAGCATATATAAAAAACCATTTATAATGTTAGCAATGACAATACTACAGGTCTGACTACTACTATAAATACACATTTAGGATTAATTCAAACAGAAATACTTTATGAAGAGAGAGAAAAATAGAACTTACCCTTCCCTGGAATCCCCATCTGATTTATCAGTTGAACTTGTAGAAGAACTTAACTCCTCCTCAGAGAAACAATGGGTAAGTTTCCTTTTCTATTAAAGTTTGGAAAAACAAAATTCCACATGACAACACAACCAGAATGCAATAAACGAAAAGGTCTTGGATGCAATGTCTAGCTAGATTGTGCACTTAGATCCAATTTAACAAGAGAAACTAATGGATATAAAAATTGAAGTTATTTTACCCAAATCATGTCCCAGTTCACCCATGAAATCTACAAGAGAAGCCTGAGGAACATCAAGGTGAAGTTTTATAAGGCCCTGGAAAGTCTCAGCTGTGAAGACATTTCCTTTCCAAACAAGAGTGGACAAACAATTCTGGTATTCCAACTCCTAAGCAGAGGGCTGGTACCATAAGGAATATTGGCATTTTAAGCTAGATAGAACGCCACCTAAATAAAAGCAACCTCAGTTTGTTCATATGTGAGACACTTTCTTAAAATACAGCACTTTAAAGGATTATTTGATATAATTACACACAAACCTTACAACTTTGGAAAATGGAAAGGACCATCTCAATTAGTGAAACGACTAAATCACAGAATATTGTTAAGGAAACAAATCTTGCCCTGGCACTGGTATTTATGAGGTTTACTATATTAGGCTTGCCAGATGCAGACACGTCCACCTTTTCTCCTTCGGGCTAAGCAATGTACCTGAGCAAAGCTTCGGTCAGAAGACAACCTTGGAGCAGGGGTGAGCTGGCTTTCCTCTTGTGGCTGCCCTGGCCCCGGTGTACTCACAGAAGCTCTCCTCACTGAAGGGCCTGAAAAAGTGACCATCCCCAGCAGTGGTTTGTGATGGGCTGGCCTCAACAGAAGAGGGCTTTGCACTGGGTATGGGAGGTAACCCAGCAAGGACCAGTCCAGAAGTAACTCAGATAGCATATCACCATCACTCTGGTATCTGACACTTCAGTTCAAAGTTGAGCTCTCGGTCAACCAGCTCTGTGATCTTAAGCAAGATACTTAACCACTCGGAGCCTCAGTTCCTTCAGCTGCAAAATGGGATAATGCTGACTACCTTTGACAGTTACTGTAAATATAAATTGAGATAATGCCCTTAAAATGCTTACCATGGTGCATGAAACTTAATTAGCATTCCATAAATGGGAATGCCAGTACTGTCTTTAGTTAATAGTAATAGGAGTGATCACAGCATGTAGCCCTAGGCACCACCATTCTCCCAGTTTCCTCTCCCTGTTCCTTAGAAAACAGCACTTCTATGACCAGCAGACTCTGAACATGCAAACAAATTAAACACTCGATTTCCTGTCTGAAACCTTCCAGGAATTACGGCCACTCAAAGCCCTCTTACTCTCTTTTTAAAATCCTCTTCCACTGATAATACAAGTTCCAGATCCAACAGCCTATGCTGAATTGTTTTTAAAGGCTTGACTAAGAAATTTCAAAATTTCTTCCAAATCAGTTTCCAAAATGTATTACTATTGCTTGAAAATTCTTAACACCTCACAATCAGAACCAATACTTATGTCCGTGAGTCAAACCTCCAAAAGATGAAGAAAAGAGAACAACTTTACCTGAGGGGAATCTCTCTTCCTGTGACTGCTTTAGTCGCCTCCTCTCTCTTGCTGATAATGGTCTGTCCTTTTAAAGAAAGTCAGAGTTATTTCCATTTCTTCTCACCACTCTTACAACACCTATAATGCATGAAGTATCATGTAGCCCTATAGGAAAGACCTTGCACAGACCAGTCTGCATCAGGGTTACAGCTACTAGCTAGGACCGATCACAGCAGCCCCGTTTCTAGGAAGTACTGTACTCATTTTTGGAAGGACAACTGCGGAATTTTGCATTTCCTCCATTCAGAATCTACTTGGTCTCCTAGTTAACCATAAGTGACCATCTCTGGAACTTTAGAGTCTGTCCACTTCATCAGTGCTTCTACTAAGAATCACATATCTATTCCTTACAGTGTTTGGCAAAAAGTAGGGCTAAGATATTTTAATACAAAACTTCACAATATATGCAGGATTTCATAACCAAAAAGCTTTATAGGTTTTTTTTAATCTGACATATACCCCCACAAACCTTTGATGATGACATCTCACTGCTCCTGGAACTGCTCACAGACTCAGTGATCACTCTATTTTGGTTTTCAGCATCCTTTTGGGTTAATGTGACATCCCCTTTTCCAACAGCAGGAAGAGAAGGCAAACGTTGTGGCAGAGCCTCCTGGAACTTAAATATTTTTAAAAGAGGGGGAAATTATCAGTTTCATATGATAACGATAACCCACCTCCAAAGTACCCCTATTAGTAAGTTTCCTATGTATTCAACAGTGATTTGCTCTCAAAAACTTCAAAACACTGAATTTTGGGGGGAAGAAATTCTGCCAAAGCGAAGTATTATGAGAGTGTGCCTATAAAAGTTACTTCAAGAAATGGTGTAATATCTCAATTAAAGAAAAAAAAAGTAATGAGATGTCAACATGATTGTATACAGAAGATGGGGGAGAAACTGCTCATCAATATAACAGGGAGAATCGGATGTACTCATTAGCCTGTTTCTTTAACTCTCAATCTGTCCATCTTTGCTGAAAAAGACAAAATCCTTACTCTGCATCCAACTTACTGACATTTGAAAACTAATATCTTGCCCTTGTCACCACTCTAAATGTTCCTTGCATTTCCCGGGTGCCTATCTGGCAACTGCTAATCATTCTAAGTAGAACTTGAGCTTCCTACTTCCCAAGCAGTTGCACAATGACTTTGTCAAGAGATCTCGTCCAACCTGTCCTTTTTCCCCACTGTGTTCAGTCTGTTCTCTTTTCTTCTGCCGTCGCTGTCGAGACAGGGAAGGTTCAGACCCAGAGCTGTGTGGCTGTAAACCTGGGTGGATTCTGTCTTGTTTTTCCATAACCCACTCACCGGCAACTTGATCCTTAAAAAATACACACACAAAAACACACAAAATATAAAATAGTCTTTTGAATTTCCAAACAGCCAAACCCTCTATACCTACTTTTAAAATTATAAATGAAAATGAAAAGAAGTTGTTTTTCTCAAAATAAATGCGTATTTACAGTGTTTATAGGCAAAGACATAATGCTAAAATCAATTATTCATATTTTCTGGCTTTTTTCTTTTTCCCCAAATTAAAAATATAATTATTTTAATTAAATTATTTATATTGTTATTAACCTGAAACTACTAATATGCAGAAAACTAAGAAATACTTTAAATGAAATCCAATTCAACATATACATAATTTCCAAGTAAACATGAGTAATTTAGATGTACCATGAAAAATGCCTTTAAATTACCATGAAAAAAGCATTGAATTTGGAGTCGGATGGAGTCATATCTGAGAAATTTAATCTTCCTGAACCTCAGTTTCTTCATCCATATGTAAATGGGTAAAATGCTTCACACACATTCGTATGACTGTTGGAGAATTAGGAAATATAGTGCACTAAAGTACTTAGAACTATGTCTATCACATTAAATACTCAAAAAATCAGAGCTATTACTAGCAGTAGTAATGGTAAAATAAATTGCCTTTTAAGTTATATAAAGTTCACCAAAGGCTTAGTCTTTTTTATTTATTTGTTTTTAAAAATCCTCATCTGAGGACATGTTTTGCTTTATTTTTATTGATTTTTAAAAAAAATATTTTATTGATTTTTTTCAGAGAGGAAGGGAGAGGGATAGAGAGTTAGAAACATCGATGAGAGAGAAACATCGATCAGCTGCCTCCTGCACACTCCCTACTGGGGATGTGCCCGCAACCAAGGTACATGCCCTTGATCAGAATTGAACCCAGGACCCTTCAGTCCGCAGGCCAATGCTCTATCCGCTGAGCCAAATCGGGTAGGGCTATTTTTATTGATTTTAGAGAGAAGAGAAGGGATGGAGAGAAGGAGGGAGGGAGGCAGGGAGAAAACATCGATCTACCTGAAATCTGGGTATGTGCCCTGACCAGGAATCAAACCCACCACCTTTCAGTGTACAGACAATGTTCAACGAGCTGAGCCACCCTGGCCAGGGCAAGGACTTAGCATTTTATTGGGTAGCTGTTTTAGAAACTAATTTTATACCAAACATTAAAATAGATATTTAAGCCCTCGCCGATTTGGCTCAGTGGATAGAGTGTCAGCCTGCAGACCGAAGGGTCCCAGGTTCGATTCCAGTCAAGAGCACATACCTTGGTCCTGGTCAGGGCATGCACAAGAGGCAACCAATCGGTGTGTTTCTTTCACATTGCTGTTTCTCTCTGTCTTTTCCTCTTTCTTTCCCTCTCCCTAAAAAAAATCAATGGAAAAATATCCTAAGGTAAGGATTAAAAATAAAATAAAGTAGCTACTTAAATTTTTCAAACAAATTTTTAATATCAGAATATCTAAGTTTTCAAATAATTAAATATGGCTCAATCAACAATTTTTTTCAAGAGCCTACTATGTGGTACATTTTTAGGAAGAAAAATTAACAATGTAGTATTAATACAAAGTGAAATTGCTTCTAAGAGTCATTATCATTACGACATCATCTATGATTCATATCCTCTAACAAACACAAAACAGTGACTCCTACAGGTAACTAGAGGCCCAGTGCACGAAATTTGTGCACTCGGGGGCGGGGGGCCGTCCCTCAGCCCAGCCTGTGCCCTCTCGCAGTCTGGGAGCCCTCGGGGAATGTCCGACTGATGGCTTAGGCCCGCTCCCTGTGGGTCTAAGCCTTAGCACGGCCATGGAGGTGGGAGAGGCTCCTGCCAACACTGCTGCGCTCGCCAGCCGGGAGCCTTGGCTCAGGGCTTCTAGATGAGCAGCGTTTCCCCTGTGGGATTGCACTGACCACCGGGAGCAGCTCCCCCTGGTAGTCAGTGTGTGTCATAGTGACCAGTCGTTCTACCATTCGGTTGATTTGCATATTAGCCTTTTATTATATAGGATAACTTGTTAAGTTTATTCTTTCAAGAGTACACCTAACATTATGTATAAAATATAGTAAATGATTAAATTTTACAATATTACTACATAATATTCAAGCTGAACAAGACAACCAAGATAATAAACAATGATTGATATAATTCTGAAGCATGAGGTAAATGTTTCTCTGCTGGTAGTAAGCATAGGCTGTTCAAAATAAAGCTTATACAAGAGTGACAGAATAAATGATTAGGGGATTTCTCCATAAAATCCAATTGTCTTGGAAAAAAAGTTCTACTTTTAAAAATAGTAACACAAAAACAGGAAATGCTGGACATAAAATTCTATCAAACAAAAAATCTGCTCTAAAACCCTGATGTAAGCCTGGCTGGTGTGGTTCAGTGGTTGAGTGATTCGATTCCTAGTCAGGGCACATGCCCAGATTGCGGGCTCGATCCCCAACTGATTGGCTTGCAGGAGGCAGCCAATCAATTATATTTCTCTCTCATCAATGTTTCTATCTCTCTCTCCTTCTCCCTTCCTCTCACTCTAAAAATCAATAAAAACATATTTAAGATGTACTTTTTAAAAAACACTTATGTAACAAATTAATTTGATCAGGAACAAAACAAGATGTTCCCTCTCAACACTTTTATTTACACATTGTAGTGGAGGTTCTAGCCAGAGAAATTAGGCAAGAAAAAGAAATAAAAACAATCCTGATTGGAAAGGAAGAAGTAAAACTATCTCTGTTCACAGATGACATGATCTTATATTCAGAAAATCTTAAGGCATCCATTATAAAAAAAATTATTAGAACCAATAATGGGGTTCAGTAAAGGCTGTGTGGTATAAGATTAATATACAAAAATCAATTGTATTTCTATACACAAGCAATGAACACTATGAAAATGAAATTAAGAAAACAATTCCATTTACAATAGTATCAAATGGAATAAAATGCAAAGAAATAAATTTCACAAAATAAGTGCAAACTAAAAACAATAAAACATCATTATAAGAATTTAAAGAAGACCTAAATAAATTAAAAGACATTTCATGTCCATGTGTTTGAAGACATTCAGGATCATGCAAAAGTAGATTCACAGTTGTTTGTATAAAATAATACAATAATTAATAAACAATAATACAAGAATAAATTCTGTTTCACATACTCACAACTATAAGCCTACTTTTGCCCCACTCTGTATATTAAGATAGCAATATTCTGCAAATGAACCTCAGATTCGATGTAATCCTATCAAATCCCCCCCCTTTTCCCCCCAGAAATTGACAAGCTGATCTTAAAATTCACATGGAAATGCAAAGGACCTGAAATAGTCAAAACAATATTGTAAAATAAGAATAAAGTTAGAAGACTCAAACTTCCCAACTTCAAAACTTACTGCCAAGCTACCAATATTTAAAACAGGGTTTTACTAACATAAGGATAGACACATAAACCAGTGAAAAAGAATTGAGAGTCTAGAAATAAACCATTACATTTATGGTCTACTGATTTCCACCAAGAGTGCCAAGAAAATTCAATGGGGAAAGAATAATCTATAATAAAAGCATAATATGCTAATTAGACCACACGTCCTTCTGGGATCGAGGCAGCCTCCATGGCTGCAAGGGAGGGATCCAGGCAGCCACTGCGGCTGTGAAGGCCTACTCTTGCACGAATTTCATGCGTCGGGCCTCTATAATAATAAAAGTGTAATATGCTAATTAGACCAGACGACCTTCCGGATGAAGCTGAGGCTGCCCAGGTCCCGGGTGCCTGCCAGTGGCCAGAGGGAAGCTGGTGCCAGCAGCCAGGGCAAGGAAGACCTACTTTTGCACAAATTTCGTGCATGGGGCCTAGTGTCTTTTAATGAAAAGTGCTGGGATACCTGGATATTTACATACAAAAGAATAAAGTTGGACCTTTTTTTACACTATACGCAAAAATTAACTCAGAATGAATCATAGACCTAATGTCAGAACTAAAACTATAAACTCTTAGAAGACAACATAGGGGCAACTATTCATGACACCAAAAGCACAAGCAAGAACAACAAAGTGGACAAAATTGTATTTCATCACAATTAAAATCTTTTTCCTCTCAGCAATCCAATGAAGTATTATTGTCCCTGTTTTAAGGTGAAGACACTGAGGCTACGACAGTTAGATGATTTATGCAGGGTCCCACCACAGCTCTGAATCAAAGTTAGGACCTGAACCCATGTCTGCCCAATATTTCATCACACCATGAAAAGTCAAACCTTATTCTATTTGAATTAATATTTCCTTGTCAGCCAGCTCAACACAGTCGAACCAGTTTCAAATTCCATAATTCTCAGCCAGCAGGTCTAGATTTAATTCATTGTTGGAGCAATTAGAGGGCATGAAGCAGTGTCCCATGCACTGTGCAAAAGTGAGGAAGACTCCCCCGTGGCTGCCCTATTATCTAGGTGAGTGGGAGCCCCAGGGTTGTCCTGAATCTACGAGTGCTTTGCTGGCCTTGAGTGGGCAAGGGGGTGGGCAAAGGTGCCAATGGTGCCTCAACTTCTCTACTCCCACTTCAACCAGAAATGTTGAGGTTTTCTGATATTTTGGGTGGGAGGGAGACAGGGACAAAAGGATGAAGGGATAGAAGGAAAAGAAGAAGAAGAGGGGGGAAAGAAGAAAGATGTGAGTTACCTCTACCCAAGAATTTCTGTTTAATTTACAACAGAGCCTTAGCTATAATGAATGAAACCACAGGGTGAAATCTCAGAGAACAGTGAAAAGAAGATGGTATGTAAGGACCTAAGACACATTCCAGAGGTAACTAAAATTCTGTGATGAGGACTCTCCCTATTTTAAAAATTCTTTGCAATCAAGTACCACAGAGGAAAAAAAGAGGGGTCACATGCATTATGGGGGAAAAACTTTGTATTAGAAAAATAATGGTTTTGATATTCTTGAAACAGGTCTTTAAATACAATTTGTCCCTCTGCTTAATTAACTGCAGATTGCAGAGAACATATTCTGTGGCAAGACTTTGTTCTACTGACACTACCATCTAATGAGATATAGATTATTTTAGACTATTTCAGAAAATGTCTTCTGCACATTGATTCTGATTACATGGCTATTAAAACAAGCATGAATTATCCAGCCAGATTTCTCCTTCCCCCAAATTTGACCCTCATGGATCTTCAATCGTTAAAAATAAACAAAATTAAAAACTGTAGTGCTTCAATGAACACTATCAAGAAAGTGAAAATACAACCTGGTCGGTGTGGCTCGGTTGGTTGGATGGTCACCCCATGCACCAGGAGGTGGCAGGTTCAATTCCTGGTCGGGGCATGTGTAGAGGCAGCCAATTGTTCCTCTCTGACATCGATATTTCTCTCTCTCTCAAAAATCAATAAAATAAACTAAAAATAAAGTGAAAAGACAACCCACAGAATGAGAGATAATATTTTCAAACCTTATATCTTATAAGGGACTGACATCTAGAATAAAGAATTCTTATAACTCAACAACAAAAAGATAAACCAACTAAAAAATGGGCAAAGGATCTGAATAGATATTTCTCCAAAGTAGGTACACTAATGGCCAAAAAGCACATGAAATGATGCTCAACATCATTAGTCATTAAGGATACAAAGCAAAACCACAATAAGATACCACTTAACACCCACTAGGATGGCTAGAAAAAAAAAGTGTTGGTGAAGATGTGGAGACATTATAACTCTCATACATTGCTGGTAGGAAGTAAAAGGATGTAATTGCTTTGAAAAACAATTTGCAATTCCTCAAAAAGTTAAACATACAGTTACCATATGACCCCTCAATTCCACAACTAGGTATATACCCAAGAGAAGTGAACATCCACACTAAAAACTTGTACAAGAATGTTCATAGCAGCATTATCCGTAGTAGCCAAAAAGTGAGAACAACCCAACTGTTCATCCACTGAGGAATGAAGAAATAAAATATGATACATACATACAGTGGACTTTAATTGGCAATAAAGAGGAATGAAATACTGGCACATACTACAAGTATAAACCTTGAAAACATTATGCTAAGTAAAAGAAGTCAGACACAAAAGACCATATGCTGTATTATATGGTTCTTCTATTTATATGAAATGCTCAGAATGGGCAAATCCGAATAGACAATAGGAGCTGGGGGCTGGGAGCAAGGAGAAATGAAGCGTGACTATCATTGGATATGGGGTTTCTTTTTGAGGTGATGAAAAAGTTCTGGAATTAGACAGTAGTAATGATTGCAGAAGTTTATAAATATAATAAAAACCAGTGAATAGGCACCTTAAAATTTTTTATAAAAGCCCAGCCGGCATGGCTCAGTGGTTGAGAGTGGACCTATGAACCAGGAGGTCATGGTTAGATTCCCAGTCAGGGCACATGCCCGGGTTGCGGACTCCATCCCCAGTGGGGGCATGTAGGAGGTACTAATTGATGATTCTTTCTCATCACTGATGTTTCTATCTCTCTCTCCCTCTCCCTTCCTCTCTGAAATCAATAAAAATATATTTTTAAAAAAGTGAACTTGAATTTAATTTGACAGTCAAGCAGAACAAGTAAGACACACAAAACTTTATCTATAAGGTACTAAGGATTCCAGTGTCCAAAGAAAGCTTAAGACTATATTTTGGTTTAATCCAATGGCTTTAAATGATAAAAGCAGTATACTTGTTCTTTTCCATAAAAACAAAACTTTATTAAAAACATCTGAATATAAATGTATAAAATAGTTTTAATGTTTATATTAAATGATGTTAAATAAAATATATAATGTATCAAATCCAAATATATATAGCATAGATTATAAAAATATAGTCAATATACCTATTAAATCTATTTATAAAATATTTTACACAAAAAGAGTAAAGTTAATTAAATGTTCTGTTTTTTTCTCTCATCCTCAGCTATTACCATGCTTCATCTAATTTAGGTTTCTTTCCAAGTTCAAGTAGAAGATGGCCATTAAATATACTCAGAATAGTCTCTCAGTATCAAAATCCTTCTGTTCCTTTTTTTTGGTTACTTTTATTTATCTTCTCTTCTTCCTTCCCCTTTGGTTCCAACATATAGAATATTTGTTTTTACTCCTTAAGAAATCAGATCAATCCACTAATTTTTTCCTTCCTTCCTTCCTTCCTTCCTTCCTTCCTTCCTTCCTTCCTTCCTTCCTTCCTTCTTTCCTTCCTTCCTTCTCCACTAACTTTTCAAAAGCAAGAAGGAATGTGATATTAACTAAGTGTTGGAACTACCTATCCACTTGGAGGACTAAGGAAGAATGATGATATTGAAATGGGAAAAAAAACATACAAATAGCATGCTTCCCCCAAGTACCTTATGCCAGGGCACTGAAGGCACCTAAGAATCCCTGGGTCTCATCCTTTGGTTTCCATTGTGTTTAAACTGGTACACTGAAGAGTTGATTTTCCTAAAACCACAACTAGAATACAACCAAATAACACACCCCACGCCTTTGTAACCACACTTTCCAGTCTTCTGAGATGAACACCTCATGCACATCACTCACCTGGCCCTTTGGCTTTTGGTCTTTGTTTAGGGGCTGCATTGGCTTCTCTTTTCTTTCCTCAATGACACTGTTAGAGGACCACGTAGGAATTAGGTTTCTAGGTCGAGTGCTGGACTTAGTGTTATCCTGCAGCCTCTCCTTCACTTGAGAAATATTACATTTACCTTCTAGCTCATTAGAGACATTTATGTATCTTGGCTGATTCTCTTGAACTAACCCGTCGCTCAAGTTCCTTTCTGCAGGTAAGATGTCAATGTTCACTCTACTGATTGTAGCTAGTGATTCTGTGGTACTGCTCATGTCTGCTTTGCAGGTGTGGCCTTTCAGACTTGTAGGTGTCTTCAAGGGGTCAATGACTATGTGTTTCTCCTGGGATAAACCTTTGTCTTCATCCTAAGTGAAATGCTTCCAAGTTATTACAGCACTCTTCACACCATATAAACAAATTAGCTCAAAATGGAACAACAGGTTCCTCACAAAGTTAAACATAGGATTACCTGATGACCCAGCAATCCCACTCCTAGGTACATATCCCAAAGAACTGAAAGTAGGAACTCAAACAGGTATTTGTGCACCAATGTTTATAGCAGCATTAGTCACGATGACCAAAAGGTGGAAAAGACCCAAATGTCTATTAGCAGATGAATGGATAAACAAAATGTGGTATACATATAGTGGAACATTATAAAGCCATAGAAAGGAATGAAGTTCTGATACATGTTACAACATGTATAGTCCTTGAAAACATGCTAAGTGAAATAAGTCAGACACAAAAGAATAAATATGGTATGGTTCTACTTATATAAGATACCTAGAACAGGCAAATTCATAGAGGTTAACAAGGCCTGGGAGTGGGGAAAAATGTAGAGTTAGTGCTTAATGGGTACAGAGTTTTTGTTTGGAATGATGAAAGTGTTTTTAGAAGATAGTGGTGATGGTTGCACAACACTTTGAATATAATTAAGGCTACTAAATGGTACACTTAAAAATGGCTCGCCCCGTCAGTGTGGTTCAGTGGTTGAACATCGACCCATGAACCAGGAGGTCTCGGTTTGATTCCTGGTCAGGGCACATGCCGGATTGTGGGCTTGATCCCCAGTGGGGGGCATGGAAGAGGCAGCCGATCAATGATTCTCTCTCATCACTGATGTTTCTATCTCTCTCTCCTTCTCCCTTCCTCTCTGAAATCAACAAAAACATGTATTTTTTAAAAAAGTTAAAGATAGAATTACCAAATTTCAAGTCCTAGGAATATACCCAAAAGAACTGAAAGCAGGCCCTGGCCAGGTAGCTCAGTTAGTGAGAGCATTGTCCCATTACACCAAAGTTTCAGGTTTGATCCCCAGGTAGGGCACATACAAGAACCAACCAATGAATGCATAAATAAATGGAACAACAAATCGATGTTTCTCTCTATCTATCTCTCTCTCTCTCTCAAATCAATAAATATTAAAAATTAATTACTAGAAGAAAATAAAGAATTGTACACAAATGTTCATAACAATAACCAAAAGGTGAAAACCACCCAATATCTATCAATGAATAAATGGATAAACAAACTGTGGTATATACATACAATGGGATATTATTCACACATACATATAAATGAAGTATTGATACAAAAACATTATGTTAACTGAAAGAAGCCAAGACACAAAAGGTCACATATTGTATGATTCCATTTATATGAAATATCTAGCAAACCCATAAGAGACAGAAAACACACTGTTGGTGGTTTTCAGGGGCCAGATAGGAATGAGGATGACTAATAAGTATGGGGTTTCATTTGGAGTGACGTGAAAATGTTTTAGAACTAGATAGAGGCGATGGTTTCACAACACTGTGAATGTACTGAATGCAATTAATTGTTCACTTTAAAACGGTTAACTTTGCTATAAAGCGTTAATGGGGGAAAGAGGGACACATGTAATACTTTGAATAATAAAGATTTTTTTTAAATGGTTAACTTTGTTATATAAATTTCACCTCAATAAAAGAAATTCTTAGAATGAAGTTATTACAGCACTGACTTCATGAAGTTTGACAGCCCACTTTGAATAAAGTGAGCTAAACGAAATCACCTTCACCAGCATTCTTTCTCTACAATACACAATTAATTACATAACAGAATCTCCAGTAAAGCCTAATCACTTCACATAAAGTAACTTATTTATATAACCTATCATTTTAATACAGTTTCTAAACATGTATCCTTTTAAAAAGAAACATACCATTACATATGCCTTGGAGCCCTCAGAAGACTGTGGTTGTGGGGGAACTACTTCATGATTTGATTCAGCCTTTCCAGAAAACATTGAAGAAACAGGCTTGGATTTAGAGTCACCATTTTTAATATTATTTTTGGAGGTTTTTCTTTATGAGGAAGAAAAGAAAAAGTTATCAATATAGTTAAAATGAAAAGTTTTTTTCTTTATATTATCAATATATTGCAGATGACAGATATATGAGAAAATGTGTGTATGTATAACATTCCCTTACAGAATTGCTTAATTTATAGAGAACAGTCTTTTAAAAACCAGGGGTAATTCTACAAAACACTTGATCAGTACTCTTAAAAAACAATCAAGGTCATGAAAAACAAAGAAAGTGAAAATTGTCCCAGACCCAACCTAACTAAGGAGACATGAGGACTAAATGTAATATGATATCCTGGATTGGATCCTGAAATAGAAAAAGACATTAGTGGAAAAACTGGGGAAAGCTGATGAAAGTCTGGAGTTTGTTTAGCCAACAGTAAGGTACTGATGAGGGTTCTTAGTACTAACAAATGTACCATGGTAATGTTAGGTGAAACTGCATGGCAGGTATATAGAAAGTCTGTGTACCATCTCTCCAATTTTGTATTTTCTGTAAATACAAAATTTTTCCAAAATAAAAATCTTTTGAGAAATTGCCCTGGCCGCCTGGCTCGGTTGGAGCGTTGTTCCATGCTCTAAAAGGTTGTGGGTTTGATTCCCAATCAGGGCACATACGTAGGTTGCAGGTTCAATCCCTGGTCAAGGTGCATATGGGAGGCAATGTTTCTCTTTATATCGATGTTTCTCTTTCTCTCTCTCTCTCTCTCTCTCTCTCTCTCTCTCTCTTTCTCTCCCTCCACCCCCACTTCCTCTCTCTAAAATCAATAAACATACTCTTAGATGAGGATTAAAAAAAAATCTCTGAGAAACTGCCTCACGTATAGAGGTACCAGGATAATTTTCATCTTCAAGTTTCATATGTTTGAAATACCACCACAACTGCTTTGAGAAGTTTGAGAGTAAAAATGATTGGTAATACTCAGCCTTGACTTGCAGAATAAATATATAGAGAAACACTATCCCCAATTGTTCTAGTGTGACGTTTCTACAACAGGGCTAAACCTCTGGAAAATTCAAGAGAAGCATGAAGACTAGCACTGGAGACTGAAGGTCAAAGTTCTGTTTGGTGGGAAATTAGAGACAATGTAAACAAAAAGGTAGTCCTTTATCCCTGGGACTTGTCTCCCAAATTTAACATGTCACAAAGCAGAGATGATGAAGGCCTTGCTTAGCCTCAAGGTTTAGATTCTGGAATATCTGCTCAGTGAAGGTAGGACCTGCAAGTCAAAGAAAATAATTCTCTTTCTCTTGAGAAGTCATGAGTGAAGAGGGAAGTTTATGAAGGTCTCAGAAATCTGAGCACTATATTTTAGATGTGACTATTATCTTACATAGTAAATAATGTAATAGGTTTCTTTGATAATCTCTCATTTTAAAATGGTTTCTAAAACACATGCCTTTTTAAGAGAATCATACTCAATATGTCTTGGAATCCTCTGAGGAATGTTAAAGTGATTCTCTGAATGGTTCTCTCAATTTCTGATTTTAGCAAATCTCAACATATGTTCTAATCATGCAATTTCACTTCATGTTTAAAAGGAACTCACCATAAATTCTTGCACATTAAAATTATAGAAACCACCCTCTTTTACTCCATCTATATAGCCCAGCTACTTGCAAGGGAAGTATCTTACGCCTTTGTGGCCTCCAAAAAGCAGAAGATTTGGCGCTTTATGTAAGGCTGCCTCAGGATGCTCCTTACAGAGGGTCTTTCCTCAGGCCTTTTGCTCAGCATTGTCCGTATCAGTTCTGCCAGCTCTGGGCTATAATCTTTCGGCATTGGTGGCAGCTACAAAGAGAAATACTACAATTATGATGAATCGTCTTGTGAAGCAAAGTAAATGAAGGTAGAGTTTTCCAATATTTATTTTAAGTCATTATCCACATAAGCATAAAATAACCAGTATTAGTCTACAGGAAGCATACTGATGTCCTGGTTATAACAGCAAGTTGTAAGGTTGTAAAAGTATATTCTTCAACCAGCATTCCCATTTGAGGACTCCCTCCTTCAGAAATAAGGGCATGAGACATCCTGTCAAGATGGCAGCATAGGTAAACATGGTACTCACATCCTGCCACACCACAGTAAAATTACAACTAAACTAAAGAACAACCATTATTCAGAACCACCTGAAATCTGGCTGAATGGAAGTCCTATAACTAGGAAATTAAAGAAGAAGCCACATAGAGACTGGTAGGAGGGGAGGAGATGCGGAACAGGCTGGTCCCACACCAATGTGTGGCGGTTAAAAATCAGGAGGGATATTTCGGCTGCAGAGGTCTTCCTGAGGAGCAATAGGTTCCAGGGTTCCAGTGCCAGGAAGAGAGTCGCCACTGCCTCTGGCTGTAAAAATCAGTACAGAGTGAGACCAGGGGGGATAGAGGCCTGGCTGGAGTCCTAGGCAGTTCCTCTTAAAGGGCCCACACACAGACTTACTCAGACTCATCGTCTGAGGTCCAGCACTGGGGCAGCAGCTTGAAAGACACCAGAGACATACAGGGAGAAACTGAATGGCTGGCATCAGGGTGACAGCTGGGAGGGGCAGTTTTCTCCCAGACAAAAGTCCTGGCAGAGGCCACTGTTCCATTCTCCCACAAAGCTGGCAGGTGGGCGATTCCATCAACCTCACTCACACTGTTTGCTTTTCCCTGGTGACTCCCTGAGGCCCTGCCCTACCCAACTTTTGAGCCCACTCAAGCTGTTTCCAGTGGTTTTTTCATAACAATGGCCTGTCTTGGCTCTTGCTTCAGATTTTCCTAAAACCTCTCAAAAAAGCAGCATCTGGCCTGAGTAAGCCCCACACCTCTCGTTAAATGACCCAACAATGCCTGGGACTAGCAGCACCTGGCCTTGGTTCACAGCTTGGTCTCACCTGAGTTCCTCTAAGTCCAGCACAAGTAGTGGCCATCTGCAGATTACTTTGTAGCTCATGTCATGTGGTCCTGGGCAGAACACAGGTGGTGCCTAACCTTGGCCTGTACCTCCTGGGAGGGCCCAGAGCCAGCACACCCAGTGGACAGTTTCAGACCATGTCAAAGCACCACCACCCAATCACCTCCACAAGTGACACACTCAAGGGGCAGACTCAGCAGGCACCAGAGCCCTGCTGAAGTAAGTCCTGCTCTGTGGAGTGGACCACCACATAGCTGATCCTCCACAGTAGTCAGAGGTTGATGGTTGTAGTCAATCCTTGCAGCGGATCATCCTGAGGATAAATCCCTCCCACTGATGCACTAACAGCAATCAAGGTTCAACTACAACAGGAGGGTGTACACAGCCCACATAGGGAGTTCACCTGGAGTGTCCAGCCTGGGTGATCAGGGAGGCTGTGCCATAGGACCCTATAGAACACCTACTAAATTAGGCCACTCTACCAAGCCTAGAAGACATAGCAACTCTACCTGATAATAGAAACAAACACAGGGATGCTGCAAAAATGAAGAGACAAAGAAACATGTCCCAAATGAAAGAACAGAACAAAACTACAGAAAAAGATGGGAGGGCAGCTGGCAGGGTGGGTGATAAAGGTGAAGGGATTAAGAAGTACAAATTGATAGTTACAGAATAGTCATGAAGACGTAAAGTTCAGCATAGGGAATATCCTATATAATAAAAGCCTAATATACTAAGTGTCCAGTCATCCGTTCAACCAAAGTGTAATATGCTAATGATATGCTAAGGCCACTCAACCGCTCGCTATGATGTGCACTGACCACCAGGGGGCAGACAGTCAACCAGTTGCTATGATGTGCATTGACCACCAGGGGGCAGCCACTCCAACTGGTAGGTTTGCTTGCTGCTGGGGTCCGGCAATCAGGACTGAGTGAGACGGGCCAGACACCCCTGGAACCCTCCCGTGGTCCCTCCCAGGACCCGATCATGCATCGGTGGGGTCCCTTGGCCTGGCCTGCACCCTCTCGCAATCTGGGATCCCTCAGGGGATGTCCGACTGACGGTTTAGGCCTGATCCCACAGCAGGATCGGGACTAAACCGTCAGTCGGACATCCCTCTCGCAGTCCAGGACCACTGGCTCCTAACCACTCGCCTGCCTGCCTGCCTGATCACTCCTAACCACTCTGCCTGCCTGCCTGATTGCCCCTAACCACTCACCTGCCTGCCTGATTGCCCCTAATCACCTCTGCCTTGGCCCCCGCCCTCACGGCTTCATCTGGAAGGTCGTTCAGCTGTCTGGTCTAATTAGCATATTATGATTTTATTATTATAGATGTGTGTACATGTGCATATATACACCTAGAGTTATATCTATATAAGACAAGAAAAAGCCAGGAAGGCCATGTACCAAATTGTTGGCAATGGTTATCTACAGGGGATTAAAATGGATAGGAGAGGGGAATTTTACTCCTTTCTTGTTTGATTCTTTAAATAGTATAATTATGGAAGATTTTTACTTCTTTTGTATTTTTCAATATCTAATTTTTAAATATTAAACAATTTAATATTTCTCAAATTAAAAAATTATTTTTAATTTGATTAAATTAAATCAGGTCATTTATAGCCTTAAACTTGTTGGTATATGGATGCCTGACACTGCAGAGGGCAACTAACCTCATGGAACTAACATATAAAGTTGGTCACTTTGGTATCAAAGGAACAAGTTCAAATAGAATGGACTCATTTTAATTATTTACTTATTTTAAATATGTTTTTATTGATTTTAGAGACAGAGGAAGAGAGAGGGATAGAGATAGAAACATCAGTAAGAGAGAAACATCGATCAGCTGCCTCCTGCACACCCCTACTGGGGTCAGAGCCCGCAACCTGGGCATGTGCCCTGATTGGGCATTGAACCAGGGAACTCTTGGTTCAAGGATCGATGCTAACCACTGAGCAACATCAGCCAGGCAAGAATGGACTCATTTTAAATGGGGCTCATTTGACCATAAGCTCTTTAGGAGAAGCTACCAATAGTCCCTTAGGGCACTGCACATCCTGTGGCTATACATAGTGGTTTTCAAAAAGCCAATTCCTTGGAGCCATTAAGCCACTTTTACAGATTAATATTAACACATTCCGTACCGCTCAGGAGTTTTCTCATGTTTCGCGCGCCATCTGTTAGGACCGCTCACGAGTGTTCTCGTTTTTCACGCCCATGGAAAAAGGAGCGAATCTAGATACTTATGTAAATTTTGTTTGGTCCCTCTTCATAGAGGAAAATGTTTTACGCAGTGCCATATGTTAAAAAAGTACTAGGAACTTTAATTGTTTAATTGTTTTTGTAAATAAAAATGTTATAATTATTGGAAAACAACACCTAAAGTGCATTATGATGATTTAAATAACGTGCAGTTTGCCCAAAAATGTGCGGTCCCTGGCGTATGTCTTAGAGATTTCTATGCGGTATACAATGTGTTAAGAAATGATCAATTCCTTCTCCTCCAGTTCAACCTTTCCCACAGAAGAGACCCACCGTTCTTAATTATCCACCCAATAATGATTACTCACATTTATCAGTAGCAACTTACAAAGCTGCATTAAATTAACATTGCTCCAAATATTTAAAACAATTAGTTCCAGAATTTTCCTTACCTTTCCTTCAATAATCCGATAAACTAAAGAATTCATGTCTTTTGCATTGAAAGCATGCTTCAGGGTGGCCATTTCATAAGCACAGCATCCCAGAGCCCAAACATCAGACTAGAAAAGAAAAACAGTAAATGGTTATATATCAGAATGCCTTATTTACATTTTTCCTCCTAAAAAGAAAAAGACATTTTCGTTACACCAATTCACAGAGAATTCTTTGACATAACTATTCTGATGAGCTTTGAAATCATGAATACTGTCCTAGAGACAAGGTGAGCTGGCATATTGTCCTACCTTATAGTTGTAGGGTTTGTTTGAGAACAATTCAGGGCTCATATAGTAGGGTGTACCAATGAGGGTGCTAGCCATATCACAGTGGTTCTCTAACACTCGGGCAATTCCTAGGTCACCCACTTTGATGATGTTTGTTCTCGTTAGGAAGACATTCTGAGTTTTCAGATCTCGGTGAAGGATGTGTTTTTCATGTAAATACTGAAAAGAGAAATAAAATTTCACTAAGTATAAATATACCTATCTACTTATTTACTCCTGACTTCTTTATACCATTAATAATTACATGAGTTAAAGAGCCATAGTTATCTACATATCAAAACACTATTGTTTTATAGTCTCTAAATAAAAAGTCTGATTTACAACTTTCCAAAGTAAAAAAATTGCCCTAGCCAGGTAGCTCATTTGGTTAGAACATTGTCCTTATACGCCAAGGTTGCATGTTCGATCTTTGGTCAGAGCACATACAAGAATCAACCAATGAATGCATAAATAAGTGGAACAAAAAGTCAATGTTTCTGTCTCTCTCTCTTCCTTCCTCTCTCTCTCTCTAAAAAAAAAAAAATACCACAGGAAATTAAAAAACAATTATACATTAAAATAAAATAAAAAGGGTGAGCTCAGCAATAGCAACTGTTAGGGCAGCAACGGCAGTAGAGTGGGTGGTGCTGGGCAGAGCGGGTTGGGGCAAGTGCATGATGGTGAACACACTGGTCAAGTCCACGGTGTGGAAGTCCACCCCACCGGGCCTGGGGCAGGGGCCCACGCTCCAGACGCTGCAGCTGCACAAGTAGCCCATGCTCCCACCTCCAAGACCTGAACGACATCACCCACAATGTCCACTACAAGAACTACCATGTCCGCAGACTCAACAGAAGCCACATGCTCCCTCATGGGCCCTGGCTGGGTGAACCTGGCCCTGACCCTCAGGCCACCTCTGGGGCCTCAAAAATTCACCGGTGGGCTCAAGACAATTTCACAGAGGAGTACTGAGCACAGGCAAACCCCGGGCACCTGGGGTTCCCCAAATGCTCAGCAGCCACCCACCATACACATGTGTACTAGAGCATATATTAAAGGTAGACAATTGCCTTTTTAAAAAGTAAAAAATTCCAGTATCTTTCACAATTGTTTATTAACCATTGTATCATTTAGTGCTTACAAACTCCCACTGAGGAGAAAAAAACAACTTTACAAGGTCAGAGGCACTTTCCTCTCAGATTCATAGACTCTTCAGCTTAATAATATTTTCAAATACAACAAGTTCACATTTATTTACAGAGAGTATCCTAGAATTTAAACTACAAGGTCAACTAATTCTGGACAAGTCTGTCCAAATCCAGAGGATTTCGTAAACAGTCTCGCTACTGCATGTGTGTATATTAAACCACAAACATGTTTTACCTTTCCACTCACTTTGCCACAAGGTTAAAGCCCCAAATCCAATGGTTTAAGCATATTCATTAGCCCAACCACCTTTCAGTATGACACAGCTGACCAGCTGATAACAAGCATGGTCATTCTTTGCTCTCTGTCAACTCAGGGCCCTTAAAATGGACTTTGGTATAAATATTAAATGAATGGAGAATTGGCTTTTCCTCCAATTAGACATGAAATCCATGTCTACTTCAATATGGGTATCACTCATTCAGAAACATTCCAATGCTACAACATGAGCAACCGGATCCACTTCACAAATGGATTTGCAAAAAAATCCATTTTTTTCATGTACACATTTTGGGAAGAATTTCCCTAAAATCCACCTGCCCTCCCCTGGCCTCTTGGAACAAGCAGGATTCTGTGAGTCTGGACCAGCCGTGGGCAAACTACGGCCCACGGGCTGGATCCAGCCCGTTTGAAATGAATAAAACTGAAAAAGAAAAAAAGACTGTACCCTTTTATGTAATGATGTTTACTTTGAATTTATATTAGTTCACACAAACACTCCATCCATGCTTTTGTTCCGGCCCTCCGGTCCAGTTTAAGAACCCATTGTGGCACTCGAGTCAAAAAGTTTGCCCACCCCTGGTCTGGACAGTACCTGCAGAGCCATGGCGATCTGAACAAACCACTCCACCACCTGACTTTCAGGCAGGAGCTGCCCTTTCTGCTCCTTGAGCTTTCGGTACAGATCACCTCCTTCGCAGAAGCCCATGACGATGTACAGCAGACCGTCCCCTCCCTCCCAGGACTCCTTGTAGGTGACAATATTGGGATGCTTCAGCTGGGACAAGAGCTGGGCCTCTTGTTCAGCAGCTCGCCGCTCTCGGCTGGAGGCATTTCGCAGGTTCAGTTTTTTGATGACATACTACAAAGAAAACATGTGTTTTTACAATGTACAAATAAACATACAGCTTTATAGGTTCAGAAGCATTTAGCGCTCTCCTAAATGACCTCAAAATTAATCTTCTGGAACCTACTCGTTTTAGTATTCAAAAAACAAAATTGACAAGAAAAAAACCCGTTTTCACTAATAGTACTTTTTACAAGTTAGCTAATAGTAGGGTAGTCACACAAAAAAATTCTTCAGACAGAATGGATCCATGGGTTGCATGAAGTTTTCAAAGGGATCTATAGCCCAATAAGGTTAAAAAAATCACTCTCAACATACAAAATTATTCCCACATTAAAAAAAAAATCAATATCCTCTCACACCTAATACACTACCCTCAATCAATCAAAAGACCACACAATTATCACTCAACGAACACATATATAATTGTGCTTTGTAAAATGTAAACTTCTGCTCAAATGTGAGGGGCTATCCTCAACTCAAAAACCCAATGACTGCTCCCCTCACACACACACCTCTGCCTACTGAATAGCTCTCTTATGCTTTTGTTCCAGGCAGAGTGACCAGCACCACCCCCGAGACAAAGAAGGGCAGGTGAGAGTCTTATACTTAGGTGGGCCTCTGGAAGCTTGCCTGGGGTAGCCCCCTTGTGTCGGTGTAATTATCAATGGCACCTCCTTTCAGCTTCAAACTTGTCCCAGTCTGTGCAATATATTATATGGTCAACTTATTTATAAACCACATTAAAGAACTGGCTGGCTCAAAAATAAAGAACTGGCTGGCTCCTTATCCTGAAGTTGAGACAAAGTGCTTTAAGCAAAGGAGTGACACTACACCTGACTTTTAGAACAATCACTAAGATTGCAATGAAAGGGATGGACTGGAGAAGAGCAAGTCGTGAGGCAGGAGGGGCCAGGGGGAGGCCTGGACAAGAGTTTAACCTGGAGATAAAGACGTCCTGGCCTGGGGTGGTACCAGTGGAGATGGAGAAGAGCCTGCGGGCTTAGTGGACAGATGAATGGGGGTGAGGGGAAGAGGGGAACCAATAACGACTCCCAGGTGCCCAGCACGCGCAACTGGCTGGTTGGTGGTGCTACTCACTGCAACAGGGGTCAGGAGAGAAGGCTGGCATAAAGGTGATGAGTTGAGTTTTACGCATGCCCACTGGCCTCCAGGTCATATGCATGGGGCCCGTCCCTCAGGGAGTAATATTTGCCAGGCGCTGTGTTAGGTCCCGAGAACGTTTGCTCTCAGGGATCGTTGAGCGTGCTCCGGAGAAGTGTCCATCAAGCACACAATGAACACACAAAGGAGAGGTACAGGGTGTTCGGGGTGCGTATTACAGGAAGGTATGGCCTAGTCTCGGTGGTCTGGGACACTGGCCCCGAGGAAGTGCCCTCGGGGTGAGTCCCCTGCAGACCACCCCGGGGTCTAACGTTTGGACAGAGCCCTGGGCGAACGAACCCCTGCGTGTTCCCCGCCCCCGGATGGGCCCCAACTCCGCCGACCTGCCTGCCGTCCCGCCGGTGCCTCACGAGCGTCACCTCCCCGTAGCTGCCCCTACCAACGATCCGCAGATAGCAGTAGGCGGCCAGGGGCATGTTCCCGGCGCGGGGCAAGAGTTGGGGTGCGGCGCGGCAGCTGGCCACAGCGAAGGGCCCCACTCATGCCCGAGAAGCTGCCCGGCCGGAGGCTGCCGAGAGGGCCCGGCTCGGGCGCGAGCGCAAAGCCCAGGCCCACGGAGACGCCGCTGCCATAGCGATCCCCGCCGGCGCCGCTCTGCGCATGCTCGGGCGGCCCGCGAGGCTCCACCGAGCATCCGCCGGCGCCGGAGGACCCGCCATAGAGCCGAGGCGCCGGGCGGCCAGAGCGTCTCCGCCGGGCCTGCGCGCACTCTCAGTTCCACCGCCGCGAACTCCCGGGTTGCGGGCCAGAATACGGTCATGGGAGCTGCCCGCTTGTTGAGCATTTGTTCTAAGCGCTTTGCGCATGTTGATCATTCATTTTAGAAGTAATTATTGCCCGTCTACCATCTGCCAGGCTGACAAATTCCCTGCCCTCCTGGAGCTCACATTCTAATGGGAGTGGGTGATAGTGACAGACTCTACCAGCGGTTCTCAACCTGTGGGTCGCGACCCCTTTGGGGGTCGAATGACCCTTTCACAGGTGTCACCTAAGACCATCGGAAAACACATATATAATTACATATTGTTTTTGTGATTCATCACGATGCTTTGATTATGTTCAATTTGTAACCATGAAATTGGGGGTCACCACAACATGAGGAACTGTATTAAAGGGTCGCGGCATTAGGAAGGTTGAGAACCACTGTTCTAAGCCCTGTGGGGATAAGTTCCACCCCGTCTAGATTTCTATTGCTCTTTCATGCTCCTCTTTAGCTTCTGACCACTCCTTTGACTCACTGGGCCTCCTTTGACTTGCATCAGCTCCTTCTCCCAAGCATCAGCTCACAGAACACAGCAAGGCACTCAAGTCTCATCACTGTGGTGCCCTAGTGCTTGGCACTGTGCCCAACCTACCACAAGGTGATCCATACTAGTGTAGGAAAACTTCAAGGGTACATTTTAATGTTGATCCAGCTCAACTTTTACAGAGGCCAGAAAACAGGCCAAAAGGTCATTATGGCCTGGGGACAATAAACCTTTCCCAGAAGCTGCTCTGTGAGACAAAGTCCAGGACAAGCAAATAGAGATCAAAGAGGCCCCTGGGTCCCCTCACCATATCGGGGTCACAGCAGCCAGTACATTTCACCCAGGGCCCTGGAGTGGGTTGACCCGGGGCCATGTCTGTCCAGTGTGCGGTGGCTTGTAGGAGACAGCGAGGGTTTGGGCATAAAAATTAAGAAAGTGCAGGTAAAAGAAGGGTCTTTGACTCTGCTTCTTCCTTCTTCCTGATAATGCAGAGGGCCTTTCTGCCATTACATGATAGGCTTGGGCTTTGGAGATGGAAAGATCTGGGTTTGGATACCTGCTCTGTCACTTGCTGGCCCCGTGCATCAGAGCTCGGTGCTGAGCCCCAATGCAACACGGAAGTCTCTCACAGGCTCAGAGGTACACCAGGAGGCTAAATTAGACAATGAAGGGATTGGAGCAATGCATGACCCATAACCAGCCCTCCATTAGGAAAAGGGGCACTCATTGTCTTCCCAGGTGGGAGAATGCTGGGCTACTTCTGTTCTTCTTTCCAACTCTGGGTGAGAAGGTCCAGAGAGATAAGGCAACTGTCCTAAAGGATGGGTCACCCATTACCCATCCCTAAGACGCCTAGGCCGCCTCTGGGAGAGCTGCTAAGGTAAACTCCTGACCAGACTCAGAGCGTGCCTCCGGGTAGAACTGGCGTGAGAAACGGGCATGGGCAGACTCTTTGCAAGCCACAGGCCTCCCTGGCCAAAGTGGGACTTACTGAAAAGTTTGTTGATACTTAAAGAATTTTGAAAGTAACACTTCACGAAGTTTAGAAATCCACTTTTAGCTGTGGCTTCCTGACACATGTCATCGTGTCACCAGGGTTGCCCTGTGCCAGACCCAGAGTTAGAGAAGCAGCTGGGGTCTCCCCAGTTCACCTTGTCTGGGTGCAGTTCTATACAGAGGGGCACGCTCTGAGTCTGGCCAGTTTACGCAGCTTAGAACCCACGCAGGGAGAAAGCTTTCACTGTGAGTTTTTAACCACCCCCCGCCCTAATTGTAATATTTGTCTTCATCCTGTCTAATGTTTAATCCATGTTTATCTAGCACTTTATTGACTGATGGTCTGAGTGAAGCAACAAGGCAGCGGGAGCCTTGCGAACAGGGTTGGCGCCATGGGGCTGCGGGTGCTGCTGTGTGTGTCCCTGGTGTCCCTCCTCACCCTGCAGGCCCTGCCTGCTCAGGCTTCACCCCAAAGGCCCAAAAGCAGCGAGGTATGTGGGTAAATCCTCGGGGCAGAAACAGGCAGCTGGGTCTGGCTGGGGCCTGGGAGGGGGACATAAGACCCTCACTCCAGGGACTGGGGCTTCCCCTCCCACCTTGACCACCTCTGACTGGAGAGTGAGGCCAAGGAGCAGAGGGTTCAGGCTGTGTCCCACCCCCTACCTTTAACAAGCCTGAGCATTCACGCTCACACTGACCCCGGTTTGTTTTACAGAAGCGACAGGCTGTGGACACAGTGAGTGAGTCTCCGCAAAGGAGTCTGTGGTGGGGCCACTGTTACAGCCGCGATTTCCCCGTCCCCAGGGGGGTGCCCCTCTGTTAGTGCTCTGGGTCGAGGGACTCCTGTCTCCTGGAAATGGGGACTCCCCACCCCACCTCATCCCCAGCTGCTCGCTCTGAGGCAGAGAGAACAGATGGGTCTCCCTGGGAGGTCTGGTTTGTTCTTCAGGCACCTTGTGTCAATCAGAACTGGGTGCTGACCCCAATACAACACAAGGTCTCTCATTGGCTCAGAGGCCCCCATCCCAGGCCACAGTGCCCTCACGTCTCACTTTAGACTGTCGACGGCGTGGTCATCCAGAGTTTGAAAGTCCACTGCAAAGTCACCTCTCGCTTCGCCCACTATGTCATCACCAGCCAAGTGGTCAACAGCGCCGACCAACCAAAGGAAGTGGCCTTCAGTGTGGAGATCCCCAAGACGGCCTTCATCAGTGACTTTGCCATGTGCGTGCCCTGCCCAACTCTCCCACCCAGAACTGTCCATTCACTGGGCCCAGCCCAAGACCATGGCTCAAAGTGGCCAGACAGTGTACTATTTCCTCATTTCCCAAAGGGCCACAGGCCAGTTCCAGCTCAGAAGGGAGAACAGTCCTTTAGTAGGTCTGTTCTGGGCTCCCATGGTGGACAGCAAACTGGGGCCTCTGACCGTGTTTCCAGCCTAGGGCCTGAAGAGCAAAAGCTGCTTTCTGGGCTCTGGCTGTAGCTGCCCACCTCACTGCAAAGGGGCCTCCAAGCCACTCCTCGGGCAGAGGGAGGCCAGCAGGAGACGCACTCCCTCCCCCATGAGTGCTCACCTGGACAGGGCTTCCTGGGGTCTGGGCTGAAAGTACCTCCAATATGTGTGTCAGGGAAGGGCCCCTCCCCTGAGGGCTTCCTCCTCCCGGCAGCACAGCAAACGGGAAAGCATTCATCGGGGACATAAAGGAAAAAGCAATTGCGTGGAAGCAGTACCGGAAAGCGGCCGTCTCAGGAGAGAATGCCGGCCTTGTCAGGTAAGTTCTGAGCCCTGCTGGCCCAGTGTTTGAGGTGGCCTTCCCCTCGGATAGACCTGAGGGCTGCAAGGTGGCCTTGGGTGCAGAGCAGCCCAAGGCTGATGGGAGGTGAGCACCCTGCCCAAACCCAAATGCCTGCACAGGTGCACTGGGCAAGGCTGGTGCTGACTTGCCTGGCCCCTAGGCCAGCCTGCAGGAGAAGTGGGCCCTGTCCTTGGGCTCTGACTCTGGCCAGCCAGCTAAGACAAGGGCGAGGGCCAAGGATCCCCGGAGCAGCACTAGAACAAGAGAACTTGATTCTGAGGCCCGTGCTTTAGGTGACGAGAACCACATGTCACTTACCATTTGTCTGTGTGGTTGCCTCTGGTGGCACATCCAGGGCCTCGGGAAGAACGATGGAGCAGTTCACCATCCACCTCACCATCGGTCCCCGCAGCAAGTCCATGTTCCGGTTGACCTACGAGGACGTGCTGAAGCGAAATCTCATGCAGTACGACATTGACATCAAAGTCAAGCCCAAGCAGCTGGTGCATCATTTTGAGGTAGATTGCAGGGGACCGCAGGCCCAGGGGGATGGTCTCGGGAGCAGGGCTCCTGCCTCTCCCTCACTGTGGCTCTAGTATTGGCTCGGCACTCATCGTGTGCCATCCCAGACCTGAGCACACAAGGCAGGGGACTAACTCCTCAGGGTGAGCTCTGATGGGCAGGGAGCTCCCTGAACCTTTCAGCCTCCTCCTCTCTGAGCCTCAGCTTTCTCATCTGTTAAATGGGGATTCCTGTTTGTCCCAGGACTTCCACAAGGATCACAGGAGATAATAAACATCCAGGTAGTTTATAAACAGAAAGTCCTGGGCAGCATGAGGGACTGTGGTTGTCTCTGGCACCTCAATGGTGGCTGAGTTGAGGGGTGCAGGTAAGCACACCTTCATTTGGCCAATATTTTTGGAGAGCCTAACAGGCCCTTTGCTGGGGGCGAGGTGGGCTTCACACAGTAGGTGGCCAGGGCACATGCTGGCTCTTGGCTGAGACTGGCTGATGGCCCAAATGGGAGCCCTGGTGCAGGAATTGCTTCAATGATGCAGATCGACGTGGACATCTTTGAGCCCCAGGGGATCCGCAAGCTAGATGTCCAGACCTCCTTCCTCCCCAAGGAACTGGCAGCTCAACTCATCAAAAAGTCCTTCTCAGGCAAAAAGGTATATGGCACGGCTGGGGGTGGTGGCAGGCCCTCTGGGAATTCTCCACCTGGCCCAACCCGTTATGAAGGGTCCAAGCTTGGTCTGGGAACCAGGCAAGGTCTTCAGGCTTTCCTGGGGGTGAGAGAGGCAGGTTTCTTCTGGTTGGTATCCCAGGGGAACTTGGCACTCCTGATTCTCACAGCAACTTAGCAAAAGCCTGCATGCTGAGGCTGGGGAAGGCACCCACAGTGGTTGTATGGTCTGGGGCGAGTTGCTGGCTTTCTTGAGCCTCAGTTTCCTCTTTGCTTGTCTCACACCCGCAGGAAAGCATTCAGGGCACATGAGCAAATGTCAGATGCTGTTGAGGTTAGGATTCCAAGCTCCGGTGTTCTTGGAAACATAATTAAGTTCAGACAGGCCTTTGGCCTACTTAGCCACTTGCCACTTGTCACTCACCACCCACTTGCAGGAATCCCAGAGCCCCCTGCCTGCCCCTCCCCAGTCCTGGAGGAGTATGGCATATGGTGGGTGATACCTAGCTAGTGCCCTCAACTGGAGCCAGGAGCAAACCCTTTAGTCATTATCTAGTGTTAGTAGAAACTCAGACATCATTTAAAATAAATGCTTTTTACAGTTTTTTTTCGAGGGGGGGGGGTCCTTTTAAACAAAATATGACACCCCAGAGTGTTAGCAAACATGCCTGCTTTTAGCAGGGGACCAAGGGGTGGGTCTTTACCTTACTATCAATTCTTGTTAAGTTTTTTTTTTTTAATGAGCATATCTTATTTTTATAACAAAGAAAAAAAATTAAAAAGCCTTAAAGAAAATGTGGAAAGTACAGAAATATAGAAGAGAAATGAGTAAAAACCAACCCCCATTTTCCTGAGCACCAAGACCAAGCCAGTCCAGACCTCAGCTCCCACTCTGGGTCCTCCCTTTAAGCTTCTGCTCCTTGCTGTCCAGGTGCTTCTGTTTCCCAGCACAGTGCTGCAGCCTCGCTTTTCTAAAACTCCACAGTTTGAATGGACTGATGTTCTCAGGCTCTCATACTGCTGCCAT
The DNA here is from genome assembly GCF_014108235.1 of Myotis myotis. NCBI lineage: Eukaryota > Metazoa > Chordata > Mammalia > Chiroptera > Vespertilionidae > Myotis > Myotis myotis. Next base: position 18,191,995 of record NW_023416317.1, on the reverse strand, counting down.
TTTGTTTTTACTTGTACCCTAAATGCTTGTTAAAGAAAATGCCAATGATTCAGAAGCATCTAAGCAAAGGAACAGGCTTTCTTTCTTACTAGCTACAAGTGCTATTCTCAGCAGCTGGGTGAGGGCCCACCTGACGCATTTCTATGCCCATGCACCCCCGCCCCCCAACACACACACACACACACACACACACACACACACACACACACACACTTTATGTTGTTGTCTTTGCAAACATCCTATTTGCAACTGCACAAACCAGTAATGCCTAACACCCTTGATGGTTCCAGGGTCAAGTGCTTTTCCGCCCCACCGTGGGCCAGCAGCAATCCTGCCCCACATGCTCCACTACCTTGCTGGATGGGGAGTTCAAGGTGACCTACGATGTCAATCGAGACAAGATCTGCGACCTCCTGGTGAGCCCAAAGCTTCTGGCCCACGACTCAGAGGGTGGGCAGAGGTGCTTGTGCAGAGGCCTCACTCATTCCTTTGTGTTTCAGGTTGCCAATAACTACTTTGCCCACTTCTTTGCCCCCCAAAACTTGACGAACCTGAACAAGAACCTGGTTTTTGTGATTGACATCAGCAACTCCATGGAAGGCCAGAAAGTGAAGCAGGTTAATGGTGCCTTTACAACTCACCCAATAGGAGCTTCTTCAGTCTTATCACCACATCACACTCGTTTTGCTGCCAGAGTCTGGGTGTGGGATTTCTGCTCAGAGGCAGGGTGACTTAAAGGGAAACTCCAGTGGTTAGGGGTTCTGGAATCACCTGCTCCCTCCCAGTGCAACTCTGGGCAAGTGCATTCACTTCTCAGTGGCAAAATGGCAATGATAACAGTGTCCACGGGGTCATGGGTTATTGATGAGGGAGTGCTTGGAAGATGAAACCTGGGGATGAATATGGGGGTTCATGGGGAGGCATCTTGCAACAGGTGGCTCACAGTGCTCTTAGGTGCCTTGTCCATGGTTCAGCGGAACCACAGCTGGACAAGCAGAGTTGTTTTGTGGGTGATTGTTTTTTTGTTTTTGTTTTTTGTATTGATTTTTAGACAGAGAGGGAGGAAGGGAGAGAGAAAGTAAGAGTCAGACAGACAGAGAGAAACATGGATTTGTTGTTCCACTTATTTATGCATTCATTGGCTGCTTCTTCTATGTGCCCTGACCAGAGATCAAACCCACAACCTTGGCATATTGAGACGATACTCTAACCAGGGCAGGACAAGCAGTTTTAGCAACTCAGCCCCCTGGGGTCCTCTTTCTGAATCCCACGCCCCTCGAACTCCAATTATTTCTTCTCCCCACACTGGGTACCTTTGCCTTCTCCCTCCCCCTCACCAGCCCCAGAGCCCTACAGGATGCTCTTCTCCTGGCACCACCTGGCCATCCCCTCCTACTTGTCCACCATGTACCTCTGCCCTGGGGAAACTCTGAAATGCCAATCTGGGGCTGACAGAAGCCACTATCCTGGGACTCTGTCCCTCCACTGACGGTCCTGTCCTTGCAGACGAAGGAAGCACTCCTTAAAATCCTGGAGGATGTACGGCCAGGGGACTACTTCGACCTGGTCCTCTTTGGGTCTCAAGTGCAGTCATGGAGGGGCTCACTGGTGCCAGCATCCGCTGCCAATCTGCAAGCAGCTCAGGACTTCGTGCGGCGCTTCTCCCTGGCCGGGGGTAAGGGCAGGTGTTTCGGGTCACCTTGGTTTTGTGTCTGTGCCCCAGGAATGAGAGCATATACTGGTCTTTCTCTCCTTTGCAGCCACAAACCTGAATGGAGGTTTGCTCCTGGGAATTGAGATCTTGAACAAAGGTCAGAGAAGCAACCCAGAACTCAGCAACCATGCCCCAATTCTTATCATGTTGACAGATGGCGAGCCCACAGAGGGTAAGCACCTGGAGGGCGGCCTTGGGCGGTACTGCTCTCTTCATTACTGAAGGCATTCAAGCTTCACTTGGAAACCCAAGCACTGGGGTTATTGTGGGGGGTCAGAGAGGCTCAGGGCAAAGGCAAATGCTGATCTAAAAACAGAGTTCAGACCATAAAGTCTGCAGGAGCTCCAAGGCACACTTCTGTCCTCAGCTGGGAGATTGGGGGAGTTCCTGCATGACACAGCATGGCACAGGGCCCAGGAGGAGGGGCAGGATTCCTAGGGTGAATTTAATGAGCTATATATTCAGCACCAACTGTATGCCAAGCACAGGACAAGGGACCAAGGGAACAGACATGTCTCTGTCCTTGAGGATCCCAGGGTGCTTGGGGGAGGCAGACCCAGGAACAGAAGCTCTGTCGAGGGTCCTGAAAGAACAGGATGCCAGGAGGCTGTGGGACCACAGACGAGGGGCACTTGGCCCAGAAAAGGTCCCAGAAAGAGTCCTGGAGAGGTGACCGCTGAGCTCAGTCTGGAGGGAGTTAAGAAGCAGGAAGGGATCCCTGGCAGAGGGGGCAGCTTAAGCAAAAAAGGAAGAAAAAAAAAAAGATGTGTGCACTGGCAGGGTCTGCCCAGGAGCTGCAGGCAAATGCAAAATAGGTGAAACAAGGGTGGAAAGGTCAGCAGAGCTTCACAGGCCACAGCAAGGAGCACGGGAGGGTTTAGAGTAGAATCCGATCTGCTTGTGATAGATGCGCGAAGATGGGCAAGGAGCTGTTAGCAGTTGTTGCAGTTCCACAGTTAGCCAGCAGAGGCGCTGCCTCAAGATGCTTGTGGGAACTGGAGACCCCTAATATGGGAGGCTTGGGCCTCAGCGGGTGTGCCTCTAAGTCCCCTGGTGCTCCACGTGCCTGTGAGCTGGTGTCCAGTCACTGCCTGCGTGTGTGTGTGGCTGCAGGAGAGACCGACCGTACCCAAATCCTCAAGAATGTCCGCAGCGCCATTGGGGGCAAGTTCCCGCTCTACAACTTGGGCTTTGGCCACGATGTGGACTTCAGCTTCCTGGAGGTCATGTCCATGGAGAACAATGGACGGGCCCAGAGGATCTATGAGGACCATGACGCCACCCAGCAGCTGCAGGTCTCCTCCTTCCCCCACCTGGCCCCCGTCCCCAATGCACCACCAATGGCAGCCCCGCCTTGGTAGTCATTTGCCTATCAGCTTAGGGGAGCAGATAAAGCTTTGGCATGGATTCAAATTAGCTGTGTGCCTCAAGCCAGTTACATAACCCTTCTGAACCTATGATTTCCTTCTATAAAGTGTGGATCCCAACACCCCACTTGGTGAGTGTGTTTCCCATTGGGTGCCCAGGGTAATCCATCAGTTCTGAAGCTGCACTTCCCATCCCTGCAGGGTTTCTACAATCAGGTAGCCACCCCCTTGCTGGTGGATGTGGAGTTGCAGTACCCCAAGGACACTGTCTCAGAGCTGACCCAGCACAGCCATAAACAGTACTACGAAGGTTCAGAGATCGTGGTGGCTGGGCGCATCGCTGACCAGAAGCTGAGCAGCTTCAAGGCGGATGTGCGGGCCCATGCGGTAAACAGTGGGCCATGGAGGGTGTAGAGGCCCGGCAGTACCCTGAGGCTGCAAACCCACACTGTTCCCCACTCCTGCATCATGCAACCCTCCCCTCCCCCCGAGGCCTGAACATTCCTCCATGAAGGTGTCCTGGGGACAGGATGGCATGAGGCCAACACGGCCTTGATTAGTTGTAGTCCCTTGGCTCAAATGGACCCCCTGTTACTCCTCACACCATTCTCCGCAAGGCATGAGAGAGCAAGAGGCCAGCCTCTTCCTTCTCACTTGAACAGCATTTCTTGAACACCTACTGTGCACCCGGCTTCATGCCAAGTTGCAGAGCATGTGTTCTTGTGCACGTTGAACGTCAGGATGTGTGAGACCTGGACCCTGCCCTCAGTGTGGTTGAGGGTGTAGGACTCAGGCTTTGAAGGAGGAGAGCTGATCTGGACCCTGACTCCACTCTGAGCAGCTTGGTGACCTTGAGCAAATGGATCCAGCTCTCTGGTCTCCGTTACTTTCTGTACCATGGGGGTAACACTACCTGGAGAGCTGTGTGGAGTAAGTGGAATAATCCGCATAATATGCTTACACAGCGCCTGGTGCCTGGGACGCCTTTCGGAAGCGTTGTCCCATTGTTATAGCTGGGGAGAGAAGGCACATCTATGTATGTGGCAGCTTGAACGGTGCAGCCCACCAGCAGCAAGGCAGGTGTTTGGAGGAGCAGGGCATGGTGGAAACAGCCACATGGTGGAAGCAGCTTTGAAAGACAGTCACTCCATGAGGTCAGGGCCTGGTTCTCCTAGCCCTGGGATGCCCAGGGCCAAGGGCAACTTGGGTCACAGAGAATACTCAGTAAGCTTTTGTGGAAAGAATGGATGGAGGGGGATGAGGAAAACAGGCTTAAGAAAGGGGCTGCTGAGAAGGAAGTTGCTGAGATCAGACTAGAGTGGGGCCCCTTGGAGCCTCAAGCACCAGCCAGTGGTTGTGCTCCTCAGAGCTCACAGCCTGTCTCCCCATCACAACCATCAGGATGGCCGAGAATTCAAGACCACCTGCCTGGTGGATGAGGAAGAGATGAAGAAACTGCTCCGAGAGCGGGGCCACATGCTGGAGAACCACGTCGAACGCCTCTGGGCCTACCTCACCATCCAGGAGCTGCTGGCCAAGCGGTATGACCCCTGCAGCTGCCCAGCAGGCACTGTCCACCCCAGAGTACCCCTCACCCTCAGATTTACTGTCCTGCTATGCTCACTGAGTTAATATCAACCAGTCAGTCAATAGTGGGGGCAGGGCCTACTGGGGCCACAGGACAGCCTACTCTTAGCCCCAGCCGAGCTACTGTGGGGGAGGCTACCCTTTACCATGACCAGGAAAACCCACTTAATCCTCACAAAGTGTAGGAGAATGTCCTCAGCATCCCCATTTCACAGATGAACAAACTGAGGCTCAAAGTGGTGAGACCACTTGCCCAGAATCTCACAGCTGTTCAATTCTCGGAGTATTTCTGAGGCACTTCCCTGAACCCTGCCCAATATCCAAGCTTTCTGCGTGGGAGGTCTTTAAGTCATGAGGTCCATGATGATAGCCACTGACCAAGGACACTGTAGGTGCTCAGTTCATGTTTGGTGAATGAGTGAGTGAGCAAATGAGTGAAAGGACTAGGGAGTGCAAGTCCATTGTCGTCCAAGCTGCGAGGTTTGGAGCAGGCGTCTGTCCCACAGGATGAAGTTGGAGGGGGCGGAGAAGGCCAAACTGATGGCCAAGGCCCTGCAGATGTCGCTAGCCTACCAATTTGTGACCCCGCTGACCTCCATGACCGTGAGGGGTTTGGTGGATGAGGACGGCCTGGAGCCCGTCATTGACAAGTCAACAGTGGGTATGAGCTCTGCAGTGGGGGAGGCTGTGGGCCTTGGGGAGGCTTCTGAGGGCTTTAATTCTCCTCCCTTTCTCTCCCTCCCAGGTCCTCCTCCCTTGGGTGAGTTTTTAATCACGTTGGTTTTCTCAAGGGGTTTCCAGTGGCTGGGCAAGTGGCAGGTGTTCCAGGGCTCAGGCAGGCAGCTCCCACCCCCATTGCCCTGCCTCCAGCCCTTCATGGCCTCTTCTTCCCCAAGACGCCCTTGCCCACTTCGCCACACACTAGTTGCTGCCTCCTGGCACAGCCGGAACCCCCGCTGGCCTCCTTTGGGGCCTCGTGTGAGCGCATGTCTGTGGAGGGCTGGGACCCCAGGAGGAGGGCCGGCCCAGGCCTGATTGGCCTCTGGGCCCAGGGTGCACTTGGAGAATAAGGGGCACATGCCTTTGGGGGGTGGGCGGGTGGGAGGGGAGGTAGGCAAGGCTAACACTGTCGTTGTCTTCCACAGAGATGCTGGGACCGAAAAGGAGTAAGTGGCAGCCATCACGATGACACACATCTCTACCTCTCTCCCCGTTACTGTCCCTCAGCTGTGCCTTCAGTCCTGAGCAAAGCCTAGGTGTTTCCTGGTGAGGAAACCCAGCCCAGGGCTTCCTTCCTCTGCTCCAGCTTCCCTCACTGCCTCTCCCTGCGAATCCTCACACAGTGCCCTGACCAGGACCTGGCCTCCCCCGCCCTTTTGCCACCAGCCCTACCAGGTCCCCATGGAAGGAGACAGAACAGGTTGGCCCACTGCCCTGGGCCAAATTTCTCTTCCTGCCTCCAGGGAGGCATTCTGGGCTCTGTGTCCATTCCTGCTCCGGTGGCCTCAGGGGTGGGAGGGGCCTCAGAAAAGGAGCCAGCAGCTCCAGGGAAGCCCAGTGGCCTTCCTTCTAAATGCCCTTTGCTCTTGCTGGTCAGCGTTCGTGCTGCCGGCGCAGCAGCCTTCTCCGACGCACTCCAGTGTCCCGGTGGGGCCAATCACAACTGGTGAGTCCTTGGGAGGATCCGAGGGACACCCTGCCTGATTGAACCCTGGCCCCGCCGGCACCGTCTGTCCATTGACCAATCTAATGGACTCCATGCTGTTCCCAGTGGACAGTGACCCCCACTTCATCATCCACGTGCCCCGGAAAGAGGACGCACTGTGCTTCAACATCAACGAAGAGCCCGGCGTGGTCCTGAATCTGGTGCAGGACCCCAACACAGGTACGGTGACATCACACCCTCTGCCAGGAAGGGCAGGGCAGGGCCTGGGCTCCCCTGCCCTCAACCTTCAGCCACGGACCGGACGATGGCTGGGACCTCCACTTCCTACATCCTGTGCATCTGTCTGTCACTTGGCCTCAACTTGCCTTTTTCTAACCCCACCCACCTTCTCGGGCCCTGTACACAGGGCCTGCTTCATGTGTGGGTGACCCCTGCGGGTGCTCAGGGCCCCACATTTAGAAGGGCCCCAGGCTCGGTTTAATAGTTCCCTGTTGCTGTCTTGAAATTCTTAACAATTTTTAAACAAGGAGACCCTCCTTTTCATTTTGTACTGAGACTTGCAAATGATGTAGCCATCCTCCCCTGCCTTTCCCCCCGGCATGCCTGGGAGCCTCAGCACCCATCTCCCCAGCACTGCTCAGGTGATGGGAATGACTTCCTCTCCATCTCTCACCCACTTCTGTCCTCCCAGTCCAGTCAGTCCAACTGCACATGTTTGTTGAGCACGTGCTAGGGCCCGGAGACGCAGTGGGGACCAAGACTAAGTCCCTGCTCTCGTGGAGTATAGAGGAGACAAACAGGTGAACAAAGTCTTAGATGACAATTGTGGAGCATGAGACCTGCTGTGTTAGGACAGTGATGGAGGGGGAGGGGCCTTTTGGCTGCTCAGGTCAGGGGAGGCCTCTGGGCAGAGGCCCCACAAATGTGTCTACAGAACCTACTGTGGCCTGCCCCTGCGTCAGGGACCAGGGGCAGAGAGAAGGAGCAGGCCATATCCTGCAAGACCTCTTTCAGGGCCCAGACCGGAGGGCTCCATGCTGGATAGGTAGTGTGGTGGGAGGGAAGAGGAGGGAGGCAGTGCTGTGTGTAGCCTCCCCTTGGGAGGTGAGACCCTCAAAGATGGCTTGGCATGGGTGGGGGTGATGGTCTCCCAGATAGGAGGCAGGAGCAAAGGCAGGCTGGTGTGTGTCTAGTGAGAGCTGGCCCCTCCCTGACCTGGATGGGCCCTTACCCCACTCAGGCTTCTCAGTGAATGGGCAGCTCATAGGCGACAAGGCCAGGAGCCCTGGGCAGCATGAGGGCACGTACTTCGGACGGCTGGGGATCGCAAACCCTGTTACGGACTTCCAACTGGAAGTGACTCCTCAGAACATCACACTAAACCCTGGCTCACATGGACCTGTGTTTTCCTGGAGGGACCAAGCCTCGCTGCGGCAGGATGGGTAACCGGGCTGGGCCTGGGCCTGGGCAGGGAGGCAGGGGCAAGGCCGGGGGGTGGGGGTCGGGGAGTGGAGAAGGCGGGGGCAGGGGAGTAGGCAAGTCAGAAGCCCCAGAGCCAGCTCTGCTGTGAGAGCCTGCTGGGCCCTTGTCCCCTGAGCCATGTCAGTGAATGACCTTCATGTGGCCTCCGTGTGGGCTGTGCAGATGTGTAGGACCCTCCATTTCCCTTAATCTCTGGACATGTGTTCTGGACCAGCTGCCTGGATGCCTGTGCTCTCTGGCACCCTAGCCCACCCCATCTCCACCAAACAAAGCTGACCACCTCTTCCCAGGAGCCCTCCTAGTCTCTTCCTCTATTGAACCTTAGAGTTCTCTTTCAGCATCTGCTTAGAATGCCTTACCTCGTGTTTTTCCTTCATTCACACCTTCATTCATTCAATAAACCCCTCTGAGCAAGAGCCCAATGCTGGGCAGCAGAACTATAGGAAGAGGTGATACGTGGGAGTCAAAGAACACAGACTCTGACATTAGACAGGCTGGAGTCCAAGTCCTGGCTCTGCTGCTTATAGCTATGTGACCTTGGGCAAGTTACTTAACCTCTCTGAGCCTCATAGGATCAGAGTGAGAACTGAATGATGCAGTTTGCTTGGAAGGCTAGGCACAGGTCCTAGCACATTGCAAGGGCCCTATATTTAATAGCAACATGTGAGAAGACGCCTAGAGCAGGCAACACCCAATCATCTGGGAGTGAGAGTAGGGGGTTGATGGGGCCATGATAAGAGCTGGATCCCAGAGGACAAGGTGGCTAAATGGAGAAGATGCAGTGCAGTCACCTATGTCCCCATGGCCACCTGCCCCTGCAGGGTGATGATGACCATCCACAGGAAGAGGAACCTGGTGGTGTCTGTGGAGGACGGAGGCACCTTTGAGGTGGTCTTGCACCGGGTGTGGAAGGGGAGTGCCATCCACCAGGCCTTCCTGGGCTTCTACGTGCTAGATAGTCACCGGATGTCGGCGCGGACACACGGGCTACTGGGTACGACTCACCAGGCGGGCAGAGCTGTGGGGGTGGGGCGTTAAAGCCAGTGGACTGGTCAGGTCTGCAGTTGGGCATCCAGTCAGGGTCACCTCCAGTGTGAATGCCAAGGCTCAGAGATCCAAAGAGGGCTTGTCCTGGTGAGGGTCTTGACCCTCAAAAAGGCTGTGATCAAACAAATGCACAGTGAAACTGAAGAGTAAGGAGGCCTGGGAGCAAAGGGACAGAGGCCCGATTAGCAAAGAGAAAGGTCCAGTGGGCCCAGAGCCCCCTGGCTGGGATGGTCACAGCCACAGTGCTTCTCCTTGTGCCTTCCTGCAGGAAGTATTCTGTGGGGGCACCTACCCACCAAACCTCTCTCCCAGCCAGATTCCTTTGGAATTGGTCCAAAAAGACAGGAGGTGTGACCAGCTGACAATACAGCTGCTTCTCTATAGCAGGTGAACTAAGTGAGTGGCTTTGACGCCAAAATTTATGAGAAACAGTCAAGCTCTTGAAAAAATTCAAGCAACTCTTCCCCTAACCAGTTTGGCTCAGTGGATAGAGCATCAGCCTTCGGACTCAAGGGTCCTAGGTTCGATTCTGGTCAGGGGCATGTACCTTGGTTGCAGGCACATCCCCGGTGAGGGGTGTGGAGGGGGCAGCTGATCGATGTTTCTCGCTCATCGATGTTTCTAACTCTCTATCCCTCCCCCTTCCTCTCTGTAAAAAAAATCAATAAAATACTTAAAAAAATTCAAGCAACTCTTAAACCTCCAGTGAGCTCCTACTAAGTGCAAGGCATGAACAAAGCTCCCTGCCAGTAACTGCTGCCTCCAATGTGCCTTTCCAGGACAATTCTTTCACCCCTTTGATTATAAAGTGTTCGACCTGCACCCAGGCTCCGACCCCACAAAGACAGACGCCACAATGGTGGTGAAGAACCAACGACTTACCGTCACCAGGTGGGTGGGCTGCTCTCCTAGCATCTCTACCCTTAGCGTTGCCCATCAATGGTCCAAGCCTTCCTCCTGGTGTCACATGGTGGTGATGGGGTGGGCTTCCTGGGAGGTGTAGCCCTGCTGGATCCTAAAGGTGACCCCAGCTGCCTTGTCTTTCCCCAGGGGCTTGCAAAAAGACTTCAGCAAGGACCCCCGGCACGGGGCCCAGGTGACCTGCTGGTTCGTCCACAACAATGGGGCCGGCCTGATCGATGGTGTTCACACTGACTACATCGTCCCCGCTATCTTCTGAGCCCCCAGCCAGCACACCTGCCCTGCCTCGGAGGAGGATAGCATCCTGACCTGTTTCCCAGGCCACCCCTCCCTCTTCAAGGGGGTCCCCTTTGTCAAAGCATCCATGACTTCCATTAAAGATAGACTATGCCCCTTCCAGGCTGGCTGCTCTTTGGCAGGGAGAATGGAGGCTGGGAGGTTACCCCCATCAATTTGCCAGCACTGCATTCTGTTCTCCCCTGCCCCCTGCCCTCTGCCCTTTGCCCTCTGAATGCCATGAGAGTACCCCACAGCTCCTCCCACAGGTTCAGGGACCAAATGGCACTCTGGCAACATGTACAGGAATGACCAGCCACAGCCACTCCTGACTCAGTGCTTCCTGTAGGCAGGCACTGTTCTAAGTGCCTTCGTTGAATGAACTCAATGCATGCTCCCAGCAGCACTAGGGGGGACTTTTATCAGGCTCCTTGATAGCTAAGGAAACTGAGGTTAGGAAATTTGTCCAAAATCACTCTTCTTCTAAGTGGCAGAGCTGGGATTTGAACCTGGGCTGTCTGGCATCAGCATCTGAGTGCTTTACTACTCCCATATCAATACTCCAGTCCCATGGGCAACTGGTAGCCAAAGCCTTGTGGGGTTTGATTCTAGAAGTTCCAAAGCATCACTTAAAATGAATGTAGGAAAGAAGAATGAAAGAAGTGCTACCAGTAGCTGAAAGCTGACCCCTGGACTCAGGGTCTCAGGAGACAGTTCCCGCCCCCACCCTTCGCTCCTTTCCCCAGTGGGAGGATTGCAACCTCTGACAGCGAGATAATATTTCCCAAAGACAGGGGCGGCCACTGCTCAGAAGCTGTTATTTCAGGAGCCCGGAATAGCAGCTCCCTGGCTCCTCACACTGATTCCTGGACTATTCCACCAGGGTCCCTTCCTTTCCATGGCTTTGCCTTGGGCCCAGTTAAAGCCCAATGTCAAAGGGTGGGGGTTCAGGTGCAGGTGCAGGGAATGAGGTGAACTTATACTTCAGGATGCTGCTGGCCCTTCGGGTGGAAGTGCACAGGCCCCCACTGTCTCCTTTCCAAAGGCTTTCTGCCTTTTCTCCGTTCAGTTCCCACTCCCAATGAGGCCCACGAGGGCCCACATCAACAACACAAACGCTGAGTTCCATGGCTGCTCCCGGCCCAGGGAACACAGAGCCCACCACAGCCAGCTGCGGGGCGGCCAATGGAGTTCCAGACACCAATGTGTTGTCTGGGGTCTCCCGGGCTTCTCCAGGGAGAGCCGTGGGCTGCCAGCTGGGGGTCACTCTGAGCAAGGCTCTGCCCCATTGGGGCCTCATTTCCCCTCCTGCAGCAAGGAAATGGCTGAGCCTGAGGGTCTCTTAGGTTCTGTCTAAGCCTACATTCTGCACGATGACCTTACGTCCCTCCACGTCCCCAGCTGTCCCTCAGGAGCCTCCTGGGCAACCTCAGATTGCTATTTCAAGTTGTCCCTCCCACACAACCCGAAGCATTTGGGGATGAGGTGGTTTCTCCCTCTGTTTCTCTGTTCCTAGCAGCCAACTCTCTCTGCACATGTCACAGTCAGGGGCAGAACTATCAGCCAAGCCGTGCTACAACCCATAAATTAGCTGCCCTGTCCCAGGCATCCTAGTCAACTCCATTAAGAGTGGCTGAGTGGGCCCGGCCAGTGTGGTTCAGTGATTGAGCCTTGACCTATGAATCAGGAGGTCAAAGTTCGATTCCTGGTCAGGGCACATGCCTGGGTTGCAGGCTTGATTTCCAGTAGGGAGCATGTAGTTGATCAATGATTCTCTCGCTCATCATTGATATTTCTTTCTCTCTTTCCTCTCCCTTCCTCTCTGAAATCAATAAAAATATATTAAAGAAAAAACCCAGAAAGAGTGGGTAAGTGGGAGGGTTACTGGTTCACTTTGCTCATAGCTGCCACTGGGAAGGTGCAGGGGCTGGTAGGGCCCTGGTGTGGCCCAGGAGTCCGTTCCCCACTAGGAGGGGACCAGACCCTGCCTCCAAAGCCATTGGACACTGTTGGAAAATGACTCTCTCTCTCTCTCTCTCTCTCTCTCTCTCTCTCTCTCTCTCTCTAATCCTCACCTGGGGACATGATTTTAGTGATTTTCAGAGAGAGAGGAAGGCAGAGACGGAGAGAGGGGAACATTGATCTGTTGCCTCCTGCATGTGCCCCAACTGGGATCAAATCCGAAACCCAGGTATGTGCCCTGACTGGGAACCGAACTTACAATCTTTTGGTGTAAGGATGATGCTCCAACCAACTGAGGCCCCCTGCCTGGGCGGGAAATGACTCTTTAACAGGCCACTAAGCTGTGTGCCCCCAGATGCTAGCCCAGAATGTTGGGTTTATCTGATGAACAAAAAGGGCCCAGCCTGGGAAAGGACATCCTCAAGTAGGCCAGCCCTGCACCCATTCAGTCAGGTCGGCTGAGGAGCCATGTGGCTTTAAACCAGTCATCCTGAGGTCAGTTCTCACAGCTGTGAAATGGGGAGAAAGATCCTGCCAGATGGAGGGTGTGAAGAGGCATCATCATATGGTTTCTGTTCCTCCTGAAGTACCTGCTTTGTCCTGCCACTCAGCTAGCCGCCTAGCCTGGCAGGTTGGCAGAAAGGCAGAGGAGGCCCCAGCCCAAATCTGCCCCTCCCCCTCCCTCAACACAGTCAGGGAGGCCCTCCTTGCAGGCCAATTCCAGGCAGATTCTGTCCTCAACCCAGTGTTCTGATGGCTCCCTGGCTTTCAGGATAGAAACCATGCTCCATGGCAAGGTGCACGAGCCAGTGCTGGCCTGGCCCTGCTTCTCCACCTCTCCAACTGGCTCCTTACCCCATGCTTCCCTTCCCCTACCCTCAACTCACTGCACAATGACCCTGAACTCAATGCACAATGTTCTGGCTCTCACCCCAGTGTCCTTGTCCTCCTTTTCTACTGGGCTGACTTCTCCTTATTCGTCAAAACTCAGCCCCAGCCACGCCACTTTCCAGGAAGGTCCCCGATATTCCCCAGGTAGAACAATGTGACTCCCTCTGGGATCCTTGCAGCACCTGGTGGTTCCTGGGTGGCAGCTGCCACATAGGCACTGTCTGTCATGGTGGCCACAGCACTCTGCCCAGGGCCTGGCCCATTAGGTGCTGGAAAGCACTCAGTGAACAAAACAATGAAGGGCATGGACCTACTTCCAATTGTTCACAGAAGGCACCTGCCCTGCTGCTGGGCCAGAAAGTCACCCAGGACTCCTCTGCTGTTATACAAACCCCACAGCCCAGCGCAGGCGGTCGTGTCCCAGAGGGGTGAGCTGGGCGTGGGCCCCGTCTCTCATTTGGTAGGTGTGTCAGAGCTGGCCTCACAGGAAGATCGAGGGAGACCCTAAGGCGGCTCCCCCGTCTCACAGCAACAGCCTGAGACCCTGCCAGCCAACCAGGCGGATGGAGAGGCAGATGGAGTGTGCCTGTGCGTTTGGCAAACCTGCTGCTGGAGCCCCGCTACGGGCCTCTCCTCTGACCCCTCCAGAAAGACTCACTCAGTAAACACCCTGTGGAGCTCAAGAGCTGGGAAAGGAGCTTTTCCCTGCTGACCTGGTTTGCTTCCTCTTAACCAGCAAATGAGCTCATTTCTGCTTTCCTCTGGCTGCGGGGAAGCTCAGAGCAAAGTTCTGAGCTGCAGCTTCCCCACGAGGGTGTCCCAGACTGAACGCTCCCCCTGCTTGGCTCTTCTCTTATTCCCATGGGTTTTGTTTTAAAAAAAAATTTTTTTAAATCCTCATGCAAGGGATGTTTGATTTATTTACTTATTTATTTTCCGAGAGAGAGAAAGAGAAACATCGATGTGAGAGAGAAACATCAATGGATTGCCTCCTGCACACGCTCCAACTGGGGATCAAAGCCACAACCCAGGTATGTGCACTGACTGGTGATCGAACCTGCAACCTTTGGGTGTACAGGGTGATGCTCCAACCAACTGAGTCACCTGGGCTATAATTGTTGTTGTTTTTTAAATATATTTTATTGATTTTTTACAGAGAGGAAGGGAGTGAGATAGAGAGTTAGAACATCGATGAGAGAGAAACATCGATCAGCTGCCTCCTGCACATCTCCCACTGGGGATGTGCCCGCAACCCAGGTACATGCCCTTGACTGGAATCGAACCTGGGACCTTTCAGTCCGCAAGCCGACGCTCTATCCACTGAGCCAAACTGGTTTCGGCTATAATTGTTTTTTAAGTGCGCTCTGACTGTGCAGGAATTGGGTGGAATCTGGGGGTGACTATCCCTGGGGCATGCATCGAAGAGGATTTAGAGCTGGGGGCTGGGTCACCTCCATGGGACAGATGCTTCCCTCCTGGGATGAGGGCCTCTCTCTGTCTCCTGTCTTCCAGGGTTAGCTTCTTTCCAGGTGGTGAGCACAGGTGTGAAAATCAAATTGCATCATGCAAGTCCCATGGGAAAGGCGCCCAAAAGCTTGCTGAGAACTTCCACCTAGTTCACTTTTTTTAAGGGAGGTAGGAAGAGTCAAAACTGGTTTTCATGGTCCTAGCCCAGTGGTTCTCAACCTTCCTAATGCCGTGACCCTTTAATACAGTTCCTCATGTTGTGGTGACCCCCAACCATAAAATTATTTTTGTTGCTACTTCATAACTGTAATTTTGCTACTGTTATGAATCATAATGTAAATATCTGATATGCAGGATGTATTTTCATTGTTACAAATTGAACATAATTAAAGCATAGTGATTAATCACAAAAACAATATGTAATTATATATGTATTTTCCGATGGTCTTAGGTGACCCTTGTGAAAGGGTCATTCGACCCCCAAAAAGGTCACGACCCACAGGTTGAGAACCACTGTCTTAGCCGGTTTGCTCAGTGGATAGAGTATCGACCTGAATACTAAAGGTCTTGGCTTCAATTCTGGTCAAGGGTATGAACCTCATTTGCAGATATTATTAAATGAAATCTTAGTTTCCACCTTATGAAATGAAGGGAGTGGACCCAAAGCTCCTCAAGGACCTACTGGCCACAGGCCTCTGAGGGCTGATTATGGGAGATGCCAATGTCACATGATGCTAAGTGTTCAGGAGGAGGGTCTACAGGCCTGGGGTTTGGCTGGAAGGAACCAGAGAAGCCCACTCCCTGAGTTTAAAATACCTGCCTTTATTTGTAATAAGTGGAACTCCCCTGCCCATCGTGGTCGAGCCCCCACAGGTAGCTGTGGTCACAAGATGAAGCCATCTGCACACGGTGCGGTCGCAGGGGGTGGGCGAGTGGGTATAACTCCTGCCATCAGAATCAGAGCTCGATAGACCAGCAGGAAAGCTCTGTTCCCGGGGTCCCCTCTTGGTAATCCAGCTTGAGCTTTCTGGGATGGAGAGACGGACACACAGACAGACAGGTGGTTAGCAAATCTCAGGTGTCATGGGATGAGAGGGAGAGAGCTGGGGACAGGCAAGTGGAAGGTGGAGATTCAGGGCCCCTTAGAATCCCCTCCGGCACAGGCTGACAAGGCCCAGTCACCCAAGGGCAGCCAGTTGTCAGGGTCCAGGGTTCTGAGAATTCAGGGAGTTTGCTAATGCCCCCAACTCATCCTTTGTGATCTCTGGCTGGGGTGTTTTCTGTGGGTCTGAGTTGACCATTTTTGGGGGGGTCACACTGACAGCTGGGTCAGATATGTCTAAAGCATAACCTTTCACCCGACTATCTCTAGTTCCCAGGCACAGACAGGGGAGTGGAGGCCCCAGGGACGAGCTCTCAGCCTCCTAGTCCCCACCCCTGGCCTGTTTGCGTGGAGTCACCTGGTGGCATTGAACTCAAACCCACGAGTCCACAGTGTTCGCTTGCTGTCATCTGTGGCATCTGGGGGCCCCCAGGCAACGCCCTGGTAAAAGCGGCCTGAGAGACAAAGGGTGGGTCAGTGAGGGATAAAGACACGGGGACTGGGAGACACAGGCACTGCCTGTTCCCAGGCAGAGCTGGATCTGAGGATGCCCTGAGCCAGGGTCATGGGCTCATACCAAGGAGGCCGCCGACGTGGCTGGAGAAGCGGTCAGTGTCCCGCAGGAGCAGCCGAAGCCCCTGCCCAGGGCCGTCCCAGGACAGCAGGCCGATGGTCACTCTGTCTGGGCTGCTGAACAGCAGGAGCCCCGCCTTGTCCATGGTCATCTTGAGGCTGTGGGGAAACTAGGCTCCTGAGAGAAGGTAGGCATGGACACACCCTCAGGGGACCCTGGAGGTTGGGGTGGGATGGGTGGGGGAATCCAGCTGTGGCCTTGAGTGGGAAGTCCATTACACATTCTCCTTAGCAACGGGGACAACGTGACGTTAATGATATCTGGTGATCCCGGCATTTATAAAACAAAATAGCAGCTCCTTCCCCTCTGTTTTCTTAGATTTGGTTCCCCTTAAATTCGTTTGATATGATTCCGGGGTATCGGACACACTCTGCTGGTGCCAGATTCTCTTCACGATCAGTGTTTAATTGTATGTTTAACATCTAGAAGGGCAAGGCTCTTCTGAT
This sequence comes from Myotis myotis, assembly GCF_014108235.1. Lineage (NCBI taxonomy): Eukaryota > Metazoa > Chordata > Mammalia > Chiroptera > Vespertilionidae > Myotis > Myotis myotis. The sequence goes on along the minus strand of NW_023416317.1, from coordinate 18,175,433 downwards.
TCTATGCCCATCTTTTTTACTTAAAATAATCTCTGATTTCTTACCTTTTTGGTTTTCTTGGGAATGTTAGGCTCCTTAGAGCACGTTGAACAAGACCCTGCTGGTACTCTGAGTTACCTTAATGGACCTGCACTAAGTTTACACAGGCTCCAAGGGACTCACTACAGGACGTGTGGTCTGATTTTCTTCACGGAGATCTTCTGTAGCTCGTGAAAGTGTGTGGCCCCTGTCGCTATGATTAAGAGGAGCTCTTTATTCATCTTCTGGTGCGCAAGTACTTATCAAGTAACAGGAAACTTTAAGATCCGGTATGAAATGGGCGATTTTCAGGTGAGCCCCTCAGGTTTGCTAGGTGCTCACTCATTTGTCAGGTGGAAACCAGTCTCTACTGAGGGGCTCAGTTAGGGGCATGGACGAGGCTCTTTGTACTCAGCACGGGCTGGGACTAGGAGGGCAGTGATCCCACAAGGCCCAAGCCTCGGCCCTGCTCCAGGCCCCTCATGACTTGTGGACCCGCAGAGCTGCCTCTGGAAGGTTCAATTGTGAGGCAGCCCCACCCAGAAGAGGTCGCCATCCACATCCCTTACCTGCCAGCTCCAGGTGTTTGATGGACAGTCTCTCCCCATCAGAGCTTCAGGAGTGAGCTAAGAGAGATTTTCATAGCCTCCCCCTGGCGGACAGTGCCTTCCAACTTCTCACTGCTGTCATCATTCCCTCACCACGGAGACAGCTGCCCTCCGGCATGCCCCGCGGGCACCACCCCTTCTAATGAGCAAAGTGCACCCCTGCCACCTTCCCTCACTGGGTCTCCCCTTAGCCTTTAAATCAGGCTTGGAGAGATTCTCCCAGGGCATGAGTGAGGAAACTGAGGCTAAGAGGGTCTCAGCAGCCTGCCCAGGGCCACACAGGATTAGCAGCAGTGTAGCTCCAAGCCACACTGTCCCCTGCACGGGACAGTGACCTGGGTTAGGTGTGGCCATGCCGGGGGGCCCACATCTGGTCCCCAGAAGTGCCAGGCCACCCAGACCTGCATATGTGGTGGCCAATGAAAGGTCTGTGGGTGGATTATGAGTGCAAGGGTCACGGTTCAGGGGCATGACCGTGCGTGAGCAGCCAGGTCCCCAGAACAACCGCTGGTGCCCCGAGAGAAAAAGAGGTATGACTCTGCCCAACCGGTGGGGGCGGCCCAGTGCAGAGGACGCATGCCCAGTCCAAGCACTTCATTCCCAAGCCTGTGGCCTCAGGCCACCGGTCAGCACTGGCACTGGCTAACGTAGCCTGAGAGGTCATTGCTGGTACGCCGCCTGAGGCTTACCCAGGCATCACCATGAACAGCGTCTCCTTCCATTTGTACTGAGAGCTTCTTCGGTCCCTAGTCACTACCACGTGCTCAGGGGACACGTGGACCTGCAGCTGGGGATTCTTGAAAGTCACCTCGATCCATGAGAACTGGGCCTTCTCCATCTTATACTCGCCAGTCACCTCGAGACCTGAGAGAGCCGGGAGCAGAGGTCTGAGGCCTGGCCCTCTCTGATTACGTCCCTGAGAACTGCCCTTCACCAGCCCCCTCCTCACTGCCCTTTCCCAGCATTCCCTCACACTGGAGTCTGCTTTCCACAATCTTTTCTCTCCTCCCTTGGTTGCATTTGACTTTGGAAGCACCACAAATCCTCAGTGATGGACACTTTCAGGTGAGCACTCTGAGAAGGGCGATCGTGTCTAAAGTCCATGAACATTGATAAAGCGCATTAGTGTGCGGGTCCCTGAGCTAGGTGCCATGGCCAAGAGGGAGATGGCAAATCAGCGGTCCCCGCCCTCAGGGAGCAAACAGACTCTAGGCCTGGTTTGTGGAGGTGGGAGACGGTGTGTGAGCATCCCTGAGTGCTGTATGTCCCCACGTCTGACTTGACACCTCAGCTCAACCAGTACGACCATTCTGGGGGGTGGGGAGCCGGTCCGGTCAGCACACCTCCCTCCTCTTGCCTTTCATCTCCTCCAGACTCTCTATGGTCCCACTACTATCTTTCAGGGCTCTGGGCTTCTGCCAACCTCTGCCTCTCCCTAGTAAACCCACACTTGTCTGCCAAGGCCCAGTCACTCCTGTGTGGCCCCGTGCAGCCTCATATGCCCCTCAAACAGCCCTGGCCTCCTCTTCTGGGCTTCTGCCTCTAGCTCGCTTTGGGCACTGACTGCAGCGGGTTTCTCCGGAAGGTGACTGCTCAGGGCCTCACCTTGGTCAGGGTCTGAGAGCAGGAGTAATAATGGCCCCGGGGTGCTCTTGATGTCCACACAGAGCTGGTCCACGCTCTGCCCAGGCAGAGGCAGGATGAAGGTCGGAGCCTGGATGGGGGCTGGGGCAGCAGATGCGGTTCTTGGGGCAGGTAGAACATCTGGAGGGCAGCGACGGGAAGGGGGGCTCCGGGGGGGCAGGCACCTTACCTGGTGGTGGGGCTGTTGGGCTTGTTTCTGAAAGAAAAAGTCTTTGTTTAGGCATCCCCTTCCTCGCAGTTGGGGGCAGGGGGAACTGAAGGATGGGATAGTGTATAAATGTGGACAGGGTTCCTTCTCCACTTCAACATTGAGAAACCTATAACAGGTTCCTAGAGATCCCCAGGGCTCTCCCATCCCAGGGTCTTCCTGCTATAGGGCAGCCGTCCACTTCAGGGAATCTGGTCTGGGTGCGTACCTTCCATTGTTTCATCCAGGTAATCACCCACTATAGTGGGACCGGAGGAGGAGGAAGATGTTAGTACAGGATTGGCCAGAAACGGAAAGGGAGAAGGCAGTCAGGATTCAGCGCTATCAGCACGCCATCCAGCCATCACTGCCACCTGCACCCGCCCCACAAGCTCCAGCCCTGGGACCCCTGCCCCACATTCACCCAACCTAGGAGAGCACACTTTTAGGAAACACTGAGGAGACAGGGTCCAGCCTGGTGTTGGGCTGGGTCTGAATCCAGACTGGAGATCAGACACAGCTCATGGGGCCACTCATGGCTTGGGGAATGGTGGGAGCCTTCCTTTTCTAGAAGGTTCCATCCTGAGCCAGCCTGCAGAGTGTAATGAGTCTGGTTCAGTGAAACTAAATGACACACTGCTTCATGTCAAGCCCACATCAAGTCTGCCTGGCCGGTGTCCAGCCCTGTGCAGGGTGCTTGCTCTCATCCAGCTCTACAGGCAGGCTTACCATCCCCTTGGGGAAATGAGGCCTCCGAGGTCAGAAAGTGGCTCACCTATCCCGCTCAGTAGCCCCACATCCGGATTTCTCTCAGACATGAGCTTCTCATAAAAAGGAATAAGAGGTCCAGATCGTCCAGATTTCCTGTTGGGCACGTCATGACCTCCATCGTGCAAGGCAACTCCACCTTAGGAAAAGTCTTGGCTTAAGCAGGGTCATGGTTCCCCACTGACAGGGCTCTGGGACCCACCCCAGGAGACGCATGTACAGAGGGCAGATGGCTCCCTTCCCCACACCCTCCACTCTGAGAGCCTCTCCCCCTTCAGCCAGGAGAAATTCAAAGCCGGAAAAGGAACCCTTCTTGAACTCCTCCAACCCCGCTGGGATATCAGTCACTTCCAACTACCTTGTCCTCTGAAGTTTCTTCTGCCACTAACAAAAGGTCCTGCATAGCTGCCTCCTCATCAGACACACCTGAACTTGAGTCCCAGCCCTGCCACCAGCCAGGTGAGCCAAGCAAGCCACTCACCCACAGTCAGGGCAGAGCCCAGCCTGTGGCCAAGGTCAAGGTTCTGTCAATCTCCCCTCCCACCACCGCTGCTCCTTTGCTACCTGGTAATCTGGGCCGTTTGTGTCCCATGGCTCTATGTCTGAAGACAGTGCGACCTGGAAATCAGAGAGACCTGGGTGTGCATCCAGCTGGATGGGGACTGAGCCCCTAGCGCCAGGACAGCCAATATCTGAACAAACAGGTGACTAAATGCACCAATGTGCTTGGGCAGACAATGCCCCTCCTGGCAGCAGGCTGGGCTGGAGACACCCTGGCCAGCAACTTCGTGGAACTGGTGTCCGAGGTCCTGTATCAGCCACCCGTCATGAAGGGCAGCCTTTGACGGTATTAGGCCCTTACCTGAGGCAACCTTTCCTGGATAAAACAAAAAGAGAAGAGAGAGAAAGAAAGTGAGAGAGGGAGAGGGAGAGAGGGAGAGAGGGAGAGAGAGAGAGAGAGAGAGAGAGAGAGAGCGAGCCTGCCTATTGGGGTAGTTTGATACGTTTGAAGTGCTTATTTAACCTTGCTTCCCAACCCCAGCACCACAGAACTGCAGTGCATTTGGGAGGGTCGGGAGACCTGGCCTCGGTATCCTCATCAATGAAATGGGATGCATCTCCTGGGGGTCTTGGTCAGGATGTGGGGGAAGGGCTGGGGGGAGAGCCCTGGGGGAGAGACTGGGTCAAAACTCTGTTGCCACTGAGCTAGGAGCCTACTGTCACACCCACCATTTTCCACGGGCTTCTCAGCAACTTGAGACTGTTCTTGGCCTTCAGGTTTGGTGACCACCATGGACGTGAGGGGGGTGACAAAGCTATAGTTGAGCGACAAGCCCAGAGCTTGGGTCTCCAGGGCCTGCTTTTCAGCATCGGATGTGGAAACCCTGCAGGTAGAGAGTATCAGAGGGCCAGCAGGTCCTGGATGCCTAGCTCCATTCTCCCTCCCTTCCAGACCCTTGGGGGTGGGGGCGGGTCCCTACTGGCAGAGTGTGGAGCTCAGACACCACTCCATGACCCCCCTCTCTCCATACCTAGGAGATGCCCAGGCCACCTGTGCTGTCCCACCCATGAGGAGCTTGGGGAGACACTGAGGCCGTGTGTGGCCACCCCAGCAGGCCCTTGGGGGTGCAGGCCACCCACATTCGCTCCAGGAGTTGGTGGATGGTCAGGTACGCCCAGAGTCTCTCCATGAAGCCGTGGAAGATGTACTTGGGCTTTTGAAACTCCTCTTCCTGCTTTGCCACCTGGGACTCCATTTGGAAGGTGATGTTCTCCGTGGGCTGGAAAAAGGGGCCCAGCCAGGCGGCAGCAGTGAGTGCCTGACGCCCGCACCTGGCCTGCCGCTTCCCAGCACTTCCTTGAGAAACCTAATTGGGACTGGGCAGGTCCCACGGATTGGCTGTGAGGACCGCATTCCCTTCGATTAGGTGGGGAGCAGGGAGGGAGTTTAGGGGCATAAGGGGCTCAGCCACAGAGCCTCCAAGGATGAGAAGGAGGTGGAGAGAAAAGGTAGGAACTATCACAGGTGCAAAGCCAGGAACTCAGATCTGGAGAAGCTTTTGGGAGGAAGGACAATGGGGATGAGATCTGCAACCCAGGACAGTGCAGAAGCAGCAGCAAATGCATTTAAAGCAGAAAGGGTCCCAAGACGGCCCTCCCCAAAGATGGAGACTCTGGGGACAGAGACAAGTGCCTTCCCAGCAACCATGGCAGAGTTCGAAAGAGGGCTCAGGCCTTGATAGGGTTTGGGTCCCCATGTACCCCATTAGGCTGCCCCTGACCAAGCTGGTGCCCCCTGCTGGGACCAGGCACTGTCCAGTGGTGACAGCGAGGCAAGTGCCCAAGTTTCAGGTGGACAGCTACTTCCTTCCCCGGGGTGGGGCCTTCTGCTCTCAGGCTGACCTGGCCAGCAGCCTGGGAAGTGGGGCCTGTGGGCAGAGGAACTCCAGGCTTTCCTGTCACAATTCCCCGGCGGCCAAAAGACTTTGCGATGTGGACCAGACCCCATCCCCGCTGCTGGAGACGCCTTCCCCTGTCTCTCACCAGAGCCGGGCCTGCCACGCCTTTGTCACCTGCAGGCCACCTGCACAAATGTCCTGTCCATCTGCACAAATGTCCTATCCACCTGCACAAATGTCCTGTCCATCTGCACAAATGTCCTATCCACCTGCACAAATGTCCTATCCACCTGAACAGCTATCTATTGGAAGGTTTTCCTTAAGTGGAATAAACAGACTAACCTTCTTCCCTCGGCCTTGTCCCAAGCAAGACTACCAGGGAAATGCTCGGTCTGGGTTTGGAATTATATTTTTCAGAAGATATATTAGGATAAATACATAATTACTCAAACAAAGACATGGCACCCCCTTTGTCACCCTGGGTTCCGCACTTTGGGAACTCCCATCCTCCAGGATAACATGTGTGGAATGTTTACCCTGGGCCAGATGTTAATCCCCACAGCTGTCTCATGAGGTGGGTAAGATGACCTATTCTCATTTTCACACAGGAGGAAACGGAGGCACGGGGAGATTAGGTGAAATGCGCAGACCTCACCCCTCGGAGGTGCCAAAGAGGGGGTGGAAGCCAAGCTACTGGTCACCTGCATGCAATGCTCCTTGTGACACGTGCTACTGCTCTGAGACTCAGCCCTGGTCCCAGCGTGTCTGCATGCCTTGTCCACCTGCTATTCTCCCTGCACATCCTGCTGCCGGCCACGCATGCCTGAAACATTCCTCCATCACTTCCCCATCTGGCCTCTGCCACCTCCTACTCATCCCACAGTCACAGCTGAGGCCTGTCCAGGAAGCCCTCCCGGATCCCCAGGCCACGTTGGGGCTCCCATGCTGCTCCCCTAAGTCCCTGGGTTCATCCTCTCAGAGACACCCCAGCCTCTGGGTCTTTCCTTGTTTGTGTGACGAGTTACCCAATGTCTCTCCCATGAGGGCAGGATCCCTAGGGCCTAGGAAGGCTCTGGCTCAGAGCAGGTGCTCAGTTTCTCTCTGTGGAATGAGGGGTCCCCGGTGGCACAGAGGCAGGGAGAACTGGGCGAGGAGCGGGCACCATGTGGTGAGCTGGGTGGGTCTTGCCTGGGCTGCATTGGGCCCCAGGGTAGGTTGGACCTTGATCTGCTCATCTGTAAAGTGAGAGCAGCCCTCCCTGCCTGACTGCAATCTCAGAGGGCTGGTGGAGGACAGAGGGGATGTCAAACCCGGTGCCCTAGGGCAGTGGTCGGCAAACCGCGGCTCGCGAGCCACATGCGGCTCTTTGGCCAATGCGCAGAAGTCGGTATTTTGTGGAAGAGCCACACTCAAGGGGCCAAAGAGCCTCATGTGGCTCATGAGCCGCGTCGCAGTTTGCCGTCCACTGACCTAGGGCACAGCAGCAACTAAGACTCACTATGAAGTTCCTACCATGTGCAGCCAAGCACAGGTGCTCTCAGGAGAATCAGGACATTATCTTGTGGAATCTCCACCACCAGCCCATGCAGTGGGGACTGGGGTCCCCCATGGTGGCAGGGGGCACTTTGTCACTTGGCAAAGATTAGTGGGCTGGAGTCTGACAGGCTGGAGTTGGAACCTAGCCCTCCGAATGCCTGCTAAAACCACCCTTCCACGCCAGATGGCTGGCCACACTCACCAGCTGCCCGCTGACTGTGGCTGAGAGCACATCAGGGCTCTGGGCCCGGAGCTTCCCGGCCACCACCATCTCAGAGCCCTTGAAGAACAGCGGGAAGTTGTCCTGCGTGACCTCCTCCACGGCATTGCCTGGGTACTCGAAGGACACTGTGGTCAGCAGGGGGTTGGCCACCTCCTGGTAGAAGTCCTGCAGAGTGGGGGGTGTCACGCGGGCCGGGCAGGGTCGTCCCTGACTCACCCAGCCCTCAGGGGTAGGCTGGCACCTGCAGCTGCAGGGCAGAGTCCGAGTCCTCGTAGATGCGCCGAGCCAGGCCGCCGTTGTCCAGCGCCAGCTTCTCCAGGAAGGCGTAGCTGACGTCGAAGCCAAAGCCCAGGCAGAAGAGGCTGTACTGACCGCCTATGGCCTCCTTCACATTCTTCTGGATCTTCTTGGGGTTGGTCTCGCCTGGACCCAGTGTTTGGGGACAGGAGTGAGAAAACAGAGATTTGCTCAGGGGATATTTTTGGAATCTCAGAGCCAGAGAGGCCTCAGGGATTCCCTTCCTTCTCCAGGGCCCACAGCAAGCCAGGATGGAGCTCCAGCGATACCCTCTGTGCTGTGCCCTGGAGTTGCCGCTGTGCTCTCACCTACAGTGGGGTCGCCATCAGTGAGGAGGAGGAGGAGGGAGACGCTCCCTAAGGGCAGCTGCTCCTCCCGGGTGGCTGTGTCCAGCAGCTGCACGGCCATCAGCATTGCATTATTGATATTGGTTCCTGAGGACACACAATCTCAGGATGGCTCTCAGGTGGAGCTCATGCCCGGATGCCCCCACCCTGCAGGGCTGCCCTGGCGCTCACCTCCCCGGGCCTGGATGCTGTTAGCGTATTTCTTGGCCTCCTCCACGTTCTGGGTGGAAGCTGGCACCAGCAATGGCTTCCACTGGCTTGCTTCACTGCTGAAGCTAATGAGGTTGAAGTGGTCTTCGGGCCTGAGGTCCTCTAGGATCTTGATGAGGGCTTCCCGCGTCTGGTCAGGTGAAGGGGAAACAAAGTGGGTGTCTCAGTGGGACCTCCTTGGTGGTTCATGTGCCCTTGGGCTGCACCCCAGGCCCACACCTGCAGTGGGAACATGGTGAATGCTCCCGGGGCAGGACCAGCTCCAACCTGTGTCTCTGGAAGCCTCCTACCCAGGAAGATGGAGGAGGGAGGGTCTGCCTGCTAGACCAGAGCTGATGGTGTGAGGCATCTGAGAGTTTTCAGGGCCCTAACCTTGCCTATGGTACCCACCTGCTGGATTTTCTTGCCCATCATGGAGCCACTCGTGTCGATGACGAAGATCACATTCTTGGGTATCGTGGAGAGACCCTCGGGGGCAAAGTAGTGCACAAAGTAGCCATTCTCGATCTATGACCAGAGTGAGACACACCCCAATGATGAGAACTGCAGCCCTGCCCTGCCCTGCCCCACCCACCTCCTTACCCCAAATCCCCGGGTCCCCATCCTCTCTTCATTTTGAGCTCCTCTGTCACAGCCTCACTGCTAACCTCCCCAAATGCTCGTCATATATTTTTTTATTCGTTGCTGTTGAAAGTATTACAGATGTGCCCCTTTCCCCCCATTGACCTCTTCCAGTCTGCCACCCGCTCCAGTCCTTCACCACCCTACTGTCTGTGTCCATGGGTTATGCATTTATGCACACAAGTCTATTGGTTGATCTCTTCCCACTCACCCTCACCCTCCGGCCCCCTGTCTGCCTCACTATCTTAGGACTCAGTCAAGCCACTAATTTGCTGAAACCTTCCCGGCTATGCATGACCCCCTAAAACTCTACTCCACTTCACTTCCTATTCGTTTGAATATCTGAGGCGGTTTAGCGGTAATAAACCTTCTTTAGCAGATGAAACTCTCTGCCTCTGAAAAGGAATTCTTTCAGGGACAGCATAACTAAACCGCGTGTTTTCTGTCTGTGGCCTTCGTTGCACACTGACCGACAGGAGCAGTTTTTTTGCCTTTTCTTCTGCAACAGCCAGGCTCAGGCTCCTGAGGATGGGTGGATTTCCTAGTTATTCTGCTCTCCCCTGCAGCCCACGCACCTGAATGGAGCCTCCAGAGAGGGTGCGGTTCACATCATAGCGGATGATGAAGTCGCCATCCACGACTGTGTCCTGTTGCCCTGCAGGCTTCTGTTGCTGGGAGAGCGTCGGCTTGAATCGGATGTGAGCCTGGAGGAAAGTCCGACTGGGCTGATGTCGGGAGCAGTGAGGCCACATACACACCCCTCACCCCACCTGAGAATCAGCCGGGATGAGAATTCCCCGTATGTCAAATCCCAGGGAACTTTCTCTCAGGCTGGGCTGTCAGGTGGACGGCCTCAGTACAGTGGATGGGTGTGAGCGAGGAGCCTCTGCTCCGGAGCCGTGTGAGCAGAGCCAGGGCTCAGGATGTGTATGATCCAGCCTCCGCCTTTCCGCCTGGTCCTGGGACCCTCAGATCAGTGTCCTCTCCCAGTCGCCCCCTAAACTCAGGGTCAAGCAGCACCTGCGGTCTTCCTCTAGGCCTTGCCCTTATCTCCCTCATGTCAGCGCGGACACAGAGACCTCAGAAGTCCGCCAGCTGAGAGATTCTGCCCAATTGTCCCACTCTCTGGGAATCCAGGATCACAGGGCAGCCTGAAGACAGGCCCCTACCCTCCCATCCACTGTGGCAGGCCCACCTTGGTCTGGTTCTGTGAGACGGTGAGGGCGTCTGCAAGCTCATTGGTCATGAAGGTGCTCTCTGTCTCCAGAAAGCTGATGCCCTGAGGCTCAAAGATGTGAATGTCCATCTGGAAGAAGAAGGGGTCACTGGGTTAGCCAGGAGCCAGGGCTGGGCCTCACAAGAGGCTGAGGGGACAGGGGGGCCACCCTCGGCTGCACAGAGGTCACCCAGGAGGCCTCCTGGGAGGTGGAGGTTCCAGGTACCTGCAGGTGCTTGACCAGCTGCTGGGGCTGCACTTTCAGCAGCAGCTCATACACTCCCAGGCGCCGCATGAGCAACTCCTCGTACACCAGCTCGAAGGTGACCTTGGCAGCGGGGGCCACACTCACCGACACCTGGAACTGCTCCATCTTTCTCCCAGTGGCCCTGGGGGAGGAGGGCATCAGGCCTGCCCCTCCAGACCAGGTAGGGTATGGGCACTGAAGGCAGAAGCAGAACTACAGGCAGGGACAACTTCTGCCCCACCCCCACTGGGGTCTCCCGCACCCCATTGGGCTCACTTGACTAGGCCAGCGCTCTCCCCCCTGGCCACGGCCGCACTGTACTGCTGCTGGGCTGCATCCTTCTGCTTGATGTTCCCTGGGTACGTCACACCGTCGATGATCCTGGGGCAGGAGGGTGGGTGCTGTCAAGAGTCTGGTGGGGGGAGCCTCTCTCTAATCCCACCTCCTCCAGGGAGCCTCTCTGGGACTTGCTGTGCCTCCTGATAGAGTGACTCCTACCTTGACCAGACCTCACACGTTTATTATACCCCTGCTGTGTACAAGATTGTGCAGGGCCTGGGGTAAGGGCTGGCAGCCTCTGCAAGGTGTGCCAGGCCTCCATCTACCCCGAGGCATGCACTTTGGAAATGAACATTTGTTTTACTGAACGGACAGGAGAGGAAGGTTGTAGAAAAGACAGGGCTGAGCTAAGTCCTGGCCTATCTTCTCCCTTTCACTCTGGCCCCACATTCCAATTGCCCCCTCCATCTCATAGACTGTCCCAGAGGAACCTGTCGAACAGCAGCACACGTTTTCTGAGCTGCGTTTGCACCCAGCCAAGTGCCCAGCTGTGTGGGGCTGACTGAGGAGGAGGGAGATGCCAGGCTCCCAGGCCAGTGAGAGACACAGGGCTAAAAGGCTCTGAACGCTCTTCCCACCAGCACAGGGCAGGGAGGAATGCAGAGGTGGGTGGAGGGAGGGGTGAAAGGAGGAAGGGATGGAGGGACAGATGGAATATGGAGGGAGGGAGGAGGAAGGGAGAATGGAGAAAGAGATAGAAGGTGGGAGGAGTAAAGGGATGAAAAGAGGAAGGAAGGGAGTGGGGGATGGGTGGAACGTTTCTGGGAATAAGTTCCTGATAAAGCCTCTGGTTCCTGTCCTGCCTACAGGGGGAAGCACACACCTCCTGTCAGGAGGAGGTCCTCTCTCCCTGAGGGACACCTGGGGAGGGGATGGCAGTGCTGGATGGGGAGGGGACGCGGAGGGGGCAGGAAGGCACCTACATGGAGAAGTTGGTGATGAAGGCTTTCTTGGGCAGCTCCATCTGGAAGGTGGCCTCCTGTATGGAATCCGCTCTGTTGACCACCCTGCTGGTGATGACCGTGTGGGCAAACCGGGAGGAGACCCTGGAGTCCACAGTGAGGCTGTAGATGTCGATGGCATTCTGGGGCAGTGAAGGAGGGGGTGGAGCTGCTTCAACGCCAGCCCTGCTTGGAGCCATGCTCTTCAAGAACAGGCCTTGACCTAGGTCCCAAACCAAGCCCTGGCCCTACCCAGGCTGAGCGATGGATGCCTCAGGCAAAGCCCGGGAGGCATTTCACCTGTGGATCCTTCTCTGAAATCAGAGGCAGCTCTGTGCCCCATTCCGCACCCTACAGTGCCAGGGGGCAGGGGCCACTCTGTCAACACACAGGGGATGGAAGGTGGAGCCTGAGCCCCAGTGTGTCTGGGAGGGACTCACTTTTCCTGGCCCCGGTTGGGATCCGGAAGCTCAAGGTCTTCGCTCTGAACAGTGTCAGGGCAGCAAACAAGTCCTTTGATTTCTGGTGACCAGAAATGGAGGAACCGCTCCTGCCAGTCCCCACAGGGGCCTCCAGGAGCTGGGAGAATCTGGAGATGACCAGGGTCCAGTCCCTAAGAGCTGGGAGCCTTCTCCTTTGCCCCCTTTCCCTGCAGCCGTGGGCGCTACCCCCAGTTGCCCTGCCCTGCAGCCCAGGCCCTGGCCCTGCAGAGACGGACAGTCCCCACAGGCCACTGTCCCAGGCACCTGACCTTTCACCCAGGTCTAAGGTTCGCATGTGCACACATGAGAAGCCTTAAAACATCTGCCAGCCTGCATACGACACACTTGTGTACATGCCAGCTCTGTTCACCTACAGACGTAGCCTAGCAGAGGTGGGTGCCTGGCTGAGCGGCTTGTTACACACGTGAGTGTCTGCTCTGTGCCAGACACTGTACTAAGCACTTCATAGTGTTACAGGTTCCATCTTCACAACAAACCTCTGAATAGCGTCTATTATTACCCTGCTTCACAGATGAAGAAAGGGAGACCGAGGACGCGTCCTTACCTTGAGGACGTTCAGCCAGGGAGAGGGCAAGCTGGGCTCATGATCCCCCCCCACACCCTGCCTTGACTGCCAGCCTCCAGGGGCAACTTGCTAGACAGCAATTCCTCACCTAGAACATGGAATAGGCTCACCCCTTTTAGCTTAAGACGGGCAGGGGGAGGGGGACTGTCCATCAAGCCCTTGGGAAATGCCTGGTGGATGGTCAGTACCATTTTCTTGCACACACACTGATCTGTGCTCACTTGCACGCTCACACTCACACATGTTCTCACTCACTCACCAGCTCATACCACTCACACTCCCATGCGCACACAGGTGCCTGAGGCACCCGCTACCTTTTGGGCACAGGTGGTCTGGAGCACAGCCAGCAGCGAGAGCAAAACCAGCACAATGGCACCGACGCGGGCAGGTCCTGGGGGCTTCATTTGGGCTCCAGTGCCTGGCAGGCTGCTTCTGAACTTGAGAGAAAGTGGGGAATGATTTAGTAACCTGCTTGCTGCTCCGCCCCTCCGGGGGCAGGGTCCGGGAAAGTGGGATCTACAAGCCAAAACTTGCAGTGGACTCAGATAAGTGAATGTCCTGTGGACCTTGGCTGGGGATAGACATGTGGACAATAAGTCCTCAGTGTTATCAGGACAGGTTCTTGGAAACGTCAACTTTAAGTGAAATGATGTTCACCTTAGAAACGAGTTCAGTTCCTGTGGCCTATTTCTGGTCACAAAGCATCACCAAACTTGTAGATAAAAATCCAAAATGTTGAAATCAGTGTGAGCTATACTTATATTTAAGAAAGATTCATAAAACCAAGTGAGATCATGCTTTTCCAACTTGCTTATTCCAGTTTAGGGGTTCAGATGCCCAAAGCCTCTCCCAGCAGCTTAGTGTGCAAAAGGTGAGACCCCAACCTGCACAGGACACCCCTCCACCAAAGGTCACACTGACACACACCCACACTAGACTGGAACGATGGGGACACACCGGTTCACCTCACGTGCACATCTTGGGGATGTGGGAGGAAACCATGGAGAAAACCCAAAGACATGGGGACGCCAATAAACTCCACACAGTGGCCCCACTAGGAATTGACATTTTTCCTCATCAACATCATAACCTAAAGAGGTTGAATAAAAGGTCATTATTCCAGGACCTGCTATACTGAGGAAAGGCAGGCTCAGGTGGGAGCTAGGTACTGGCATGCGTTCTGAAAGGTCTAGAACGTTCCCAGGTCACCATTACCCTTTACACCAGTCGGTCCACCAACAAGCGCCCTGGGGCCTGGGGACACAACAGCGAACCAGCCCACTCTACATCAGCCCAGCCTGGAGGAGACAGAGGGGTGGCTGGGAAGAGGAGGGCGGGGGCAGCTTCGGGGAGGAAGGAGCCTGCAGGCCAGGTTGGTGTGACTGGGCAGTGGGGCCCTACAGGCCCTGAGCACTCCTTGGGGTGTCTGAGTGGGGCAACGTCTGCTGGGGTCAAGGCAGGGTGGATCTGACTTATTTCTGGGGTGAGAGAGGCTGGGCCCAGGAGACCCTTCTCTCTCCTGGGGCCCCAGGCTGCTGTTCAGGCCCCATTAACCTAGCCAGGGCTCTGGGTTCAACTCCAGCAAGGCCCCCAACACAAGACCTGCACTTTGGCAACACAAACCGAGAGGCCTCCCTCTGGGGAATTTACTGAACGTGTGGAACAAACCAGAAGGGACAGAGCTCCTCAGGGGGCGATTCCCTGTGGTGGCTTGTATATACCAGTGACCTGCATGGAGGTCAGTCATGCCAAGGGATCCACAGTGAGGCTGTAGATTGAAGGGGAAAGGGCAGATGGCTGCTCTGTCAGCACACCAAGGCAGTGCCCTTGTCACCAGCCCAGACCCATGGACGGTGGCCCCAGGCTTGGGGTAGGATTACTGATGACTTTAGATTTTCCTTTAATAAAGTTGAAATGATTTTTTTAAAATTGGTTTTAGAGGAAGGGAGGCAGGGAGGGAGGGTTTGGGAGGGGAAGAGAGAGGAAGGAAGAGAGAAAGATACATTGATGTGAGAAACATGTACCGGTTGCCTAATGCAGGCACCCAGACCGGGGATCGAAACCACCACCTGGTGACAACTCTCCAACCAACTAAGCGATACCAGCCAGGACTAAAGTGGAAAAGCTGTTAAAACAAACAGCAATAAAATGGTCTACTTCCTCAGGGCAGAGAACACAGGCCCAACCTGGAAACAGCTATATAAGGAGGCCAGGCTAGGCCTGGACATGGGAAAGGCTCTGAGCAGCCCGTTCCACCTGCCCAGGGGACAGGCAGGGCAGGGGGCCTAAGGGCACAGTCCTCAGCCAAGCATGGGAGCCCAGGCCCTGCCAGCCCAGTCCTGGACTGTCCATGGTCTTTCTGTCACAGCTGGACGGGCCTTCGTACTGCCCTGAATCTGAGAGCTCCATGCACACCGGGGACACTGAGGCCTGAAGAGGAAAGGATCTCACACAAGCCCAGAGCCCAGACTTCCCAGGCCTCAGGCAGAGCTGTGGGAGGGACAACGGGAGGTTCACCTGGAGTTGGGAGGTGAGCAGCTCAGGAAGCAGACTGCCACTGGCCATAGGAGCCTTGGCGTGGCTTTGTCTGTGAGGGATGCAAGATGGTGAGGAGGCGGAACAAGGGCGCAGGGGGAGGCGGCCCGCAAGGTCCCTGGCTCCTGCAGAGCCTTGGGGGCCTGAGGAGCATCTGGCTGGCTTCTGTGGAAGGCAGGGGGAGGGGCAGCCCGGGCCCCACCTGCTTCACTCTGTCCACGTGGCCTGTTTTGTGCACTGGGCCTCAGCTCACCTCCCTTGTCACATACAAGGGGAAACAGCCTCAGAAGAGGGGAGATGGTCTGAGGTCACACAGATCAGCACCAGATCCCCACACCCCAGGCTCTTGCTAGGATGGGGCAGTGGCAATAGCACCTCAGGATCATAAGGACCCTCCCAGAGACATGGAGGGTACAGACCATGTCCACCCGCACGCAGGGGCCATGCCAGTTCCCAAGGACACTCTCCAAATGCCGGGGCCGCTTGGGCATCCTCTTTATTGGTGTTTCCCAGGGCCTGGGGCAGAGGGCCTGGGCTGAGAGGCCACGGGGAGGGGGGAGGGGTGGAGGTCCCAGAGGCAACAGGGGAGCAGGGCAGTGCTGGCATGACAGAGTTCTTGGGAAAGACTACTGTGTCTAGGTGTTGTCAGTGCCCAGGGGGTGGCGTGCCATGTACTTCTCAGCCAAAGACACTCTTGGCAGGCCCAGCTTTCGGCTTATCAAAGACGGTCTCAGTGCCGGTCCGGGTGCGGCTGAACACAGATGGTGCGGCAACGCCGGCTTGCTCTGCGGGCAGGATGGGGAGGTCAGAGGCCCAGCCCAGCCTCCTGGCGACAGATAGCCTCTTTTGTGGGGAGCCCCTGAGCTCTGGATTCTTAGAAAAGACCCATAGGACCCCCCAGCTCACCCCCTCCTACTGACACACATCTGCACCCCTCGGTCCCCAGCCCCCTGAGAACACTCACCACACTCCTGCATGACCTGGTAGGTCTTGGACTTGATCGCCTGGTTCTTGGTCAAGTTCCCTGGGGCCCCCTTCAGGTCCTCCTCCTTCACAGGGGGGCGCTTCTTCTTGATGGGGGCTCCCTCGGGGCCAGCCTTGGAGAGACCAGAGCCTCCTTAGAACCCAGGCCTTCAGGCTGAGACCCATTCCCACCTCTCCCTGCTCACTCAATTCAAGCCAGTCCAAAGCCCCATTCATCCAGGAAACCTTCCAGATGATGCATCACCCCCTGACCCCCCAACCCTGAGTCTCTGTCCTTCTCCCCAGACTCGGAGGCATGGCCTCACACTGTGTGCCTGGCTGCCCAAGTTTGAGCTTGGGCACAGTGGGCAAAGGGGAAAGGCGCTCGCTCAGAGGCTGAATTCCAAGCTTTCGGTGAATACCAAGACCTGCTCTGCGGGCGGTGCAGAGGGTCCTTTAGGTTTGCCCCTCTCCTCCCAAACTCTCAGGATTTACGTTGCGAGCTCCGGGGTGGGAACAGGGTAGAGGAATCAGATGCCCATGAAGTCACATTCCCGTCAGCATCTACCCATGGAGGAGACTGGTCTGTCTGTCCCTCCATTGCTGGGTCACCCAGACTCAGTGGGCTGAGCTGTGGGGGTGGGGCACTGAAGCCAGGGGACTGGTCAGCTCTGCAGGTGGGCATCTGGTCAGGGTCACCTCCAACGTGAACGCCAAGGTTCAGAGATCCAAAGAGGGTTTGTCCTGGTGAGGGTCTCGACCCCCAAAAGGCTGTGATTAAACAAACGCACAGTGAAACTGAAGAGTAAGGAGGCCTGGGAGCAAACAGAGAGAGGCCCCATCAGCAAAGAGAAAGGTCCAGTGGGCCCAGAGCCCCCTGGGTGGGATGGTCACAGCCACAGTGCTTCTTGTGGCCTTCCTGCAGGAAGTATTCTGTGGGGGCACCCACCCACCAAACCTCTCTCCCAGCCAGATTCCTTTGGAATTGGTCCAAAAAGACAGGAGGTGTGACCAGCTGACAATACAGCTGCTTCTCTATAGCAGGTGAACTAAGTGAGTGGCTTTGATGCCAAAATTTATGAGAAACAGTCAAGCTCTTGAAATATTCAAACAACCCTTAAACCTCCAGTGAGCTCCTACTAAGTGCAAGGCATGAACAAAGCTCCCTGCCAGTAACTGCTGCCTCCAATGTGCCTTTCCAGGACAATTCTTTCACCCCTTTGATTATAAAGTGTTCGACCTGCACCCAGGCTCTGACCCCACAAAGACAGACGCCACAATGGTGGTAAAGAACCAACGACTTACCATCACCAGGTGGGTGGGCTGCTCTCCTAGCATCTGTGCCCTTGGCGTTGCCCATCAATAGTCCAAGCCTTCCTCCTGGTGTCACATGGTGGTGATGGGGTGGGCTTCCTGGGAGGTGTAGCCCTGCTGGATCCTAAAGGTGACCCCAGCTGCCTTGTCTTTCCCCAGGGGCTTGCAAAAAGACTACAGCAAGGTCCCCCGGCACGGGGCCCAGGTGACCTGCTGGTTCGTCCACAACAATGGGGCCGGCCTGATCAATGATGTTCACACTGACTACATCGTCCCTGCTATCTTCTGAGTCCCCAGCCAGCGCACCTGCCCTGCCCTGGAGGAGGAGAGCATCCTGACCTGTTTCCCAGGCCACCCCTCCCTCTTCAAGGCGTCCCCCATTTCAAAGCATCCATGATTTCCATTAAAGGTAGACTATGCCCCTTCCAGGCTGGCTGCTCTTTGGCAGGGACAATGGCAGGGAGGCAATTCAAGATGCCGCCTCTCAGAAGGGCTTTGGGGTCACAGCAGAACTGGAGGCTGGGAGGTCACCCCCATCAATTCGTCCACACCTCATCCTGTTCTTCCCTGCCGCCTGCCCCTGCCCCCTGGCCTCTGAATGCCCTCTGAGTACCCCCCTAGCTCCTCCCACAGGTTCAGGGACCAAATGACACTCTGGCAGCATGTACAGGAATGACCAGCCACAGCCACTCCTGACTCCGTGCTTCCTGTAGCCAGGCACTGTTCTAAGTGCCTTCGTTGAATGAATTCAATGCATGCTCCCAGCAGCACTAGGGGGGACTTTTATCAGGCTCCTTGATAGCTAAGGAAACTGAAGTGAGGTATTTGTCCAAAATCACTCGTCTTCTAAGTGGCAGAGCTGGGATTTGAACCTGGGCTGTCTGGCATCAGCATCTGAGTGCTTTACTACTCCCATATCAATACTCCAGCCCCGTGAGCAACTGGTAGCCAAAGCCTTGTGGGGTTTGATTCTAGAAGTTCCAAAGCATCACTTAAAATGAATGTAGGAAAGAAGAATGAAAGAAGTGCTACCAGTAGCGGGAGGCTGACCCCTGGACTCAGGGTCTCAGGAGATAGTTCCCGCGCCCACCATCGCTCCTTCCCCAGTGGGAGCATTGCAACCTCTGACAGCAAGATAATCTTTCTCAAAGGCAGCGGCGGCCACTGCTCAGAAGCTGTGATTTCAGGAGCCCGGAACAGCAGCTCCCTGGCCTCTCACACTGATTCCTGGACTATTCCACCAGGGTCCCTTCCTTTCCATGGCTTTGCCTTGGGCCCAGTGAAAGCCCAATGTCAAAGGGTGAAGGTTCAGGTGCAGGTGCAGGGAATGAGGTGAACCTGTACTTCAGGATGCTGCTGGCCCTTCGGGTGGAAGTGCACAGGCCCCCACTGTCTCCTTTCCAAAGGCTTACTGCCTTTTCTCTGTTCAGTTCCCACTCCCAGTGAGGCCCACGAGGGCCCACATCAACAACACAAACGCCGAGTTCCATGGCTGCTCCCGGCCCAGGGAACACAGAGCCCTCCACGGCCGGCTGCGGGGCGGCCAATGGAGTTCCAGACACCAATCTGTTGTCTGGGGTCTCCCGGGCTTCTCCAGGGAGAGCCGTGGGCTGCCAGCTGGGGGTCACTCTGAGCAAGGCTCTGCCCCATTGGGGCCTCATTTCCCCTCCTGCAGCAAGGAAATGGCTGAGCCTGAGGGTCTCTTAGGTTCTGTCTAAGCCTACATTCTGCACGATGACCTTACGTCCCTCCACGTCCCCAGCTGTCCCTCAGGAGCCTCCTGAGCAACCTCAGATTGCTATTTCAAGTTGTCCCTCCCACACAACCCGAAGCATTTGGGGATGAGGTGGTTTCTCCCTCTGTTTCTCTGTTCCTAGCAGTCAAGTCTCTCTGCACATGTCACAGTCAGGGGCAGAACTATCAGCCAAGCCGTGCTACAACCCATAAATTAGCTGCCCTGTCCCAGGCATCCTTGTCAACTCCATTAAGAGTGGGTGAGTGGGCCCGGCCAGTGTGGATCAATGGTTGAGCCTTGACCTATGAATCAGGAGGTCGAAGTTCGATTCCTGGTTAGGGCACATGCCTGGGTTGCAGGCTCGATCTCCAGTAGGGAGCATGTAGTTGATCAATGATTCTCTCGCTCATCATTGATATTTCTTTCTCTCTTTCCTCTCCCTTCCTCTCTGAAATCAATAAAAATATATTAAAGAAAAAACAAAACCAGCGAGAGTGGCTGAGTAGGAGTGTTACTGGGTCACTTTGCCCATAGCTGTCACTTTGGTAGATGCAGGGGCTGGTAGGGCCCTGGTGTGGCCCAGGAGTCTCGTTCCCCACTAGGAGGGGGCCAGACTCTGCCTCGAAGTGCTACCGGTGTCCTGGAGGCCAGCCCTCCAGCCTCATTGGACACTGTTGGAAAATGACTCTCTCTCTCTCTTTCCTTTTTGGCTTTAAAAATTTTTTTATTTTATTTTTTTAAAATAAATCTTTATTGTTCAGATTATTACAGTTGTTCCTCCTTTTTCCCCCCCATAGCTCCCTCCACCCAGTTCCCACCCCACCCTCTGCCCTTACCCCCCACTGTCCTCATCTATAGGTGTAAGATTTTGTCGCTGGGTCAAAGGTCATACACATGGAAATTGGAGCTATTTCCATCCGCAATGTGTCCCTGTGCTCGGAAGTGTCTCTCATGACTTGTTCACGCTCTACTCAGACAGGGTGCGGAGCCACGTTACAGCTTTTTACAATAATGTGTCCTCTTATGTTTAAAATGAGGATTTCGCTACCAAAACTGAGGAGAAAGCAACACTACAGCTGCTCTCGCCCCTCTCGCCCTTCAGGTGATAGTTGTGCGTGGGCTGCGAGCTTGTTCGTGGGCCATCGACGAAGCTGTCTGGGCGGCTTGCGCGGTTCCGCCGGCTTCCCAGGGGCCGTCGGAGCCTTGCAGGGGCCTCGCAGCCCAGCAGGGGACATCACAGCCTCGCAGGGGCCATCACAGCCTCACGCAGCCTCACAGGGTGCATGGGGCATCGCAGCCTCACAGAGGACGTCACAGCCTCACAGGGGCCGTCGCAGCCTCACAGGGGCTGTCGCAGCCTCACACAGCCTCACAGGAGGCGCCACATCCCACGTTGGGGGTGAAGGTGCGAGACAGAAGCTCCTCTCGCTGTCTCTCCTGCTGCTCCCTTGCGTATCTCCGATGTTGGAAGTTTCTGAGAGCAGTCTGCAGGTGCTGGACATCATACTTTAACTGGTCAACACGAAGTTTGGCATTCTGTCTTTTGTTGGGAGGTTCCCTACTGGACAAAATCTCCAGGCATTCTAGCTGGCTGAATATCTGGTATGCTTGCTTGGATTTCGTTTTCTACTAGTGCACAGACTGCTTGTCTGCCGTCTCCCGGCGTCCCATGTGAGACTGGATCTGGTGGACCTGCTTGTGCATTTGCTGGTACAGTGGTTCCATGTCGCTGGCCCAGCCGGGACCGGCTACAGCTTCCTCCGAACCTGAGTCTGCTTCTTGAGTGTGTCCCTTATGGATGTGAGGAGTTGAAATCAGCAGGTTGTTGGGTTAGGCTGCAAAAGCACAGGTGGTTCCTTTTGTGCCACTGGCACAGCTTGGGTGGGGATGTAAATTGAGTAGGGCAGGGTCTCAGAGAATCACCAGGGCGGAGCAAACAGCAATGGTTGTCGTCAGCATCTCCGCGACTCCTCGCCTCTCTGCAACTCTGCGTCTCCACGTCCCGCGAGCAGCTCTGCGAGAAAGCCACCTTCACTCTCCGACCCGCTGCAAGACAGTCCAGCCTCTCCCCGTAGAAGTCTGGGACCTCAGAATCCCGCCCCAAATAGACTCAGTGGATTCGAGAGCTTGTATCCCCTTCCGATTGAAAAAAAAAACGCATCATGCCCTGACCAGTTTGGCTCAGTGGATAGAGTGTTGGCCTGCGGACTGAGGGGTCCCAGGTTTGATTCCAGTCAAGGGCATGTACCTTGGTTGCGGGCACATCCCCAGTGGGGGGTGTGCAGGAGGCAGCTGATCGATGTTTCTCTCTCATCGATGTTTCTAACTCTCTATCCCTCTCCCTTCCTCTCTGTAAAAAATCAATAAAATATATTAAAAAACAAAAAACAAAACAGAAAACGCGCATCCAGTTGCAGCCCACCTGGCGCGCGGCTCCGTACCTCTATCTTGGTGCCTCTGCACCTCCTACTCAGTCTCAATGCGCCTCTTTCTTTCCTTCCAGTTGTAGAACTTCCACTGGGCCATCTTTCCCGTGGTTCTGGATGACAGCTGCTTTGTCTTATAGTTGGTAGTTTTAATGTTATTGTGGGAGGCAGCACGCACAGGTCTATACCTTATGCAGCCATCTTGGTTCCTCCTCTCTCTTTTTAATCCTCACCTGGGGACATGATTTTAGTGATTTTCAGAGAGAGGAAGGGAGAGAAAGAGAGAGGGGAACATTGATTTGTTGTCTCCTGCATGTACCCCAACTGGGAATCAAATCCGAAACCCAGGTATGTGCCCTGACTGGGAATCAAACTTGCAACCCAGGTATGTGCCCTACTGGAAACCGAATCTACAAACTTTTGGTGTATGGATCATGCTCCAACCAACTAAGGCCCCCTGCCAGGGTGGGAAAGGACTCCTTAAGAGGTTGAGGGCAGCTGAGTCACTGGCCAGGCCCTGGGAACTCAGGGATGAATGTGACATGGCCTGGCCCTCCTGGAGCCCAGAGTCTAGAGGCCCTCATCTGGCCTCAACAAACCTCCACACAGGGTAACGATGCAGCAAAGCTGCCTGCAGTCACCTGGGGATGAAAGAGGAAGGCTCCGGAAGAGGGCACAGGGGCTGGCAGAGATGAGAGATGAGAGATGCGACGTGCAGACAAGGGGAGGGCATGCCAGTGGTAGAGAGAAAGTTCAGAAAAGCAAGCTGGAACCAGGTAACAGAGAGAGCTGGGCCATAGGACTTGGGGTTCATCCTCTCCCTGGGGCCATGAGAACCAGAGAAGGATACTGAGCAAGGGCTGTAGCCATGGAAATCGGAGCCTTAGATGACGGGTCTGGTTCCTTGTCCTGGCTGCCGTGAACAGGGGATGGCTGCGATCCAGGGGCCATGCCAATGGTGTGGGTAATAGGCAACGAGGCTGGCAGATGCTATTTGCTCTAAATGTGACTCCACACCTTTGTCCCCACCCAAGAAGTCCCAGGACTCATTTGCAAACACACAGCTTCTGCTTAACCCAGGCCTCCATGTCCCCCAGCCTCTGGGGGTGAAGTTCCAATGCTGTTGACAGTACCCACGGGGCCCCTTTGGTTCAGGCAAATCCAAGCCCTGTTACTCCATCCACACGCCGGCTTCTCAGACAGCCTCCACCTCCCGCTCCTCCCGCAATGCTGGAGGTCATTGACCCCACCGGTCAGCTGGCTCATATAAAGACTGCGGGCCAGGCCTGCGTGTTCAGCGATGGCGTCTGCTTGGTGGCCCTGCCTCATCGTGGCCCTGCTCTCCAGCTCCATGGCCTTTGGCTTCCCAAGAAGCCCCTCCTGGCCACTTGAGGTAAGTCTGTATTCTCTTCACAATCTGGGCCCATCACGGGGCAGACGTCCCAGCCTGGGTGGTCCTCTACATGCGGGAGGGGGAGGTAGAGGGCGGGGTCATGAGCTGCAGGGGACAGGGCTGGGCTTTGGGAGAACTGGGCTCCAAACTTATCCTTTGATTCTGGGCTAGGCTCTTAGCTCTCCCTGGGCCTCTGTTTCCCCACCTGTCAAATGGGTGATACACCACGAGCTGCTCACCTCACTGAGCAGCTGTGAAGGTCCACCTCTGAGAAAAGGGCAGAGGCGCCTAGGAAGGGCTGGGCTGAGCCCTGCGGTGTGCAGTGGTGCGGGGTGCTGTGCGAGGAGGCCTCATGGACCCGGGTGCAGGGACAGGCAGAGTGAGCCGAGGTCTGTGGAGCAGGGGAAAAGCCCTGTCCTGCTCCTCTGGGTAGCCCGAGACCTGCTCTCTCTGGATCTCACTTTCCCCATCTCTTCAGAGCCCTTCCTACTCTGACAAGTGGCTCCATGTGGGTCCTACATCCAGAGGCCCTTCAAGGTGTGTGGGCGGGTGGGGGTCACCACTGAACCCTGGCCTCTGCCAAGAACTTGCCCTCCAGCCACAGTGGCCTTGGCCTTGACCTGACAGTGTGTTTGCCTTTGCTTTTCCAGAAACGGAACGTCCTGGATGAGGTGAGGACTTTCACCAGGTAGAGGCATGGTGAGGGGGCCAGGATGGAGCTGGTTTCCCAACAGCTGAAGAGTTGGGCCATAGCAGCAGGTCCTGCACAGCTGACAAACAGCTCACAGCCCCTACCCTGGCAGACCCCCATGTGACTCAAGACCCCCAGGAAAGGGTGTCATAGAACCATGCCCCCTAGGACCTCCCCAGATGCAGCCCAGGATGGCCATTGCACCGTCTTCCTTCCACTAACACTTACCCAGCAGTGGCTGATACTGGGCTGGGTGGTGAAAGGCCCCGTCACACCTACACAGAGCATTTTTTTTTTTTTCCAATACAAGGTTTTTATTGTACATCGTTATAGTTTCACAAACAAGTGTGGCAAATCATTTGGCATCTCGGTGTTTCTATAGCTGGACAACTTAGATCTTATTCATGAGCCTGCTGAACTGTTCCTTTTTCAGAAACATAGATACCATCCAAAAATTTCCTGATATCCTTTTTAACTGTTTTGCCTTGCTGAATCAAAGCAGCGGAATTTGATACAAGTTCAATGTCATTTCCTTCAACAATCAACTCATCTTTCTGGGCTTGAGATACTGAAAAAGCAAAAGTCTGACCTCATCCGAACTCTGCGGATGTATTTTTCGCCCAAGAAATTTCTAATTTCAACAAGAGAACCATTCTCCTGAATAACGACGTTGATGGGGAAGTTAGCGTACACAGACCTCATCTTGTAACGGAAGCCCGGTGTAACACCCTTAATCATGATCTGTACATGACGGCAGATAGTGCGAACTGTGGCCAGTTCCTTTCTATTTCCCCACCACTTGTCAACACGGAGCCTCTTCTTTTTCTTTCTGAGGAGACTGAACTCTACACTGATGCGGCTGAAGTGCCTCCGCAGGGTGCCCCTGGGGCCCTTCACAATAACTGTGCGCCCCTTCAGAGTGGTGTCCACATTTTCTGGGACGTTCACAGTCTGACTGCTGAGAATGGTCTTCATCCTCGCAGTAGATGCGGCGAAGAGGAAGCCCACGGAGCATCTTTATATCCATGTTCAACCCAGATGTCTCCCTAGAATCACCCTCAGTTCAACCTTCGCCCGGCTCCCGGGGGAAAGAGAATATTGGGGACATGAAGTCCTGCCCACACTCTATTTTCAGCACAGGAAATAAGTCCCTGTTTGGGAGGTAGAATCACACAATTACCAAAGGGCACAGTAGGAGGGTAGAGGGCGAGCTTTCTAAATGGAAGTGTGAAAGGTGAGCAGGAAGAGCTGGGACAGGTCTCTGACCCCCGGGGTCAGAGGGGCAGAGACCTAGCTTGGCAGGAGCACCAGAGTGGAGGTGACAGGACCCACCTGGAGGACCTCAGAGCATGGGGAACACTGTCCTGAGGGCAATGGGGAGCACGGGAGGGCTTTATGAGGGAGGAGAACAGGGTCACCTTTGTTTTTTTATAAGGTCTCACTGGCTACAGGCTGCATGATAACAGACTACAGGGTTAAGAAGGCCATGTTTAACCCAGACATCTCCCTAGAGCCTCCCTCAGTTCACCCCCTCTGATCCCTGGCTTGCTCCCTCCCCTCACCCTCTCCTCTTGGCATTACGTGAAGTTCCTTCTCATGGTGCAAAACTCCCCTTCCTAAGTGACTTCTTGCTGCTGAGCAATGAGGGAGGCTGAGCTAAGGAACCTGTGGGGCCCAGTGAACAGGGAGAAACACAGGCTGAATCAGACAAGGCCTCTGCCCGCCAAGAAGCCCCTGGTCTCCGAGGGGAGAGAGGTGCTCAGGAAGGCCAATGCATGCCAGGGGCACCAGGACTGCCCAGGCGCCCATCATCAGGACAGAGGTGGCCAACTGAGCAGGGGGATGGAGGAGGCCACCAGGCTTCCCACACAGGTGACTGGGGTGCTTCCCAGGCAGGGCCTTGGGAAGAAGAGTGGCCAGGTTAGAAGACCTCTTTCCCAGGGCCCGGGTTCCTCAACCACTGATCACCATCCCGTCTCCCACAGAAGGCTGATGACATTGAGGTCTACAGTACCAAGGTCAGCTGCAAGGTGACCTCCCGCTTTGCTCACAATGTTGTCACCACGAGGGCCGTCAACCGCGCAGATGCCGCCAAGGAGGTTTCCTTTGACGTGGAGCTGCCCAAGACCGCTTTCATCACCAACTTCACGCTGTGGGTGTCCCCATGGCTGCTTGCTCTGGGCTCTGGAGGGGAGTCTGGCCCAGCATGAGCCCCAACTCTTTCCCTGCAGGACCATCGACGGTGTTACCTACCCTGGTAATGTCAAGGAGAAGGAAGTTGCCAAGAAGCAGTATGAAAAGGCTGTGTCCCAGGGCAAGACAGCTGGATTGGTCAAGTAAGTACGGACCCCAGGCCTGGGGGAGAATGTCTGGTCTGTAAGGGATGCAAGCAACAATGGCAGCAGTTATTATCATCATTATTATTATTATTATTATTGCAAAATGTGTCTGTAATTCTCACCACATTATCCCATTTTGATGTTGAGGTAAATGAGGCTTAGAGTGAGTAGGTGTCTCCCCCAAGGGGCTGACATGAACCCAAGGCTCAGGGTGGGTGGGGCTGTGCAGTCTGTGGGGCAGTCGCTGTCTGGCATCCCATTCAGGGCCTCTGGGCGGAAGTTGGAGAAATTCACGGTGTCAGTCAATGTGGCTGCGGGCAGCAAGGTCACGTTTGAGCTGACCTACGAAGAGCTGCTGAAGAGGAACAAGGGCAAGTACGAGATGTATCTTAAGGTCCAGCCCAAACAACTGGTCAAGGACTTTGAGGTAATCAAACACCCCTGCAGGCCCTGCTGAAACTGTGGGCACACGAGGGGCGGTTGGGGAAGGGCCCATGGAGTGGAGCTCGGAGCAAGGTCAAGGACACAGAAGTCCAGGCCTCACCACTTGGTTGAGGAAGCTCGGGGGAACTCCAATGGCTCTGGCCATAGCAACTGGGCCAAGGGGAGGAGGAGGGTGGGCTGGACTCACCCAGATCTTTGGATGCTGGACCCTTGGGGCAACATCACAAAGTGTCTCTGTGCTGGTAACTGGTTATAATGGGACTCTAACTATATCAGATCTGAAATGATTTCATGGTGGAAATTGGATACCACCTGGCAGCCATTGGAGAGCTTTGGGGTTAGAGTACCATTGAAGAGCCATTTTGTTCATTTTCTTGGTGGGAGACACCAGGTGTGGCTGTCACAGACTTGTCCTAGAAGCTGGTCCCTGCACCACCACTGACCCATCCCTTTGGGCCCTGTCCTAGAGGTTGGCCTCTGTACTGTCACTGAGTAACATCTCCTTATCTTTGGACATTGCAGATCGAGGTAGATATCTTCGAGCCCCAGGGCATTAGCATGCTGGATGCTCAGGCCTCATTCATCACCAATGACCTCCTGGGAAGCGCCCTCAGCAAGTCCTTCTCAGGGAAAAAGGTGCTATAGATGCCTCTCAGGCCTGGGGGGCAGGGGGAGGAACCCAGACCCTAGCAGGACCAGTCTGAGCCCTAGGGCTTGGGTGATGCTCGTGAGGGTGTGTCTATCTGCTGCCATCACCTTATCCCTGGCCACCTGGTCAGGAGTGGGGATGCTGGCGGCAGGGGGCTGCTTGCTGAGGATGACCCGCCTGAGGAAGTGACATGCCCCAGAGCCCTTCCCCAACCCCTCATCCTGTCCGCCAGTTTCAGCAGGGCCAGTAGGGCTGCTTGATTACCTCAAAGTGCTTGGCCAGTTGCTTGGGCTGGAACTGGTATGAGTGTGGGGGGACCACTTATAAAGCCCAGTGTCATTCTACCTTGGGAGGTAGGCAGGACAGGTGACTGCCCCTGTTTTACAGATAAGGAGACTGAGGCCAGAGGGAGTCAATTAGATCTGCTGACTTCACATTGAGGGGGTGGAAGTTGAAAGGGAACTTTACTCTTGGTGAAAGTGGCTGACTCTGATCCCCAAAGCCCTACTATTCCAGGGTCTTGCTGACCGTGAGCTGTGGATGCATGCATGTTTACACGAAGAGCAAACCTAAGTCACTCAGGACTTGTAGGGCGAGGCCCAAGGAGCACACACTCAGAGGGCTGCTAGCTTCTGCAGGGCAGTGCCCGCTCCCACCTCCCTGCTTTGCTTCCTTTCCCCTCCTCCTCCTCTTGGCACCAACACATACCACCCAACATGAAGCTCCTTTTCACGGTGCACAGCTCCCCTCCCTAAGTAGCTTCTCAGTGCTGAAGGCCAAGTAGGCTGAACACAGGGACTTTGTTGAACAGGGAAAGACAAAGGCTGCATCAGATAAAGCCACTATCCTCCAAGTTGCCCCTGACCTCTGAGGAGAGAGCAGTGTTCAGGAAGTCCAGTGTATGCTGGGTGGTGGCAGGACAGCCGGGTGCCCACCTCTGGGCTTCTCCCTAGGAGGGCTGTGCCTTGGCCCCCAAGACACCCATGGGCTGAGGGCTGCAGTGGGCAGTGCCTTTACAAGCTGAGCAAGACCCCCCTTGTCCCTCCCTCAGGGCCATGTGTCCTTCAAGCCCAGCTTGGACCAACAGCGTTCATGCCCAACCTGTGGAGACACCCTCCTCAACGGAGACTTCATCATAACCTACGATGTGAACAGAGAGTCTCCAGCCAACGTGCAGGTACCTCCCTACTGGCTTCATCAGGCTGGTGGATTCCGCATCACAGTGGAGTGTGGGCTGGGGGGTTGGAGGAGAGGGGCTGCAGCTGCATCTAGCGCCATCACCCTGGATACTCGGTCCAAGGCCACCTTTCCTGCAAGGCATGGGGGTGGCGGGCAGACCAGAACCTGTGTGGCACACTCAGGAAGGTGGGAACTGACATCGTCTTCTCGCCCTGCTAACTGTCAGCTTTTATTTGCAAGATTAGCCACCCTGTGGTTGCTTCATGGACATGACCTCTAGTCTCTCTCTCCCCTCTCCAGATAGTCAATGGCTACTTTGTGCACTTCTTTGCACCTCAAGGCCTTCCTGTGGTGCCTAAGAATGTGGTCTTCGTGATTGATATCAGCGGCTCCATGTATGGCCGGAAAATAGAGCAGGTACTGTCTTCTGTGCAAGTGGGGGTATTTTTTAAAAATCCTCACCCAACGGTATGTTTATAAATTTATAGAGCGAGGGGAAGGCATGGGGAAAGAAACATCGATGTGAGAGAGAAACAAATCGGTAGCCTCCTGTAGGTGCACCAACTTGTTATTGAACCTGCAACCTAGGTATTTGCCTGACCAGAACTCAAACCTACAACCTCTTGGTGTACAGGAAAACACTCCACCAATGAGCCACCCAGGATGGGTGACAGTTTTGTTTTAAGTGGACAAAGCTGATGTTTCCAGTGAAAGAGGGGGAAGGAGAATAGGATAAAAAAGGCAGCAATGGCCACTCCCATTGTTGCAGGCCACAGGGGGCCCCACTGCCAGCCCAGCTGTGAAGAAAGCAGGCTGTCTGTGGCTCCCTCTCCCAGCTTCTTGTCTGCCTGTCTTTCTCTTTCCCAGACAAGGGATGCCCTCCTCAAAATCCTGGAGGATATAAAAGAGGAGGACTACCTGAATTTCATCCTGTTCGATTCCGATGTGACCACTTGGAAAGACACTTTAGTTCAAGCCACTCCTGAGAACATCCAGGAGGCCAGGGAGTTTGTGAAGAACATTAGAGATCGAGGAAGTAAGAACAGAGGGGAGAGCAACGTTCTCACTGCCCTCCCTCTGCCTGAGCAGCCTGTTTCCCTCCTCCCTGGGGCACAGGCTTTGCTGGCCAGGCCAGCAGACCCTGGCTGGGGGGAGAGATGGGAGTGGGGTGGGGTCCTCAGGCTTGATCTCAGGGTCTAAGAAAACCCATCTGCCTGCTTCTAATCCATGATGCGGGTGCACCCCAACTCCCAGCAAGATCAGGCCACAGAGAACCTTTACTGTTGGTCATTTCTTACAGAAAATCACAAGTGATGTCTGTACTGCTCCCCTGTCCTCCCAGTGAAGGGCCAGGAGTCCATCTGACTGTTTCCCAAATTGTTTTTACCATCACCATGTGCTTCTATTCCTACAGCAACCCTGAGAGACAGTTTGAACCCCATTTGAAAGGTTAAATCATTCATTCTTCACTCACTAGTCAGTATTTACTGAGTATCACCACGTACTGGCAGACAGAGTCCTTGGGCACATGAGCAGGGCCAATGTCCCAACCCCTCCTCCACGATGGTCCCCTGAGGGCCTCCTCCCATGGTGTTCTCTGTGTGCCAGTGACCAACATCAACGACGGGCTGCTGACAGGCATCAGCATGCTGAACAAGGCCCGGGAGGAGCACACAGTGCCAGAGAGGAGCACCTCCATTGTCATCATGCTGACGGATGGGGACGCCAATGTTGGTGAGGCAGACGACCGTGGCTCTAAATCAGAACCCCATTGCCTGGCTGCTGCTCCAGGCTCTGTAGCCCGCTTGCTGCAAGACCTTGGGCAGCTCTCCCCAGGGCTCCTACGGACTGTGAGCCCCTTGAGGGCAGGGACCTGCCTCCCCCTGCCAGGGCTCCCCACCCTCTGGCCTGACAAAGGCTCCTGACCATGACGCCTCCCGCGCTGCATGTGCAGGAGTCAGATCTCTTCAGACAGAGCGGGTCCAGACAGTTGTCTGGGTGGTGGCTAGAGTGTGAGCACCCCTTTATCCTGCAGGTGAAAGCAGACCCGCTAAAATACAGGAGAACGTGCTGAGTGCCATTGGAGGCAGGTTCCCCTTATATAACTTGGGCTTTGGCAACAATCTGAATTATAACTTCCTGGAAAGCTTGGCCCTGGAGAACGATGGGTTCGCCCGGCGCATTTATGAGGATTCCGATGCCAACTTGCAGCTGCAGGTATGCCTTGTCTTGCACCCCTCCAGGAATGAGGGGCTCACTCCTTCCTCAGGGAGCTGTGCCATCGGGTGGTCATTTCAATAATTAGAAAGAACTTCCACTTAAGTTGAAATCTACCTCTGGTTCTTACCCATCATTAATGGTTCTAGCTTCGTCATCGGGCTGCACAGAAGGGGTTCCTCCATAGGCTTGCCACAGCACATATAGGACATCGCTTAAATATGCATTTCTGGGGGGAAAAAAGTAATTTTTAGTGTAAGTCTGCCCTAAAGATGGCATAGGACACGGCATTAGTTTGCTGGGGCTGCCAGGGCAAAGTGCTACAAACTGGGGGGCTTACAGCAGAAATGTACTGTCTCACAGTCCTGGAGGCTGGACGTCCAAGATCAAGGTGTCAACAGGGTTGGTTCCTTGTGAGGGCCCCGAGGGGGATCTGCCAGGCCTCTCTCCCTGTCTCTTCACATCCTCTCCCCTGTGTGTGTCTGTCCCTTTTCATAAGGACACCAGGCACATTGCACTGGGGTCCATCCCAAGACCTCATTTTGAATTGGTCATCTCTAAAGACCTTGTGTCCAAACAAGGCCACATCTTGAGGGCCTGGGGGTAAGGAATTTAACCTACATATTTGGGTATTTGGGGGCACACAACTCAGCCCATAACAGACATACTTATAATAAAAATCAACTTATCTGACATTCCAACCTAACTGCATGGCCTGTACTTTCATTTGCTAAATCTGGCAACACCAACCCTTCCTGGCCCAGGTGCCTATATCTCCGCCTCCCCCGAGGACCCCTGGGCCTCCATCCCCACCTGCTTCCACCCTACACCTTCTCTAGGCAGCCTTTCCTCCTGTCCTCTCCTCCTTCCCTTCATTTTTATAAACATTTCTTGAGTTCTTTCTCTGTGCAATAATGCTTGTATTTTTCTGAGTGCATGGGGTAGGGTGGGGCAGGGTGGGGTTGGAGTACCAGAGGGGGTTCCCACACACTGAAGGGCACAGCCAGGCCCATGTAGAAGTGGAGGTCAGGTTGGGCTCAGCCCAGCCTGTGGGACTCAACAACTTCAGAGGCGTCAGTGAGAACCCTCCCACACACCTCTCCGTGCCCGCCTGCCCTGGTGGCCTGAGATGACCAAGTCCCCTCTGTGGACTCCAGGGCTTCTATGAGGAGGTGGCCAACCCGTTGCTGACCTCAGTGGAGGTGGAGTACCCTGAAAACGCTATCCTGGACCTGACCCGGAACACTTACCAGCACTTCTATGATGGCTCTGAGATTGTGGTGGCTGGGCGCCTGGTGGACGAGGACATGAACAACTTTAAGGCAGATGTGAAGGGCCACGGGGTAAGCTGGGCTGGGCCTGGATATGGGTTGGGGATGGGGGATCAAGCACTGATGGAGCCTGACAGTCCAGCAGTGGCAGCCCCTGAACCGGGCCCACCTGGCTTCAGACCTCCATTCCTTGTGCTTCTCACCTTGTCCCATCCCTGCCCCAGGCACTCACTGACCTGACCTTCACGGAAGAGGTGGACTTGAAGGAGATGGAGAAGGCCCTGCAGGAGCAGGACTACATTTTCGGGAGCTACATCGAGCGGCTCTGGGCCTACCTCACCATTGAGCAGCTGCTGGACAAACGGTGACCCAGGACCACCCCTCACAGAGCCGGGCCCACACTGGGCCCTGGCACTGCCCCAGCCTCTCCCTGTGCCTGCCCCTGGCAGGCTCTGCTCTGCGGGTGCCTAAGAGGAAGATGACTGGGCCACACCCAGGAGGTGCACACCAGGCACATGCCCAGCTGGCCTGCCCTCTTTTCTCCCCAGTCCATCAGAATGTTGTCCAGGTCAGAGCCCAGCCTGACATCCGGGGACAGCGATGGAGAGCGATGCCCTGAGTCCCCAGAGGGCAGAACCGGGGCCCATTGGAGAGACATGTTAGCCTCCTTTTAAGAGGGACTAGCCTGTGATGCCCCTGGTGCAGGGCCTGGCACCTGCTGAGCACTCACCAGGAGTGGCTGTTGCAGTGGCCATTGCAAGCCCCTTATATGTTATAGCTGGGGAGACGGAGGCCCCTCAGAGAGGAAGCACAGCCTTTCCATCTGTCCCAGGGAGCTGGTGAACCAGTATTTTCTGAGCTCTAGCAGGCTCCACCCTGGGCACAGAGGGTTCTGGGCTGCCCCTGGGGCTCCTGGCCTGGTGCTGGGAGTCAATGTAGGGCAGGGAGCTGAGCTCCAGGCTGACCCTCTCGCCACGCCCCTCCCTACAGCAAGAATGCCCATGGAAGTGAGAAGGAGAACCTCACTGCCCAGGCCCTGGACCTGTCCCTCAAGTACCACTTTGTGACTCCACTGACCTCCATGGTGGTGACCAAGCCTGAGGACAGTGACAACCAGATGGCTATTGCTGACAAGCCTGGCGAAGGTGGACACGGGGAGTGAAGGCCAGAACTGAGAGGCCTATCTCTTCAACTGGGGCCTCGGGGGTCCTGAGAGGAGTGGGCCAGGCTGGGGAGACCCAGCCTCACTGAAGAGGAGCAGGCCCAGGGGCACTGAAGGAAAGCTGGCCCAGCGCTGGGGAGCATGTGTGGAGGGAGTGAAGCCAGCAGCATGGACAGTGGGGGGTGGGGTGATCAGGAGCCTCTGAGACTCTAAAGGGATATGAGTACAGGAGTGAGGACCCTGCCCAGGGTCTCTTCCGGGAGAGGGACTTAGGCTGCAACGTGGAAGGGCTCAGTTAGACAGGAAGAAGCACACCCAGCCTTAAAGCTAATCCCTGAGCACTCGCCTGGGGATGGCCAGAGGAAGAGGCTCTGAGAGTGGAGGCTGGGACCAGGCCTGCTCCCATACCCCAAGAGAGGAGTCCTGAGTATCCCACAACTGGCCACATAGGCTGGCGGGGGGAGGGGGGGGCGCATCAGGGTGATGGGAGGCAAAGAGCAGGTCCAGGCCAGGAGCTTCCTGTTCTGGGAGCACAGCTGGCTGCTGGGAGGCCCACAGCTTGGGGCTGGCTGGACAGGCAGCATATTGATCACATTGGCCCAGAACCCAGAAGTCTGTGGCTTCTAACACATTTCTCCCCTTCTTCCCTCACAGGGCCAGAGGAATCAGGTGAGCTGCAGCCAGCAGCTGGGTGGGGTCTGGGGAGGGAGACAAGAGAGACCCCAGGAGGCCTTTCCAAGCTCGCCTGGGCTCAGGTCCCTGCTCTGCTGCCCACGCATGAGCAACTTTGGGCCAGGCTCTCCCCTCTCTGAGCTCCAGGGCTCTTGTCCATTGAGTGGAGGTGGCTTCCTCTGCCCAAGGAGGGACAGTCAGTAGGAGAGTATTATGTGGCCTGCAAAAGGAGCATGTTCCACATCAGGCATCACAGTCGATGAGTCCAGGGCTACCCTCTGATTAAGGTTCTCATTTTACTGTGAGGAAACTGAGGCACAGAGGTTAGGTCTGTGTGCGCAAGGACTCCGTCCTCAGGTGGCTGAGCCAGGGATTTGGCCCAGGCAGACTTGTTGCAGTGCCTGAGCTAAAATCCACAGCATCCTGTGTCTCTCTCATCATAAAATTGGAGCCTCACCCCTCACAAGCCCATCTCCACCAGGCAGAGCTACCCCAGCCCCTGACTGCCTCACCTCCATCAATACAGGTTGTTCTATCCAGCTTTCCCCTTAGAACAACCCTGAACATCACCCGTGTGTACGTGCATATGGGGTGTTTGTGTGTGTGTGTGTGTGTGTGTGTGTGTGTGTGTGTGTGTGTGTGTGTGTTACTACCAAAGACAGCTGTAAGCCTCATCACACCCCAACAAGGGATGGGGCAGGATTTCAAGAGTGGCGGGCAGGATCTGCTGTGAGCATTACTCATGACAGACAAGCTGACCATCTGATGGCTTGCATTTTAGCCATATCAGAGTGCCATACCCTTGGCCTTAAAATTGCACCATATCACCGCCAGTCCTAGAAAGAAGTTCCCGGGCATGCCCCCATTTCTATACCTAAGCTAAGGCTCACATCCCCACCCTCTGTCTGTCAGTGCTGGGTTTCACTGTGCACTAGTAGCCCCCAGACAGGTAAAAGGCACAGGTGTTGGGAACAGGGCACCCAAGGCCCCCAGCTCACGACTGCCCTTTGCCTTCTTTTTTCAGTGACTGCCGCCATAGCTTACCAGAGTGAGTAAACACCGCGACCACAGTCCCCTGCCCCAGCATAGCCCTGACATCCCCCTGAGTCTTCCTAAATCTGCTCCCTGGGGCAGGCAGATGGTTGGGTCCTGAGGAGATGGGGGTGGGTGGGTGTTGAGAGCATTAGGAAGCAGGAAGGGGAGGGGTATGAACCAAACTCTGGGTGGTGTCTGGTGCCTCCCCAGGCCTGCTTGTTTAGTTCAGCCCTCTCTCCCTTTGTGTCCACAGCCAGCTACCAGCCTCCTTCTTCACCCTACTATTATGGTGAGTTCCCTGGCTCCTCCGGGGGCAAGCCTCAGGGCACAGGGCCCAGTGCCTCCTGCCTGCCTAGGAGTCCATCCCACAGAGGCCAGAGGGTGAGGCCCCAGGATCAGCCTTTTCTCTGGTGTGCCCTCAGTGGACGGAGACCCCCACTTCATCATCCAAGTCCGAGGGAAAAAGGATGCCATCTGCTTCAACATTGATGAAGAGCCAGGCACAGTGCTGCGCCTCATTCAGGACCCCATTACAGGTGGGGGCTGCAGGGTGGGGCTGGGGCCAAGGGTCTTCCTGGGAAGGCCTGGAGACCCCCAGGGTGGGCTCATGGACCAGGTCCTCACTCTGCTCATAATGCTCCCATCTTTACACGCTGGAGAGGGCTGCCCAGAACCACAGGCTAGCCAAGTTCCCCAGGGGCCAGTGTGTTGGGGAGATGGTTAGAGTTAAGGGCAGCCTGGCCCTGCAGGCAGGACTCAGCCTATAGCTGGGGAATCATTTTTCTCTGAACAATAATACTTCCTGGCCCAGGCAAAGAGACAGGTCTACACTGAGGTCCTCAGACACCAGCATGACCCAGAGTGTCTAGGAGCAGATGGGGTTAACTGGGAAGTTCTGGTCTCTTCTGGGGACCCTCACTCTGATACCTCACAGCAAGTCTGGCTGAGGAGAAAGGCACATCCTTAACGGCTAGCTGATCAGAAGATCTCGCTGGTCTCTTACTGCCCCTTGCCCCTGGCAGGCTTAACAGTAAATGGGCAGATCATTGGTGACCAGGGAAACAGCTCTAACTCTAAGAACAGAAAGACTTACCTTGGCAAAGTGGGCATTGTCAATTCTCCGATGGACTTGCGGATTGAGGTGACCACAGAGAAGATTACCCTGCACAATGGGGCTGCACAGAGTACTTTCAGCTGGCTGGACACAGTCACGGTCACCTCGGAAAGGTAAGGTGCCATACCGGGACTCCATAGAAGGAGGCTTGAAGGATTTGTAGAAATCTGAGGACAGAAGATCCATACGGGGTTACAGGGAAGACTGGTGGCCTCAGAGTTCAGCCCCTGCCCCGGGGGAGGGTGACCATGGTAGACCTGAGCCAACCCCTAGGGCCCCTGTGAGAACCAGAATTGGTAGCTGGACAGTTCATAGGGCTGACCTTGAGGGAAGGGCTATATGGACCCAAGGATCAGGTAGGCATGGCAATCTGGTAACAGCAAGAATCCTATTTGCATCTCCACTGGCTGAATTCATTAGTTCCCAAGCTGGTCAGCCTCTCCTATGTCTTTAGATTACTCAGATCCTGGTAGGCAGAGCTGGAGTATTACTCCCACTGAGGCTCAGAAATGGGGTAGAACCTGCCCAGGAATCTAGTGGCTGAGCTGGGACTAGATCCCAGGCCTCCGGATGCCGAGGACAGCCCCTTTCCTGCTTAAGGAGGAGCAAGAATGTATTCAGGGGAGGTATAGTCGGCACGCATGACATGTCTTTCCTCCACACCCCTGAGATAGTTTCTGGAGTTGTGTGTTCTCAGGTGCCATGCACAGGGAGGGCTCTGCCAAGATGTCCTTGATTCAGATGCCTGGTGTCACGGCCACTGTGCCCCTGGCTACCCTCCTCTTCTCCCCTAGGTTCTCTGTGAAGATCAACAGGGAGGCTACGGTGGTCTCCTTTGGAAAAGGGATTACCTTTAAGGTGATTCTGCACCAGGTGTGGAAGAAACATCACATCCACCTTCACTTTCTGGGCTTCTACGTGCTGGACAGTGACAAGATGTCAACAAAGTCACACGGGCTGCTGGGTATGGAATGTTCAAGCTTCAGGCTGTTCAGGGCAGAGGGAAAAGCCATGTGAAAGGCCATCCTAGCCCGGCACACAGCACCCCCTCAGCCTTTGCCTTAACCCTGGAAGGCCAGTGGCCATGCTACGTGGGGCGATGGCAGGGGCTGACAGAGTAAATGTTTTTCTTCCCAGGACAATTCTTCCGCCCCCTTGCTTTTCAAGTGTCTGACCTCAACCCAGGCAATGACCCCTCCAAGATACATGCCACAATGCTGGTGAAGAAACATCGGCTGGCAGTCACCAGGTGCGGGGACCCACCTGACATCCTCACCCTGCCCCCTAACAAGCCAGGAGGAAAGAGCCCTCTGTGCCCACACACATTGGTCCAGCAGGCTTTGTCTTCCGTGGGGTTCCCTCATTTCCCTCTGGGGTCTTGGCCTCCTCGAAGCCCCTCTGAATCAGGGAAAGGCCAAACTCAGTCCCCTAGAAGGAGTAACCATGCAACCTCATTCTTGGCCAGAGAATTATGGAATTGGCAAGGTCACACCCTTTTTCAACCTTGGTCCATGAGCGTACCAGCCATCTCTCTTCCTTCTCCAGGGGCTACCAGAAAGACTACAGGAAGGACGTCCATAATGGCACACAGGTGGGCTGCTGGTTCGTCCACAACAACGGCCAAGGGGTGATTGATGGG
This sequence comes from Myotis myotis, assembly GCF_014108235.1. Lineage (NCBI taxonomy): Eukaryota > Metazoa > Chordata > Mammalia > Chiroptera > Vespertilionidae > Myotis > Myotis myotis. The sequence continues at coordinate 18,137,986 of NW_023416317.1, read as the reverse complement.
GTCCACAGCGACTACATCGTCTCTGACCTGTTCTGAGTGGCTGGCCCAGCTCGCCTGGCATCTGGAGCAGGGGCACAGAGCCAGGCCTGAGGGAGGGCTGTGACAATAGAGGACACGGTGGAAACCAGACCGCTGCCAGCCTGTGCATGCCTCTCTCAGGCCTTGCTCTGGGGAACACCAGCTGGGACCTGAGGCAGCTCAAAGGAAGGACTGGCTCCTGGGAAGGCAACATCCTGGGCCTCCCCAGCAATGCGGCTGAAGGACAGGGCTGGTTGGCATCACAGTTTGGCAAGTCAAGTGCATGATGAAAAAAATAAAATAAAAAATTGACTCTGGAGCAAAGAGTCTCTGAGAAGCTGGGAAGGGCTGAGTGCATTTCAGAGGTCAAAAGGGTCATGAGGGAAGTCTGGTCCCTGTTCAGGAGTTCCTGTCGGCCCCTTCGGGCCTGGAGGTCCTTCTGTGACTCAGAAGCAGAGTGTCCTCCAGGGCTGGCACAGCCTGCAGTGGATTGTAGATGCCATACATCAACCCACCCACCCACCCTCTGTCCATCCATCCATCCATCCACCAACCACCCATTTGTTCATCAGATAAACCCAACATTCTGGGCTAGAATCTTGGGGCACACAGCTTTGTGAACCAGGTCCTGTGAGCTTGGGTGCCGCAAATTTACCTTCAGTTGGGCTGGGGATGCTTGGGATCCTCCAATCATACCTCACAAAGTCCTGAGAGCCTCTCCCACATGAATAACTCTAACTGCCCCTTCCTGGATCTCCCTGCTTCCAGAGAGAGCTTTCCACAGCAGAACCAATCATTGCTCCCTGCCTACACCCTGACAATGACATCTCCCTCCCATTGCTCTTGGGACAAAGATAAAAGTCCTTCCTGTGGCTTCTCAGCTTCATCACCTCCATGAACCAGGCATTGTCCCTTACTTTCTGGGTTCCAGACACACAGACTGCTTCCAGTTCTGCAAACATAACCCCTCCTGCCCCAGATTCTGTGCCTCTGCAGCTCTCTCTGCCTGCAGGGCTAAGAGCATGCTGGATAGAGGCTACCCCTGTGCAGGGAACAGTGGGCAGCTTTGCTCCATGGCACAGCAAGGGACACAATAAGGCCAGAGGAGGCTGGAGTCTGATTGGGAAGGAGATCAGGAATGCCAATGTGGGTGGGGATGGGATCTGGTATGGGCCACAAGGAAGTTTTCTTACCTCCCACTTCAGGGGATACTCTGGATTTCCTGGGGACACCAGACTGGGGTCCTGGAGAGGGTATGGAGAGCAGTCCAGGAGGAAACATTTATCATCAGAGGAGTCCCCCTGGCCCCAAGTGTCTAGGAGAGGTAACTTGTGGCCTGGCGCTGCTGCTCCTCTAGGGAGAGGGCCACGTGAGAGACAGCTCTAGAGTAAAGAGGGCAGGTGTTCAGGCTGGGCTGGCAAAAAGGACCCAGCCTGGGCAAGGACATCCATAAGTAGGCCAGCCCTGCCTCCCATTCAGTCCCAGGTCGGCTGAGGAGCTATGTGGCTTTAAACCAGTCATCCTGAGGTCAGTTCTCACAGCTGTGAAATGGGGAGAAAGATCCTGCCAGATGGAGGGTGTGAAGAGGCATCAAAATATGGTTTCTGTTGCTCCTAAAGTACCTGCTTTGTCCTGCCACTCAGCTAGCCGCCTAGCCTGGCAGGTTAGCAGCAAGTCAGAGGAGGCCCCAGCCCAAATCTGCCCCTCCCCCTCCCTCAACACAGTCAGGGAGGCCCTCCTTGCAGGCCAATTCCAGGCAGATTCTGTCCTCAACCCAGTCCTCTGATGGCTCCCTGGCTTTCAGGATAGAAATTGTGCTCCATGGCAAGGTGCACGAGCCAGTGCTGGCCTGGCCCTGCTTCTCCACCTCTCCAACTGGCTCCTCACCCCATGCTTCCCTTCCCCTACCCTCAACTCACTGCACAATGACCCTGAACTCAATGCACAATGTCCTGGCTCTCACCCCAGTGTCCTTGTCCTCCTTTTCTACTGGGCTGACTTCTCCTTATTTGTCAAAACTCAGCCCCAGCCACACCACTTTCCAGGAAGGTCCCCGATATTCCCCAGGTAGAACAAGGTGACTCCCTCTGGGATCCTTGCAGCACCTGGTGGTTCCTGGGTGGCAGCTGCCACATAGGCACTGTCTGTCATGGTGGCCACAGCACTCTGCCCAGGGCCTGGCCCAAGGAGGTGCTGGAAAGCACTCAGTGAACAAAACAATGAACTTCCAATTGTTCACAGAAGGCACCTGCCCTGCTGCTGGGCCAGAAAGTCACCCAGGACTCCTCTGCTGTTATACAAACCCCACAGCCCAGCGCAGGCGGTGGTGTCCCAGAGGGGTGAGCTGGGCGTGGGCCCCGTCTCTCATCTTGGTAGGTGTGTCAGAGATGGCCTCACAGAAAGGTCGAGGGAGTCCCCAAGGCGGCTCCCCTGTCTCACAGCAACAGCCTGAGACCCTGCCAGCCAACCAGGCGGATGGAGAGGCAGATGGAGTGTGCCTGTGCGTTTGGCAAACCTGCTGCTGGAGCCCCACTACGGGCCTCTCCTCTGACCCCTCCAGAAAGACTCACTCAGTAAACACCCTGTGGAGCTCAAGAGCTGGGAAAGGAGCTTTTCCCTGCTGATCTGGTTTGCTTCCTCTTAACCAGCAAATGAGCTCATTTCTGCTTTCCTCTGGCTGCGGGGAAGCTCAGAGCAAAGTTCTGAGCGGCAGCTTCCCCACGAGGGTGTCCCAGACTGAACGCTCCTCCTGCTTGGCTCTTCCCTTATTCCCATGGGTTTTGTTTAAAATATATATTTTTTAAATCCTCACCGAAGGACATGCTTGACTGATTTATTTATTCATTTGTTTAGGTATTTATTTATTTTTACACAGGGAGGAAAGGAGAGAGAAAGAGAAACATGGATGTGAGAGAGAAACATCAATGGATTGCCGCCTGCATGCGCTCCAACTGGGGATCAAAGCCACAACCCAGGTATGTGCTCTGACCTGGATCGAACCTGCAACCTTGGGGTGTACAAGGTGATGCACCAACCAACTGAGCCACCTGGGCTATAATTGTTTTTTAAGTGCGCTCTGACTGCAGGAATTGGGTAGAATCTGGGGTTGACTATCCCTGGGGCATGGATCGGAGAGGATTTAGAGCTGGGGGCTGGGTCACCTCCATGGGACAAAACCCCACAGGTGGCTGTGGTCACAGGATGACAGCCCTCTGCACACAGTGGGGTGGCATGCGGTGGGGGGGTGGGTATAACTCCTGCCATCAGAATCAGAGCTCCATAGACCAGCAGGAAATCTCTGTTCCCGGGATCCCGACTTGGTAATCCAACTTGAGTTTTCTGGGATGGAGAGACAGAGAGACAGACAGACAGACAGGTGGTTAGGAAATCTCAGGTGTGGTGGGAATAGAGGGAGAGAGCTTGGGTCGGGCAAGTGGAAGGTGGAGATTCATGGCCCCTTAGAATCCCCTCTGGCACAGGCTGACAAGCCCCAGTCTCCCAAGGGCACCCAGTTGTCCAGGGTCTAGAGCTCTGAGACTTCAAGGAGTTTACAAATGTCCCCAATTCACCTTTTGTGATCTCTGGTTGGGGTGTTTTCTGTGGGTCTGAGTTGACCATTTTTGGGGGGGTCACACTGACAGCTGGGTCAGATATGTCTAAAGCATCAACCTTTCACCCGACTATCTCTAGTTCCCAGGCACAGACAGGGGAGTGGAGGCACCCAGGGAAGAGCTCAGCCTCCTAGTCCCCACCCCTGGCCTGTTTGCGTGGAGTCACCTGGTGGCATTGAACTCAAACCCACGAGTCCACAGTGTTCGCTTGCTGTCATCTGTGGCATCTGGGGGCCCCCAGGCAACGCCCTGGTAAAAGCGGCCTGAGAGACAAAGGAAGGGTCAGGGAGGGATAAAGACACGGGGACTGGGAGACACAGGCACTGCCTGTTCCCAGGCAGAGCTGGATCTGAGGATGCCCTGAGCCAGGGTCATGGGCTCATACCAAGGAGGCCGCCGACGTGGCTGGAGAAGCGGTCAGTGTCCCGCAGGAGCAGCCGAAGCCCCTGCCCAGGGCCGTCCCAGGACAGCAGGCCGATGGTCACTCTGTCTGGGCTGCTGAGCAGCAGGAGCCCCGCCTTGTCCATGGTCATCTTGAGGCTGTGGGGAAACTAGGCTCCTGAGAGCAAGGTAGGCATGGACACACCCTCAGGGGACCCTGGCGGTTGGGGTGGGATGGGTGGGGGAATCCAGCTGTGGCCTTGAGTGGGAAGTCCATTACACATTCTCCTTAGCAACTGGGACAACGTGACGTTAATGATATCTGGTGATCCCAGCATTTATAAAACAAAATAGCGGCTCCTTCCCCTCTGTTTTCTTAGATTTCGTTCCCTTTAAATTCGTTTGATATGATTCCGGGGTATCGGACACACTCAGCCGGTGCCAGATTCTCTTCACGATCAGTGTTTAATTGTATGTTTAACATCTAGAAGGGCAAGGCTCTTCTGATTCTATGTCCATCTTTTTTACTTAAAATAATCTCTGATTTCTTACCTTTTTGGTTGTCTTGGGAATGTTTGGCTCCTTAGAGCACGTTGAACAAGACCCTGCTGGTACTCTGAGTTACCTTAATGGACCTGCACTAAGTTTACACAGGCTCCAAGGGACCCACTACAGGACGTGTGGTCTGATTTTCTTCACGGAGATCTTCTGTAGCTCGTGAAAGCGTGTGGCCCCTGTCGCCATGATTAAGAGGAGCTCTTTATTCATCTTCTGGTGCGCAAGTACTTATCAAGTAACAGGAAGCTTTAAGATCCGGTATGAAATGGGCGATTTTCAGGTGAGCCCCTCAGGTTAGCTAGGTGCTCACTCATTTGTCAGGTGGAAACCAGTCTCTACTGAGGGGCTCAGTTAGGGGCATGGACGAGGCTCTTTGTACTCAGCACCGGCTGGGACTAGGAGGGCAGTGCTCCCAGAAGGCCCAAGCCTCGGCCCTGCTCCAGGCCCCTCATGACTTGTGGACCCGCAGAGCTGCCTCTGGAAGGCTCGATGGTGAGGCAGCCCCACCCAGAAGAGGTCGCCATCCACCTCTCTTACCTGCCAGCTGCCAAGTATTTGATGGACAGTCTCTCCTCATCAGAGCTTCAGGAGTGAGCTAAGAGAGACTTTCATAACCTCCCCTGGCGGACAGTGCCTTCCAACTTCTCACTGCTGTCATCATTCCCTCACCACGGAGACAGCTGCCCTCCGGCATGCCCTGTGGGCACCATCCCTTCTAATGAGCAAAGTGCTCCCCTGCCACCTTCCCTCACTGGGTCTCCCCTTAGCCTCTAACTCAGGCTTGGAGAGATTCTCCCAGGGCATGAGTGAGGAAACTGAGGCTAAGAGGGTCTCAGCAGCCTGCCCAGGGTCACACAGGATTAGCAGCAGTGTGGCTCCAATCCACACTGTCCGCTGCACGGGACAGTGACCTTGGTTAGGTATTGCCATGCCGGGGGGCCCACATCTGGTCCCCAGAAGTGCCAGGCCACCCAGACCTGCATATGTGGTGGCCAATGAAAGGTCTGTGGGTGGATGTATGAGTATAAGGGTCAGTGCTCAGGGGCATGACCGTGCGTGAGCAGCCAGGTCTCCGGGACAACCGCTGGTGCCCCCAGAGAAAAAGAGGTATGGCTCTGCCCAACCGGTGGGGGCGGCCCACTGCAGAGGACGCATGCCCAGCCCAAGCACTTCATCCCCAAGCCTGTGGCCTCAGGCTACCGGTCAGCACTGGCAGTGGCTAAGGTAGCCTGAGAGGTCATTGCTGGTACGCCGCCTGAGGCTTACCCAGGCAACACCACGAACAGCGTCTCCTTCCATTTGTACTGAGAGCTTCTTCGCTCCCTAGTCACTACCACGTGCTCAGGGGACACGTGGACCTGCAGCTGGGGATTCTTGAAAGTCACCTCGATCCATGAGAACTGGGCCTTCTCCATCTTATACTCACCAGTCACCTCGAGACCTGAGAGAGCCGGGAGCAGAGGTCAGAGGCATGGCCCTCTGTGATTATGTCCCTGAGAACTGTCCTTCACCAACCCCCTCCTCACTGCCCTTTCCCAGCATTCCCTCACACTGGAGTCTGCTTTCCACAATCTTTTCTCTCCTCCCTTGGTTGCATTTGACTTTGGAAGCACCACAAATCCTCAGTGATGGACACTTTCAGGTGAGCACTCTGTGAAGGGTGATCGTGTCTGAAGTCCATGAACATTGATAAAGCGCATTAGTGTGCGGGGCCCTGAGCTAGGTGCCATGGCCAAGAGGGAGATGGCAAATCAGCGGTCCCCGCCCTCAGGGAGCAAACAGACTCTAGGCCTGGTGTGTGGAGGTGGGAGACGGTGTGTGAGCATCCCTGAGTGCTGTATGTCCCCACGTCTGACTTGACACCTCAGCTCAACTAGTACGACCCTTCTGGGGGGTGGGGAGCAGGTCTGGTCAGTGCACCTCCCTCCTCTTGCCTTTCATCTCCTCCAGACTCTCTATGGTCCCACTACTATCTTTCAGGGCTCTGGGCTTCTGCCAACCTCTGCCACTCACTACTAAACCCCCACTTGTCTGCCAAGGCCCAGTCACTCCTGTGTGGCCCCATGCAGCCTCATATGCCCCTCAAACAGCCCTGGCCTCCTCTTCTGGGCTTCTGCCTCTAGCTTGCTTTGGGCACTGACTGCAGCGGGTTTCTCTGGAAGGTGACTGCTCAGGGCCTCACCTTGGTCAGGGTCTGAGAGCAGGAGTAATAATGGCCCCGGGGTGCTCTTGATGTCCACACAGAGCTGGTCCATGCTCTGCCCAGGCAGAGGCAGGATGAAGGTCGGAGCCTGGATGGGGGCTGGGGCAGCAGATGCGGTTCTTGGGGCAGGTAGAACATCTGGAGGGTAGTGAAGGGAAGGGGGGCTCCGGGGGGCAGGCACCTTACCTGGTGGTGGGGCTGTTGGGCTTGTTTCTGAAAGAAAAAGTCTTTGTTTAGGCATCCCCTTCCTCGCAGTTGGGGGTAGGGGGAAACTGAAGGATGGGATAGTGTATAAATGTGGCCAGGGTTCCTTCTCCACTTCAACATTGAGAAACATGTAACAGGTTCCTAGAGATCCCCAGGGCTCTCCCATCCCAGTGTCTTCCTGCTAAAGGGCGGTCGTCCACTTCAGGGAATCTGGTCTGGGGGCGTACCTTCCATTGTTTCATCCAGGTGATCACCCACTGCAGTGGGACCGGAGGAGGAGGAAGATGTTAGTACAGGATTGGCCAGAAACGGAAAGGGAGAAGGCAGTCAGGATTCAGCGCAATCATCACGCCCTCCAGCCACCACTGCCACCTGCACCCGCCAAGCTCCAGCCCTGCGACCGCTGCCCCACATTCACCCAAATAGGAGAGCACACTTTTAGGAAAAACTGAGGAGACAGGGTCCAGCCTGGTGTTGGGCTGGGTCTGAATCCAGACTGGAGATCAGACACAGCTCATGGGGCCACTCATGGCTTTGGGAATGTTGGGAGCCTTCCCTTTCTAGAAGGTTCCATCCTGAGCCAGCCTGCAGAGTGTAATGAGTCTGGTTCAGTGAAACTAAATGACACACTGCTTCATGTCAAGCCCACAGCAAGTCTGCCTGGTCGGTGCCCAGCCCTGTGCAGGGTGCTTGCTCACATCCAGCTCTACAGGCAGGCTTACCATCCCCTTGGGTAAACGAGGCTTCCGAGGTCAGAAAGTGGCTCACCTATCCCGCCCGGTAGCCCGTGGCGATCCAGACCCAAAATATAGGATGGATAACGATAATGAGAAGGAGCAGAAAGTCCAGGTGGTCCAGATTTCCTGAAGGGCATGTCATGAACTCCAGCGTATGAGGCAAATCCAGCTTTAGAAAAGTTGACACCTGCAGTCTTGGCTCAAGCAGAGTCATGGGTCCCCACCGCCAGGGCTCTGGGACCCACCCCAGGAGAGGCATGTACAGAGGGAAGATGGCTCCCTTCCCCACACCCTCCACTCTGAGAGCCTCTCCCCCTTCAGCCAGGAGAAATTCAAAGCCGTAAAAGGAACCCTTCTTGAACTCCTCCCACCACGCTGGGATATCAGTCACTTCCAACTACCTGTCCTCTGAAGTTTCTTCTGCCACTAACAAAAGATCCAGCATAGACACACCTGAACTTGAGTCCCAGCCCTGCCACCAGCCAGGTGAGCCAAGCAAGCGACTCACCCACAGTCAGGGCAGAGCCCAGCCTGTGGCCAAGGTCAAGGTTCTGTCAATTCCCCTCCCACCACCTCTCCTCCTTTGTTACCTGCTCCTTGGGTCAATGGGTGTCCCTTGGCTCTATGTCTGAAGACATCGTGACCTGGAAATCAGAGAGACCTGGGTGTGCATCCAGCTGGATGGGGACTGTGCCCCTAGCGCCAGGACAGCCAATATCTGAACGAACAGGTGACTAAATGCACCAACGTGCTTGGGCAGACAATGCCCCCTCCTGGCAGCAGGCTGGGCTGGAGAGGCCCTGGACAGCAACTTTGTGGGACTGGGGTTGGAGGTCCTCAATCAGCCACCAACGGCAGCCTTTTACGGTATTAGGCCCTTACCTGAGGGAACCTTTCCTGGATAAAACAAAAACAGAACAGAGAGAAAGAAAGTGAGAGAGGGAGAGAGAGAGAGAGACAGACAGAGAGAGATACTATTGGGTAGTGTTGATACCTTTGAAGTCCATATTTAACCTGCTTCCCCACCCCAGCACCACAGAGCTGCAGTGCATATGGGGGGGTTGGGAGACCTGGCCTCAGTTTCCTCATCAATGAAATGGGATGCATCTCTTGGGGGTCCTGGGAGTCTGTGTGGCCAGGTTAGGGTCTTGGTCAGGATGTGGGGAAAGGGCTGGGGGGGGAGAGACTGGGTCAAAACTCTGTTGCCACAGAGCTAGGAGCCCACTGTCACACCCACCATTTTCCACGGGCTTCTCAGCAACTTGAGACTGTTCTTGGCCTTCAGGTTTGGTGACCACCATGGACGTGAGGGGGGTGACAAAGCTATAGTTGAGCGACAAGCCCAGAGCTTGCGTCTCCAGGGCCTGCTTATCGGCTTCGGATGCGGAAACCCTGCAGGTAGAGAGCATCAGAGGGCCAGCAGGTCCTGGATGCCTAGCTCCATTCTCCCTCCCTTCCAGACCCTTGGGGGTCGGGGCGGGTCCCTACTGGCAGAGTCTGGAGCTCAGACACCACTCCATGACCCCCCTCTCTCCATACCTAGAAGATGCCCAGGCCACCTGTGCTGTCCCACCCATGAGGAGCTTGGGGAGACACTGAGACCGTGTGTGGCTGCCCCAGCAGGCCCTTGGGGGTGCAGGCCACCCACATTCGCTCCAGGAGTTGGTGGATGGTCAGGTACGCCCAGAGTCTCTCCATGAAGCCGTGGAAGATGTACTTGGGCTTTTGAA